>NC_051179.1:152246911-152590610 GCF_013339695.2 Rhipicephalus sanguineus
CTTTTTCTTGCGTTCGTCTCGGTCCTCATACTTCGATTACGGGGAATTTCAGGCGCGTCCCTCGTTATGAGAGCATTGAAGTGCTTGCTCGCATGAGGAAAGAACGTACAGTCGCGAGCAAAAGTTCCGGGACCACGCTACCAGCAAAAAAAAAAAAAAAATTAAATTTCTCCTCGCATAGCTCCACATGGTAGGATTGCTTTAATGCATTGCATTCTCAAAACAAATGCACTTTAGTTGCACCACTACATTTCAACCAATATACTCAGGCTGCAGAAAAAAGAAATTATTTCTGGAACCAGTTGGTATCTAAACTTTTGCTCGCGACTGTACCTGTAATGCGGCATACCATGGCTTCTTCAAGAATGGCCTGGATTCAGGTGTACGCAACACGTGGAAGGTCATCGCAAGTATTTCACCGCACCCAGAGACATTTAAACGTAAGAACACGAATATTGACCGAAGTTTTCGAAATTTTTATTACAGGCTTTTCTTCGTGTACGTCATTGTCGTCTCGTGGCTGCACTACGTTAATTTATTTTAACGTTGGCATTTTCGCAAACGCTAATGATATTAGAGCGGTTACCCACTATAGACATGCGCTCACCCATTTCATAGTCAGCACTAGCGAAACAACCTCGACAGTGATCCCACGTTGCATTGCTTTTCATGTTTTTCTTGTCCCATTCAAACCGCTATCGTGCATATCTAAGAAGCCGGAGACAAAGAGTGGGCTGTCCCACCTGCGGACGCGCACGAATCAACACTGTGTGTATATCTGCAGTCGAGCTCGAAGAGAACGCGTTTCTCGATCCAGCGCACACGTCGAAAGGCCATGACTGCCGCGCCACTTTGTGAACCAGGACCGACGTGAGCTCACGATCACAGCGCCACCTTCGCCGTCGCTGTATCCGTGCCAAATCAGGCAGATGTTCAGGGTAAAATGGAAGCTTGAAGAGATGGAGGATCCTCTTACACGGGAAGTTGCCGCAGCCAGTGTTTCGACAAGCGGTCTTCTCGAAGACAGCAACTGCCTACCTTGGCGCGTGTATGTGTATGCGTACTCGCGCTAAAGAAGGCAGTTGCTGCCTTCAAGAAGACAAGAACACTTGCCGAAACGTTGGCTGCGGCAACTCCCCGCGTTCAATGATTCTTGATTCAATGATATTCATACCACGTACAGTGGTCAACTCTCATGCCTATAACGCCGGAGCGTCATGCTCGGAACTGCATGAGCGACATCTACAGCTTGAAACGGGCCACATCAGAGCATGCGCAGTGTCACTGATGCGCTCGCCATGTAATTTTCGTCCTTGTTATCGCCGCGGCCGCGACAACTGATTTCGCCGTCAGAAGCGCTGTCACCGTATAGCGCCTAAAAAAAAAGAGAGAGTGCAATCACCGGATCGGCGTGTTTTATACTGCGCACTTATTCTCGGTTCGCAGTATCATATCATACCGACAATGCGCCGGACAATGGATAAACTTATAAGTGGACGCAAATCTGCTGCTGGGACGATGTGACCGCGAAACGGGAAATCAACACGCAGCATAGCTTTCATCGCGCGCTGACAACGGTTCGCTTCGCTTCGCTTCGTTTCCTTTTTTCTATTTTTCTTTTTTGTTTTTGTGATAAACTGTTGACAGCGCTTCCAACGGCCAAAGCTGTTGTTGCATTCGCGGTGATAACCAACGATCGAAAATGCAAGGTAGGCGCATCAGTGGGGCTGCGCATGCTCAGAGGGGCCCCGTTTTCAACTGTAGATGTCGCTCGTGCAGTTCGGAGCACGACGCTCCGTCGTTATAGATATGAGAGTTGACCACTGTACATATAAGTACGTAGTATAAGTTGTACTATTGTACGAACGTACACATAATGCGTAGATTACGCAGTATATGTACGTAGTATATATGTTCGTAGTATATATTCGCGATATTGTGCACGTTTCATCCATAAAAGTTTGTATCATCATAGACACGCGTTTCCCAGAGACGCTTTGGGATTCAACAAAAGCTCGCTTCAGAGCCTCTTTGGCGTTCAAGTAGCGAGATTTCCACGCTGTCCCATGCTATAGATATATACTCTGGCGAGTGTCGTAGTGGTGGAAGGGTTCCAGCACAGCCGACATCGTCGAGAAAGCAAAAGAGATTATAAGCCGGCCGGCCGGCTCTCTTATCAGTCGCCGTCATCGCTTTTCATATTTCCGCAACTCCTTTCAGGGTCCCGCCCGGAACCGGAGCGGCCTGCGGTCGTCCGGAACGCAAAGCGGAGAGCACACCTCGTGGCCACGCTGTCGTACGCCGGCAGCTTCGACGCATGGACGCCAACTGGGCCTTTTTTGTACTTTCTTTAGTTTCTCTCCGTGGAAAGGAGGGGTGCGCTCGCCCTTTCGCTCGCGTTTATACAGTCTATGACGGCGAGGTCGAGCACCGCCCTTCAGCGATAGCACAGGCTGGACGAAAGAATGTTCCGCGTCGTATCTGGAGCAGCGCCGAACAACACCGGAGCAGCTAGCTGCGCCGCGGGCTTCGCGGAGTGCACCCGCGATAGCCACTGGCCTTATAATGACCGCATTGTAATGGGCTGAACATCTTGCCTGAGCGCACGTTACAGTGTTTTGTACGGCGAGCGAGTTGACCTGAAGCGAGTACGGCATTCGAGCAAATGCAAAACGTGCCCTGCCATGTCCATATTCCGGGAAATCGCCGCCGCAGCGAAGTGGCTCAAGGAGATCAAGAAATCTGCAGAGTAAATCACCTCACTTTGTGGAAAGAGATGCAAAGGCGTTGCCATAGCAATAGTAAAACCAAAAACTCGAGAGAAACAGAGAAGGCGATGGAGCTCGAGCCTTTTAAACACAACACATACATATTGTTTTCGTCGCCAAGACGCATTGCAGCAGACTTTCACTGACATGATAAAACAAATTAACTGTGCTAGCACCAGTAGGAACATGCAGATGAATTATAGAATACAGTACTTTCTATCTTTCGCTGCACTCTGACTAGAATAGGCGGAATGTGAGCTTCGATCAGCATTTGTTAAGGCAGTCTGTGCGAATTTGCTGGCAAACGCAGCAGTGAGCTTGCTACTTTGAATCATAAAAGACACGCAAAATAACTTGCTAGAAGCATGTAACCGTGTAACAACAGAGAAACAACACTGAAAACAGTATGACGGGTCGTGCGTTCGACTTCAACGGGCGTGGCTACTTGGCGTTGAATGAGCGGTGTGTTAATAGCGGCGCATATTCCCTAGAGCGAGCTCTTGCAGTGGTGAATCACACATGATTACGCTGTCTCCATCCGCAGCCTAAGTACAGTGCATGCAGGAAGCGAGCGATGAGGCGATATGCCCTACATTACTGCATGCAGGAGGAAGGAGTCATCGCTGCTACAAGTCCAGCTTCGCTGGCGCGCTGATTCGGCGCGCAGCCCGAGTTGTATGTAAAGCCAGCTCAACTTTCGCTAGTGGGCCCTCCTCGCATCGAATCGAACGGGCATTGTGTAGTAAGCCTCGCAATTATTTCGGTCATACGTATAAGCTATACACCGGCCATCAGTGTGCCAATGTGCGGGCACCTAAAGGAGGCGTCTACGTGGGCCATGGCCAACGGACCGCAGGAAACGAAGATACGTTAACCCAGATTTCTTCTTTCTTTTCCGGCTCGCGTAACCACCATAACCAGAGCTGCGCATCGATCAGGGACAGGCAATGTCAGAGCCGCCTCGGGCTGCAAGTGGCTGCGGCCAACTGATCGACCCGAGCGAAAAGCGGTGCCAACGATTTGCTATCTCGCCCATTTCTCTATCTTCCGGCCTTTCCCTCTCCCGCACAGCCCTGCTGGACAGTCCGCAACACAAGCACAGCCCTGTCTGAGCTGCTGACCGCGCCTCTGGGGAAAATAAAAAGAAAAAAAAAAGGTTAATCTCGCCTTCCGCTGCCGGCTCGCGCCGAGGGGACCATACGCTAAGTATGCGGCGTGTATGTGCAGCACTGTGCTCTCGTTTCCCGGGGCGTACCGACTGGGCAAGCCGAAGGAGCTGGAGGCGTCTCGCCGACGCCGGCTTGCGTAATGTGTCCCGCTCGCGCGCTGGACGCGTTGGTGCTGCAGCTGCTGCGCCAGCATGGTATCCGGTCAGCAGAGGGGCGACCCGTTGTGAATGCGACTGTCCCAGCGGCGCAAAAATGGAGGCAGTCGAGCGGTTTGTAAACGCGTGTTCTGGAAGTCCTAGCTTGCCGATTCCGTCTTTCCTTCTTCGTCTCTTTCTAAACCGAAGCATTTCTGCGTGCAGTCTAATGAAGTCACTTTTTTTTTCGGGTGATTATTCCGCAAACAATCACGCACAAAAGTATCAAGGGTGGTTTTACATTGTTTGCGCAGTGATGAGAAACATATGTGAGAAGTCTGGACCGCACGGCGGAACGTTCGGAACAGCCCCTGTTGCTGCTTGGCCTTGGGGAACAAGGCAACGCACGGTGATCATGCAGCGGTGATACAGACATCGCATGAGAGCTCGTCACTTTTCCTTTGAGGTGATATCGTATCCATTCCTTAACTGAGAATGAAATTGTGGAGGCATGTTGCTTTTCAGTCTTCGCGTTGTGTCCCAATTAAGCGGAACCAGAATTTTTCATCCGTTAGCCTATCCGGCGTCAGTAGAAGTGGCAATAAACACTGCTGCTATGCTTTCTTTTCTTTTAAGTTCATGAGGCTTTGTCATGAGCTACACGTGATCTTTGCCAAGCGTGCCCACAGCCTTTCCGTAACCCGTTTCCTTTTATCCGAATCATCTCCGCCTTTCACCCTTCAGAGTCCCATACTGGGCGGTTATTTCAGTTTAACCTCTCTGTACTACGCGTTCAGTGAGAGGAGCCTTTCAGGCGAAGGCCACCAGCGGTTTTGCGCAACCAGAAAATATTCGCAACTGCGCTGCTGTCACCGACAATCACGCGCAATAGATCGTGCGTTATCCGGCTGCCTCCTCCGAGCTCAGGAATTACGGTCGAATCAGACCCGCACATCAAGCACGACACGCAGAACCACTCTGACCGCGTACGCTAACGTCTACTTGGTTGGGATGGCAAGCAATCAGACAGCGTTGACCAGGACGGCAAACTAATACCACCTGCCTCGCGAGCTTTCCTTCAGCCGCCAATCACAGACTCTCCAATTGAATGGTGCGATCGAGTTAGCCGCTCAACTTGGCCGTTCCCAATGATGTTCTTAACCTGCCCCTACAAAAATGGAGATTGAGTTTTAATTGACCTGGAACTGAGCATGTATTGAGTCAATTGCCGGTCAATTCAACCGCATTGTCTATTGGGTCAGCTCGGTACAGATTTAATTGACTAAAGGTAAGAAAGCGCCAATTTACTCACACTCTATACGCATTAAATTGACTTTCAAAAAGCTAAGTGTCAATTGACCCACACTGTATACGCGTTAAATTGACTTTCAATAAACTAAGTGTCAATTGACCCGCACTGTATATGCATTTAATTGACTTTCAAAAAACTAAGTGCCAATTGACTCACACTCTTTACGCATTTAACTGACTTTAAAAAAAACTAAGTGCCAATTGACTCACACTCTTTACGCATTTAATTGACTTTAAAAAATCTAAGCGCCAATTTACTCACACTCTATGCGCATTAAATTGTCTTTCAAAAAACTAAGTGCCAATTGACTCGAACTCAACGTATGCATTATTGACCGGCTACTGAGCCCTCTCAACATAGCATGCAGTGCTACCTATGCTTCTCTAGCTTGCGATATGACATTTCACTTTTTTTTTTTTGCATCACAGAAGCGTAATGACCTAATGTACCTGGAATTAGTTTTTTTGTTTATATATAATGTTCTATATAGCTACAAAAGCACCATGAAGCACGCATGCGCAGGGCATCTCCTTAGGTATAGGGCCAAGTTTCACCGCAGGGCCTCCCTCCCGGCCCCCCCCCCCTTTCTTTTTCATTGTTGGGTACTAACAAAAAGCAACGGAAAAACGAAAATTAAGCGAGCTAGGTGTTTGATCGAAGGTCACAAGATCAATGCTGCTGCAGCAGCATCGACCCCACGGCTGTCGACGGGGTAAAGGGGAAGTTGACAGTTCTTTGAATGCAAGATCAAAGGTTTTTCTCACCATGAATTGTCAAAAAACATGCGTAGCCATATGACCCGCTATGACGGATCGTGTCGCGGTCAAGTACGACACTTGCATTTGCTTCAATGATGCGCTAAAATTTTGCCTTCCGAGATTAGCAAAAATACCGTTGATTCAATGTTTATTGGAATGTGCATTCAATGCTTTGCAAGCAGTGTCTTTATTATTATTATTTTATTACTATTTATTCATGAGAAGTACGATAAAAATGCGGATTGAACACGTCGTGGTAGCCGGCTTACACGCAAAGACTGCGGATTCGACGAACGCGTCCTGCAATGGTCGTGCATTTTTAAGCTGCTCTCCCCCGTGGGGGGAAAAGGCGCGCCCTATTGTTCCGAAACTCGCCTGTCTGGTAAGTCGCGGGCGGCATTCTTTGCACGTGGCGGGGACCATGAGGGGTGAAGAATTCGGAGAAGACATGTCGCAAACTTTCACTGCACAGGTGCAAGGAGGCCCGTCTACTGTTGCGACCAAGAAAATAACGCAGGGAAAGATCAATCTGTATTTTATAGGGTGCTAATATTGCATCATGAATACTTGAAATTTAGTTCACAAATAAGCTTCGCAGAATTTATTGGGAGTTACACCCGTGTAAATTTCTGAAAGTCACTTTAGCTCTTGTGTATCCCTCCGCGCCGCACTTTCTTCTTCAGAATTGCTCACCGGCGTCACCAATGCGGTCCGTGTTCGTCACTTGCGATATCTCTTGCTCTGATTTCGTGGACAGCGAGTACCGCGATTTACACAGGCTATCAGCGAAAGTGTGAAAAAGCTACTTCGCTCGTGTGCTGCAATTGTGGCCGTACATGGAAGTTTGTTTCGGCGGAACGGTTGTTCATCAGACCCAGAATCGCAACTTTCCTGCGGCAAAATGGACACCTCAGCCTACATGCAAGACACCATCGCAGCGTCCTTTCTGCAAAGCTGCAGACACACCGTCACCTTGATGCGCGATCAACATTTTCGGTATTTTCTGGATCTCCAAACCACGTGCCTCTGTTGATTATCTTTGAAGGTAAGTTTATCATTTTCACTGCCTTCGTACGTTCTATTCGAAAGTTATGAAAACTGAAAAAAAGTACTGTGCGTTGGATTTTTTATCAGTATGCTACTACGTAACTATTGTGGTTTACATTATTAAACCGTCCTCTTCTACCTATTTTATTTTTTATGACAAGATTTGTCTTTTTTTTGTATTTCTTACAGGCAGGCTTCGCCCTGGTTATTCTGAAACAGGCGCAACGCCAACTAAATGATGGCATTCGTCTCTATTGGAGTTTTCATAAAAATAAATATAGATGTTAACAGATCTGTGTTTTCCATTTTGGCTTGAACACTTTGCAGAACACCGAAGGTCAGCTGCAGCTTACACAATGAAGAAATCACAACATCGGCATCACTGTACATGTGCGTGTATGGTGTCGTTCATGTGAATAGCGGGCCCGTGCACTAATTTGCGACCTCTCTCCCAGTTTTTACCTTGTTCGTAGGATTGAACCATTGAAACATCAGCGCAGGCCAGGAAAAACTCTCGCTAGGACAAAGCGTTGAAGGCGGCATGGAGAATTTCTTTCATGTTCGGCACAGTAAATTCGAATGATCAGCCTCATGGCTAGCAAATGCTTAAAAAATACACTGATAGCATTTAATGTATATAATTGGGTACCACTTCTAAAACACAACATTTAAGTGGCTAGTTTTCAAGAGATGTCGCAAATAGCCTACGTTCCTAAACGCGGAGGAACTCAGCCACCATTTTTGACAATTGCGTAGCGCACTTGCATACCAGGTGCTTTTTACTGAACACAATAAGGGTTGAATATACACTCTCCTAAACTGTTTCAATTGAAACTGCGTACACACAGTCAATAGCTGGTCAATAGCTCCTTTTGACTCGCACAAAAGACGCTAAATTGACACGCAAAATATGATTTTCAATAGAAACACGGTGGCCAATATCCTTGTGTAACTCAATAGAAAAAGTCAATTGGCGCTCAATTTAAACACAATACATCCTATAGAGAAAAGTCAATTTAGCCTTAATTAAACCTCTATAAGCACGATAGCTCCTTTTGACTCGCACAAAAGACGCTAAATTGACACGCAAAATATGATTTTCAATAGAAACACGGTGGCCAATATCCTTGTGTAACTCAATAGAAAAAGTCAATTGGCGCTCAATTTAAACACAATAGATCCTATAGAGAAAAGTCAATTTAGCCTTAATTAAACCTCTATAAGCATTTTTGTAAGGGTGGCCTTCTCAACCAAGATTTATTTTCCTTTAGGTCGCTGGCTATGTCTCTGTAGCGTATATACGGAATCGCTAGGGAAGCAAGAAGTCAGCAGATAAGCGCTAAACGTGGCATCTTTCACGGTGTTATTCGTGTCACGAAATAAATAAATAGGTGCGCCTAATCTGTGCTCAGTCGAAGACACGGACGGGCTATAGACGCGTGACTATGTGGCATGGTTGACGAAACTGAGGGAATCGGATGATTTGACACCTCTTAAAATTATTCTCGGGCAGAAAAAGATGAACGTAGAGGCTTACACACTAACAACAACAACAACGACGACGACAACAACAACATGGAAGAGATACTATCTGTCACTCTTTTTTGGTGAATCCTGACTTGTCACATACATAGATCTCTTTAAAGACAAGCGTTAACTCTCTGTTTGTGAGTCGCGGCAACCACTACACTCCAAAGAGAGTATAGTGATATGAAAAAAGAGTGTTGACATGTATCTTTAAAGTCAGGAGTCACCAAAAAAAGAGTAACAGGCAACCTTTTTTTTTTCACTTCTTAGAGTATACTGGTGCCACGCGCAGTGCTTTCAGAACTTACTTAAAGTAGTTGCTATGATCTTGCTGCTAACTGCAGATGGATGGATCGATGAAAAAACCTTATTAAGGTCCTTCGGAACGCCCTCTAGCACTTTGTCGATTTGGTGGCTTTTTTTTCTTCTTTTTTGTTTCACCCGTAGCAGCGTCTAACCCAAAGCTCAAGGCGCTGACCGTAATGCCACTTGAAAGTGCGGCAACTAGTTACGACGCTCATAGCAAATACTAGACCGGGACAAGGAACGCAAACTACCGCAGTCCTGCTTGCCGCCTTGCCTCACGACCTGACTATTCTGGCCGCCCGAGTGTTTTATTACGGTTCTCGACTCTCCTTCCGCGCACCGCGTCCTTCAGCCGCGAGAACCAGGCGACCGTGACGAGCGAAAGAGGCTGGCGTTTCAAAGAGGTGATTTGAAACGGCAGTAATTGAGCTGTGGACAGCTCGAGCATGCGCACAGGCGTGCGGCCACCTTCCCCGGTGAGAGAAGAGCGGCGGTCTGCGAACTTTCGCCGAGTTGTTTAGTTGACTTTCTAGTTATTCGCTGCTTTTATCCTAACTTCCTCTCTCAGCGGGCTTGGATGTCCTTCAAGGTCCGTGCTGAAGCCATCACAACACACGCAACAAGAAGCACTAAAAAGAGGATAGAAGAACAACGCGGTCGAGTTACCGCAGTAAACAGTAAAACTAAACTAACGGAGAGGTCGACAGCGAGAAGGTGAAACGGACACCGAACCGGAAAAAGGATGGACACAGAAAGCAGAGAAAAGCAGGTCGCGCGCCATGAAAGACAGCCATGTCTAGTGCGGCGGAGGAATGAAAAGAGAATCCTTTGCGTAGAAAAAGGATGAGGAGTGATCAAAATGACGGCTGTAGCACGCGCCCGAAAAAAGCGCGGGGAAGTTGTTGCCTCCATCACACCACCGCGCGATACGAAATAGGTGCGAATGAAACGACGACGCTATGTGAGGCGAAGTGTGTTTTGTCGGCGAGGCATTATCGCGTGGCTGTCTCTGGAGTTTGTCGCTGTTACACGGGCACCTTCTCCTTCGTTGTTTTTATCCTCCTCGGTTTTTCGTTGGACGACGGAAATTGCCGCATTATCCGCCTTCTTTTGTAGCCTTTCGAGAACTGATCCGCGAATAGGAACTGAACTTTAGCGCAAATGAAGACGAACCACAAAGACAAGAAAGACAAGCACTGGTTCGTCTTCATTTGCGCTGAAGTTCTGTTCCTAAACGCTATGTACCAACTAGGCCCAACAAAAGTTTTACTGATCCGCAAACACTGTGCGTGAGAGAGCCCGTGTATATGTCCGTATACACAAAGCAAATGGAGTACCGATTCACCACCGAGATGGGTGTCGGGCTTTCGATAACGGTGCTCTTGTCAGAATCCCGAGAGCTGCTTGCGAAGAAGTGCCTGTGCATATTGGACAAAGTCACAGGGTCCTTTTGCACCTACCTAACACGAATCGAAGGCGAAAGCTATCTCCTTCTGCTTCTTCTGAGTCGACTGTGTTGATCACTCGTCCGAAAGCATTCTGCACCTAACGTGGTTTTGCACTGCCTCTGTGATCGGCCCACCTTTCACCAAGCGGCGATGTCATGTGTGATATCATATGCGATGACGTCATCACGTGACGTCATAGTAACATCACGATGGCGCCATAGTGACGTCACACGTTTTGGTAATCGATGGCGTCATGACGACATCGCGTGGGGACGTCATCACGCGATGATTTTTTAGCATCACTGCGTGTTGACGCTAACGCCGCTGACACCAACAGTCATTTTTCGCGCTTTATGAGGCAGCTGAGGCTTTCGCCTTAAGTGCGAGGTTAGAGCGTGTGTGAAGAGTTGTTGGTCGCGTTTGTGATCTCGTAAATAAACTGAGGCGCTTGGGACACTCAGCCCTGGAAACACTGCCTGGTTGCTGCGGGCACATTTATCGAGTTCTACTGGCGAAAGTTCACATTAAAGAGGTTCATAAAAAAGAGGTGGAGTGTAGTGGGAATCGTGAAACAACAGGCGAGTACGCGAGCTAGCCCTGAGTGATTCTTGTGCTTCTGAGAGGCACTCGCATGCACTTCAGCATTGCAGGTTACGGCAAGTGTTGCACTCGTTACGTCAACAACAATATATTGTTCCTTCATGTGGTCTTAGTTACATTTCACCTTGTTGAAGTTTCTGCGAGCGTCTCGCCTCGTTGAACGCTTATGACACTCCTGTGTGTGTGTGTGTGCTTCCCTCCCTTTCTATCTCATTCTTCTCTTTCTCACTATTCTGTCTCCCCTTCCCCAGGGCAGGGTAGCAAACCGGATATTTATTTTCTGGTTAAGATCCCAGCCAATAAACCAACATGACACCGAAAAGAAGCACTAGGCGAGATTACGTCATCTATAGAAAGAAGTGTAAATTTTAAGACAATCCACAAATGTTTAGAGCATATAGTAGGAAGGTCATAATACATACCAGGGGCTTAACACAACTTTGCCTAAGTGCCATTTAGGACATACCGAGAGTCGGCGGTGGTAATATCCGAATTAAAATATATTTTATGACACATATGGCGCATATGCGATGGAAAACGTAGGATTCATATTTGTGTGCATATGAACACAGAAGCGACAATTAAGAAAATGCAGCACGCCCCCCTCCCCCTCACCCCCCACTCCTGGAATGGCGTTGCTAGCCACCCACCTCCTCTCCTACCCCCTCCGAACTTTAAGCAGCCTTACTTAGCGGTTGAATTTTGCTCTAGACATAGATAACTCTTGAATTAACCTTGCACAAACAAGCTTCTATGCTTTGATCACAACAATTACAAACTTATTTTGTGTAGCTCACTCTCAGTTTCTCACTGCACAGATATTTTGGCTTGACCTCCCCTAATCTGGTCGACGCCATCTGCGTACACCCCTCCCCCCACTCGTGTAAATAGAGAGGGTGGAGTGATATTTTAATAAAATAACAGGAAATGAAGAGAAAAGTGCACCCTGCAACTGCCTGTCTCAGAGGAGGACACCTGCGCAGTAGTGCACAAGGGAATGGGATAAGGAGGGATTAAATGAGAATGGATAGAAAAGACGAAGAGCGGTTAGAGGAGATCGCAGACCCCGAACCGTTCAGCGTGAGCTGCTCCGAGCGACTCCACGTAAATGGGAAACCTGCCCCTCTGCACGACCGTAAGAGTTTATTGGATACGTGGCATGTGTGTCATGAGAGTTATTTTGCCTACAATGCCCTAAGCATATAGCGTCGGGTATAACATTCGCCTCCTAGCTAAATGAGGAATCGTGATCACATTATAGAAAACATGAAAATGCGTTCTTTCGCCATTAGTTGCTTCACGTCTATGCGTCTCTTTCACGCGGGCTTTTCGTGAAGAACTGAAGTGTCACCGCTCTGTGCATCGTTCTTATTCTGCTTCTGACATCAGGCGGCAACTTGAATGCTTTCTATACAGGCGCCACGGAGCCCCGCCGTTGGACGCATCCTTGGTGATAAGCTGCTGGTTGTTTTCGAAGCAGATAAGCGGACACGTTTCACACTAGGAATAAGGCTGCGTACACTGCAGGAAAAAAGTGGTACGGCCAAATGGTCGCAGCCGACTGGAAGTCTCACGACAGTCAAGCTATATCTTAACCGTGTTCGTGAAGCTACACGCAATACCCTGAGGCCTGAGGTATATTTCCGCTGTCATTAGGCTCTGCTTGCCTATCACGAGCGCCATGTTGCCAGCAGCGCTGCGAACTAATTGTCCCGTCACGCTAATCGGACCGCTCACAGGATCAAACTAATTAAAGAAGATTGACGGGAAGCAGGAGGAAGGAGAGGACAACGGGAGGAACAACAAGACAAAGATAGAAGCACGAATGATGGGATAGGACGTGAAAGAAGCGGAGCACCATAAACGCAGCAATAAATTTCCGAGGGGGGAACGATTGCAGCCTCATTATTGCTTATCGCTTCACGGCGAGGCGCGGCGGAATGCCGGAAGAAGGACGCGACGGCCGACCGCAGCGTAATCGAGCACTGTAAACACGGTGATGATGCTTCGGCCGAACACTTTGTTACGCTCTCGAACTCCACTCTCGCCCACCCAGGTTGCAGAGTGGCGCACTACGTGCGGAAGTGTACAACCGCGGCGCGCCTTTTACATGCGGGCTTCCGCGGATGTGCGTGCATTGTCTTAGCAATCGGTTTACCGCATCCAGATGTCCGCCATGCAATCGGGCCGTCAGGCGGTGCGGCCCACACCACGTCGACTGTGGCTCAGCGGCTGACGAGTAGTCGACGGCAGCCGACGCGTGCGCGGAGCCACCCCTCGCGGTAATCGGATTGCCAAAGTGGAGTGGCGAGCCAAGCGCTTTTCGTCTCCTATCAGGGTCACTTAATTGCACGTCGCGTGAGCGATGACGTAACGGAACGTCGCGTGATGGAGCGCTTCGAAGCGATGAGAGAGAGGGGGGGGGGGAACTCTCACGCGTGTTCGGACACACAGCCGCCGAGGATGCGAGGACGTTTTCAGACCTGTCGATACTCGGTTTCGCTTCCCTTCGTAACAACCATGTTATTCGCCACTGTTGGAGTAGAGTCTTGTTTCTACGAATCCGTACACTTCACATTGGGACACACCCTCTTACTTTTCGGCCGCTAAAGACTGTACTGGCAGTGCAAGAAGGCGAGTTCGCGATGGCATGAACTGATTTCGTTAAACGACCGCTCATGTACTTGGTCGTTATCTGTCTCTCCTGATGCGTTGTCCTTGCTTCTTCGTCTTCTTCGTTCACAATATGTTGCTTAGTCACAACTGCGTAAGAGCTTGCTGTGGCAAGACAAAGTAAAACAAAAAATCTTTCATAGCTTCTTTTGTAGCTGAGACATGTGACAGGATACCAAGTATTACAAATGACTCAGTGAAACATCTGGTTATATATGGTGAGGTATATTGATGTACATATGTTTACATATACAGCAAAATGGTTACATATAGTGATCAAGACAGACCCGATATCAATGATCGGGTTCTTGCGAATGTGTGGAGTCGTTGTATCTTATAGCAGTACCTGGAAATGGTCTTCAGGTACTGCGGCGAGTGGTGCTGTCATTGTGCTGATGCAGCGTTTCCTCGAGGTTTGGAAAGCTAGTTGAAATATGGCGTGACGGTAATTTGTATGTGGTCCGCATTATTTCCATCGTAATATCGCAGTTCTTCTGAAAGCTTTTTCCGAGCCTTGACCCTATAGCGTCAGCTGTTGACCCTGACGACTTCAGCTTCTGCGGCTAAGTTGGAAAGACCGCTTCCCGCTCAGCTTTTCTATCCGCTACGAAATAGGTCAGTACAAATCTATGTGATCCGAAACGCGCTCATCGAAGTTGAGAGTATAGTTATTCAACGTTAGAATGGTGTTAGCTATATGGCACAATCTGCACTGACCGCCTGGACGCATAATGACGCGCTCTTCAGAAGCCGCCCAGGCGTAACGAGTAGGAGTGATTGCCAGCTGAAGCTTTCCGCGCCCCCCGCCATTGCGGTCGCTCTCTCGGACAACTTCTATCCATTAGCTGTGCAAATAGACCTGGCACATCTTTCGAAACAGCTCTGCAGAGGGCGGGCGCAGAGCAGCGTCGGACCTATATCTCCGCAAACAAAAGTGAACAGCGAACCCCCACATCGCGAACTCTATGCGAGAGCCCGGTAACCGCTCGCGTAAATGACGACTCCCAAGACGCCACGGAAACTTCGAAGACTGCAGCTTCACATACACTGGCCGGTACATTTTCCCGCAGATTGAGGTAGGGGCGCCGAAAAGGAATCTTAATCATGCAGCTGCGCACCCGCTTGCGAATATGCATCAAGGGCGCACTCTATTCCGCAGGGTTGCGGGGTAAAGAAGTTCAACTCTTTCAGCGTAGAACGAGAGATGCGGTTTCTCGTTCCGAAAAAGTTTTGCGAAGGTCACGTGGAAGTGGCTGAGCAGGAGGATCTCGGTTCGTAGTAATGACTCGGTTGTAGTCACCTGTATAGGTTAACAGCGAAGGAGTTCAACGCGAGATTAAAACTTCTCGACTGGTTTTCACTGCCGCTCGAGTTGGCCATGCATAACGCCGTGCATAGCCTATAGGCGTACCGTTTAAAAACCCACGAAGTCGGAGTTTAGAGGACCAATTTTCCCCCGCACTGTGTATGCTATACGAGTGGCTGTATGTACTAACGCGTTCAAGTTAGCGAAAAGTGAGGCAGCCGCGGTTTTTGAACGAGGTCGGGCGAAACAATCTTCTCGAGAGACGGGCCGCTCCGTTAGCTCTCTTGATTAGATCATTTACAAGAAAGGCAGCGCCAGACGATGTGACCAGACATTAGAAAGTTTCAGCAGAGAGTGCAGTTACAGAATACAAAGAGAACACTGGGAATACGAGGACGCTTACCCAAGTAACTTCCGGCAAGCGCATCTTTGCGAGACGCAAAGAATAATGTAATTGGAATGATGGAGCGAGGCACGAAAAATAAGAGTATAGTGCATGCAAGCAAGGCTCCGTGGAAGCGCCGTGGATTCGAGACCCCCTGGCAGCCTGTCACGCGCTCGTTGCACCAGAGAGAAAGGCAGACCCGACTGCAAAAGTTTTCGTAGAATGGAAGGCCATTAGTTAAATTAAGCTTTGCTATAACGACTTCGAAAGAAGTTTGAAATTGTTTGCTGTCTTGACAGTAACCGCACTCGGAAAAAGAAAAGCGTCTCGCCCACCCGATTTCACTAGTGTCCTAGTAAACTAGCGTAGAACCTAGTGGACTAGTTATATATTATAACGAATGCCTCAACTGCATGAAAATCTAGTTCTTCTGGGAAGCCTGGTCGCGATGCAAGAACTAAGTTTTGCGGTCGAGTGCGTACGAAAGGCAAACAAGAGCAGTACGATAAACAACGACCAGAGTTTGCGGAAGGATGCTAGGAGAGAGAAGTCGGTAGTTAATGTGTAGTCAATATGCAGCGTGATAGTTGATATGAAGTCGTAGGGAATGCGCATAGCCTGAGTGCACAGTGGAGAGCGTTCGAGATCTTAGACGTCATGTGCACAGCATTCACTTTCGTGCTACAATAAGTAAAATCAAATCCGTCACTATAGCATCCTGGGCGAGATTAAGTTTTCTGACGCTATTTTAGGCATTGTACTGAGTACTTAATTATTTCTTTTTAGTAGTCTTTTTTTTCGCTTTGGAATATATTAATGGATTATTCGCGTTATTTATGAGTCCGTGAGAATTCCGTGAACAGCGAAAGTGCTTTACATATTCTTGAACTTTGTTTGACAGCACCGAAAGCCGAAATAAAGCAGTTAATCCTGTTATCAGCGCAAAGTGAAGGGCATGCATCTGGGTCGTTGCCACATGTACCAGCCGGACGACTTTTGATTTTTCGTTTTGCCACGCTGAGTTAAGCTGCAGTCGCTCTGAAGTCATGTTTGTTTAGCCCCATAGTGACGGGCAAAGAGGTCTGGCGGACACTGACCTTTTTCGAATGAAGTGATGTCCGCTTGAATCACATGGCTGTGCACAAACACGCACACATAAAAAAAGAAAAGCTTTTTTTTTTTTTTCATCTTAACATACTCTAGGTACTACAACGTACACATGCTCAGTAGACCATACCACAGGCTGGCTTCTTCTTTTTTCCTCTCCTGCATCTATATTCAGTTCCTGTTCTTTAATGTTTGATGTTCCGCATTGCTCACTGCACCCCTCTGTCTGCGTTCATTCGATTTGTTATGTGCATAACAAGTGCCGAAGCGTTCACCTACAGGCACTGCGACTGATGTACAACAAAAAAAAAGGAAGGAAGGAGGAGAGCAGAATATGCGGCCGTACATAGACCCAATTTCGGACGCTTCCCAAACGGACTTCCAGAAACTCGAGGAAGTTCTGACAACGGCCTGCCTCGGGGACCAATCGTGCTGTAGGCCGATCCGCGTCTCTTGACTCGGAACGCGCACGCGTCTATACATTCCCGTGTAGGCGAAATTACATTCAAGTCCAAACGACAGCGATGACAATAACCGGAGTGAGACGACATACAAGGACGAACGGAGTAAACAAATAAAAAAAATAATAATAACAACGAGGCGGAGACAAAAGGGTGCCGGGCCATAAACGGGCCACCGATGCTAATGGTGCCTCGACCTACAACCATTAAGTGGCCGATAACGAGCGCTGGGCGCGCGACGCGATTCCACGTTGCGCCCGCAGGAAGGGGAGGAGACATTCCTGAACATTTTTTTTTTCTTTTTTTTTTCTCTCTTCCGGCAGCGCATAGCCTTTCCCTCGCTCCTTTCTCTGCATGTTCAACTCTCACTTATTTTCTCGCCGCGTATCAATCCAGAAACAGGGCCGCTCGGGTTCTTAACAAAGCAGCTTCTTGCCTCCCTTATCACGTTCCCTTTCTTTCTTTCTTTCTTTCTTTCTTTCTTTCTTTCTTTCTTTCTTTCTTTCTTTCTTTCTTTCTTTCTTTCTTTCTTTCTTTCTTTCTTTCTTTCTTTCTTTCTCTTTTTTTATGTTACCGAGTCGCCACGCAGTCTCTGGTAGCAGCCCCATGTGTTGAACAGCGAACGTGCATGGATAACTATTCGTGTTCGTCGGTTAACCGTGCACCGGTTAGGCGTTAAAGGTTGTCTTGCTCTCTACCTGATGGCTATATATATATAGTTGTTGGCTTTTGTACGATGGCCGAGCCCTTTTCGGTAGTTCGCTCCGTGGGTGATTAATGTAGCAGTTGTGTAATGTGATTTTATGTGTGAAACACTCGAGGGTGATGAGCCCTTATTTTACTTGTAGGACAATCGGTGTACTGCGCGTCGTTGACGAGCTCGGCCTAAAGTTAACTAACTATACGTATACGGAGCTTCGAAAAGCCAAGCTTCTACGGAATCACGCCTAGCGCAGCTTCAGTTTCAGTTTATCGATTTCAAAAGGTAATACAAGATTAGCGAATACACAGGCGAGGGTCCCAAAGTAAAAGAACTGTAGTGGGACCCTCGGTTCATTGTACAAGCATTGTAGGTAATAACTAACAACAACAAATGAACATAATTATTGGAAAAAATCAAAACATATTAGATAAAACATTTCAATACAGATCAGTTAAACATGAAAAAAGCACAACAAAAGAAATTCAAAGCACAAGCAAAAAAAAAAGTCGTTTAGACAACAACCATGACGTGTGTACACTTAGTACAGATAGTGATGCCTAAGGTCATTTTTGTAGACTGAAAGGGAAACGCAAGATTTCATAGATTTAGGTAAATTATTCCAGAGTGAAATAGCAGTGAATGCAGATGTTTCTTTGCCGTAATTAGCGTGAACTGTTGATAACAATAAATTCTTATTAGCTGCAAATGTCGTCAGGTTTTTATTGTGCAATAAATCACGTGACGTGAATCGATGCGACTTAACTAACTTTCCGGAATACATAGACAACAAGCTATCATTTCGACATATGATTTTCTTTCCTTTGCTTTGAGCGCGCAAGAAAATTTCCTTTCGTATTGGAAACACGAGTGACGAAGAGTAGAAAGATGGAGATCGCGTTAATCTCGACCCCCATGTCGCGGTGTTTACACCTCCACGTCTAGACTTCTTAAACATTGCTATACGCGTCGTATCATGCAGGTATTTTGCATTGCGACCTTCACATATAGTCAGTCTTTCACGTATTTGAGCTTCATGACTAACTCAATCACAGCCGCCACGTTAATCTCTTATAAGTCGGCGAGGCAGCACTACGCATCATTTATCTTATTTTGTCTTCGTAACACGATGCATAACAACTTTGTGTCAGGACAACGTAGAGCAGCATTTGTCGCATGAAGGATGAGGCAAGATGTATAGGTGGGGTGTGTGTGTGGGGGGGGGGGGGGGGGGGGGGGGGGGGGGGGGAGTGCGAGGCAGGAAAAGAGAGCGTATTGAAGAAGGGGAATCGAATACAGGAGATGAGTGAGTTGCGTTAGGTATCGTGCCAATGCAAGCGTCATTTCATACTACAAATTACGCCTGAATCCTATGCTAAAACGCCGGAAGAGGCGTCACGTGTCCTCTTTACACGCTTTAATCTCCGGTGTAGGCTATTATCCGAAACACGCTCAGTGACTTCCGGCGTGCCACGTTAAACCGTGGCTCTCGGGAACCTAGAGAGCACCCCACTTGACTAGGCTTGGCTTGATTTCACTAGCACTTATCGGTTAGTCGTTATATAGCTGCTCTCGCCAGTCACGCCTGCCGCTCACGTACGGCCGGAGTTCGGGGCTGATTTCAGGCTGGAGCGCAGCTTGGCCGCAATTATTTCCGCACGTCCGGTACCGAGAGCGTACTAGAATTCATCGCGAGGCGTTCCCTCTTGTGCGGCAGCTGATCGACTGCGATGACCTTGCTGCTGCTGCATGCAGCGTTGGCGCACTGAGTGCCGTTGTTGTGCAGGAAACGAACGACTCGGCTGTCACGATTTCACGGAGACGCCCGCGCGATCCCGGCTGCGACGTGCGCGGACTCTGCTGGTTGATGACGTTCGTCGCTTGTGTTTGTGAGTGCGCGTTCCACACTAGCACCTATATGACGCCGAAGTCGCGATGAAGATGTTAGCGCGTCGAATTGAAGTCGACTTCATTTTTTATTATTTCTATTTCGAAGTTTATCTGCAAGGCATTTGTTTTGTTGACTGAGAGGATATTACTATAGCGTATCTCCAAAAAAGCCAAAGCTATTTGGGCGGCGCCTACACGAACAGGAACTCTGGAATATATGCGCGGAATTTTCAATAATGTTAATGCCCTCGAGTAACATGAACAGAAGTTTTAAAAGTTGTCGTTGCTGAGATGGAGGAAGCATATGTCCTAGTATTTTCCCGAGGTCTAGATGTACTTAGGAAGCTGAGCTATATTTTACTTTACAGACAAGTTCTTTCTTCTCCGTGTGCCTGGAAATCTAACAAAATAAGTAAACAACGGCATGGCTTTATAAGGGTCTTTTTCTCAACTATATGCCTTAGAATATCACTGTCGTGACGGACGGCAGGCGAGCGCCTGTCCACAATACTATCTTTACCCTTTCTTCCGTGCCCTATACTTCGACAAGTCACTGGACGTCGCTCGCACCGCTGACATAACCGCACCCTTGACTATAACATCACGATTAACAAGTGCAGTCACCGCACTTGTGATCACATGAGTCTCAAGTTGCGAAGTCACGTCAATAGTTTGGCACACGCCACGGCTGTTCGCTCGTTTATATTAAATTGCAACTGCCCTAATGACACGGCCTGTCTCCCGCAGCGGAAAATATAGGCCGCTTTGATCGTTATACTTGTAGTTCTGCGCTGTTTATATCAGCATACATATTCGTGTTAATATGGTTCTCAAGTAGGCCTTTTTAAACACCAGAGGAAGACTTCGATGCATGCGGTATGGCGAAGTGTTTCACTGACAGTAGGGCACATACCACCATTCCAGGAAGTCTTCGTCCATATATATATGGTCTTGACTATAGTGTTCGGACGGTGCGGATTCCCACCACAAATTATGCATGGCAAGTGTTTCTAAGAGTTCAGAATGAAATCCCACATTTGATTGCTTATTCTTCTAGCTTGCATCACTTCCGCCCGCTCTTGTTTCCCAACAGGCCTTCGTTCCACGAAACAAAAATATGCCACACAGAACGAGCGCTCTTCTTCGAGGGCTCGCTCTGTTCACATTCACATTACGCGCCGGCAGCAATTCGCATTTCTAGAACACCTGCGAGCGTTCATTCACTACGCTCGTTTGTTCTCACACCACATGCTAATTGCTCCTCTATATATATATATATATATACATATATATATATATATATATATATATATATATATATATACATATATATATATATATATATATATATATATATATATATATATAATAGGGAAGGACAGGGAGGTCAACTGAAATTGTAACATCCAGTTTTCTACCCTGTGCTAGGGTGAGGGGGAAGGGGAAAGAAGGATGGAAAGGAGAGCGGAGAGAAGAGCAAGCACGCGAAAACAAACAAACAAAAAATACGAAGTGAGGGGCGGGAGTACTATGACCAATCCTATAGGCCACTGCCACGCAAAAAAAAAAAAAGTTCAGTGTGAATTTGATAGACTTCTGGTGCGGCGAGAGTTCGAGTCGGCATTCCGGTGCTGCCTTCACGACTGGAAAACAGCGCGAAAAACGAAGACGCAGGAAGAACAAACAGGACCAAGCGCTGACCCTGTGTCTTCGTTTTTCGCGCTGTTTTGCAGTCATAAACCATACCAACAGGCTCATTCCCAGACCCTTTCACAGTCTAGTACTGATCGTTCTGACAGGAGCCTCTCGTAAAGGCGGGTCAACACTGCTCCTCCTAAGCCTATACGTACACCTACGAATGCGTTACTGCCGCTGCAAAACACCTTCAACATGTTTGCGCTGACAGCACCAATAGCCACAGTTTCGCTGCGAATGTCCCAGCGGACCGGTCTGCGGAACAGGTGGCCGTCATTTATATACTAGCTCACAGCGTCCCACTTCCGCGGCACGGTTTCTCGTTCTGCGCTGATTTTATAGAAACTCCGCCTGTTTCGGTTTTCTATCTTGCACATTTTGATTCGATCTGAGCCAAACCTCGCTCCGGAACGATTGTTCACTGTGTGCTCGGTCCACCGCGTCGAAGCAATCGCCGACGTGTGCAGCACTCCGGATCAAACTGTTTCTTTACAACGGCGACCTAGTCAACCGTTAAAAGTGAGATCTGCAGTCAGCGCGGCGGTCGCCACTGGTCCTAGACAGCGAATCGATATTGAGAGGTAGACAGTCTCTTTCCCCGTGAAGGTGATCATTGCACATCATTATATATAGAAAAGGGTTCTCACCATTGGTTATTGGAAGGGGGAAGGGGGGGGGGGAGGAGCCAATGTTTTTCTGATAATTGTCACGTCACGTGGGTCACGTCAAAGCAGTAGCAACCGAACGTAGTGACCGGATTTAACGCAGCGCGCACGGAGAAATAGTGAAATTCGGGCCAACGAAGTGTCCATTTTCTTCTTTTTTCCCTGTTCGGCGTAAATTTTTTTTCCTTATCCGCCGGGCTGGCTCAGCGGCTTTGGCGTAGGACTGCTAAGCGTGCGGGCTCGATTACCGTCCAAGGCGGCCCCACTTCGTTAGTGGCGAAGTTGAAGAAAAAACAAAGAACGGCCGTGTTCTTAGACTTATAGATTCAAAACTCCTGGAAGTTAATTTTAATTCGTGGTCTCTCACACTCACACTCATATTGTGGCTATGGCATGTGATCACCACTTAACTTATTTATCATTATTTTTTGTAAGTTACGCGCTAATGCTGCTGACACACGTGAAGATGTCCGAGGCGCATATGTTCGGCTTGAAGCGTCGCGGTTAAGAACTGCACTCCAATAAGCATTATATATATATATATATATATATATATATATATATATATATATATATATATATATATATATATATATATATATATATATATATATATATATATATATATATATATGGTGTACTGCCGTTTGCAATGAAGAAAAATAATGATACAACGAATGGTTGGCAAGATTCCTGAAGTTAAGACGGCAGCCTTCATTCGAGTGGCTTGAATGATCCGGCGTAATGAAGTAGAGCAGCGCTGTGCTGCTCTGCGCATCAAATAAATAGGTCAGGAACGAAACGATGCGAACACACGGGATACTTCAGCGCGTCGCGGGGAGAAAATGCCGTCAGAGTACTGCGCAATGTATTTTTAATGAGATTAAGCCACTCATTACCCTATCAAGACTCCCAAGGCCATGTGCGCACGCAAGACACATGTCTGCGACGCGCACATGCAGTATACCAGGCCATGCGAAACGAACAAGGGGGGGAGGGGGGGCAGTTTACCGCCACAGTTGTACGCGTAACAGTGTTGCCAATGAAATACCATTGTTCGCATATGGGTACGCGCTCCCGGTAACCTACTTTTCTGTAAAGTGACACTTAACGGCGACAGCCTGCAAGGGGACACACGTCGATCGACCGAACACATTCCTTCGTCGTCGCATTCTCGCCCGTCTTGCAGGGCGTGGTTCCAAGGCCACATGCACAGTGCAGTCAGTGAGTTGGGGCCACGCGCGTTAATTAGTCTCGTCTACCACCGTTTGTCTGCGAGATCGCGAACCCCTTGCTTCCTTTCTCTTCGACATCTGTCATCCGTCTTATTCCACTTCTTGTCTCATCACGTCCTTTTGTCAGAGGGATCGACGAACGTAATTTGCGTCGTCTAATCGATGTCTGTTTGATGGACGAGCATTCCCTCAGGCTAAAGACGTGAGAAAACATGTTGCGCAACCCGCGGCGGCAAGTGTCCTGCATAGCGTCGCGAGAAAAAAATCGGCCACAGCGGCGCGATGGGGCCGTGTGCTACTGTACTATAACGGAAGCAGGCTGTAGCAGCGGCGGCAACAGGTGTTGCGTACTCCAAGTCGGTCAGTTCCCTCTTGACGAGCGTCGACCAGCAACGAGCGGCCCACTGAGTATCAGCGGGGAACTCGAAAGGGTGCGGACGAAATCCCTCCATTGTTTCGAGGACGGTAGAGGAGAAGGTGGGTTAAGCGGAGGAGTACAGGAGGAGGAGGAGGGTGTTGAGCAAGTTGCGCAAGTTGCGCATACTCTACAGTGCTCCTTTTACATACGATCCTGCTCTCAACTACGTTCACGTTACGAGAAGGTTCCTCCAAACTGGCCTCTTCTTTCATAATTCCTCCGCGTTTCGCTGTTTCGACGGAATTTCCGTTCTCGCGGTATTATTACTCGCGTGCCGCCCGCTAGTTCGTTATACCGAGGTTTTTGTTTTTGTGCGTGTTTTATTCTCGCCTTGATAGCCTGGTACGCTGATTTCGTCACAGTCCGCGGCCGTTTTTTTTTTTTTCTTCATACTGCCCCGCATTAAAACGAACGCACAAGGTATGCAAAGTCGCGGACCGTTCATACATCGAGGTCACGCGAATTATCACTTTGCCGGGAGCTCGCTAGGCAGATACCGGAGCAAACCCTCCACCCCGGCACCAGCCGCTACAAGCTGCAGAACCGCTTCTCTACGTTGTGCGCGTGTGTAGTTCCCAAGTGCGCGCTTGCGGGAACGTTGAGCGCACCTGCGGCAAACACAGTTCCATACTGGGAAGCCTGATCGCTCGGCGCGTTATACAGTCATTATTATTAGTGAACCGGCGTGCGTACTGCTCAACTTAAAGAGGATAAGTATCTTTTCGCTCTTGGTCTCGGGAGAATTTGGGTCAGTACAAATTACTCCTTTCCGTGCCGTATCATTTGTGGCCGAGTGGATGTTGCGCGTGACTGTCACGCGATTCGGAAATTTCATGTCGGCACTAGAAGGACATATTACCCCTTAATGTTCCTCCATCATCTCTCACGTTGTTTCTACGAAAGAAAAAATAAACGGACGTAGTACTTGTGCGCGTCATTTGAAGACGGTCCCCCCGAGTGTCAGTGTAGGGCTGTGAAAGATATTTTCCTCGACAAATCGTCACAAGAAAGCGCGGACGACACTATTTCATTTAAATAACTGCCTGCTCACTGTCTTACGATTGTTGATGCGCGGCTCGATTTGGCATGAAACGTATCTTTTGTACGTCAATAGTTTACTCTTAAAAAAGAACCTTCGCGTGACCAGGTGGCACAAGAAGCTTTGGGGTTTGGCCAGCATCAGTTCCTGCTTCAGAAAGGTCATTATCACGCGCAGATAGTTCGAAACAAGGCTAATCGCTGTACCGACAACGCATAAGCGAACCTCGCGTTAAACGCAATATGCGATACTCATAGTAACGACCGCAAACCTTCTTTCCTGAATCCTTTAAGATGGTCTTTCCGGGTGATAATCCCGGAATCGCTCACTAGTTCGTAAATTTCATGTTTGTGGTTATGTAATTATTATTGCTTTTTTTATTTCCAAGAAAATTTCAATCCTAATAATCTCGAGGAGCACGAACATTGGATGGCTAGGCAACGTCGCCAGCTGTTATCTCAGTTTTTCTCTCGCTATCACTCACGTCCGCGGGGGGAAGAACCAGTCGTTCCGTTAGTGCCCGAAAGTGGAGAAGTAACTCGAGTAATTTTTTAAACCGCAATCAGTATATCAACGTAGTCAAACGCTATGCAACCCAGTACATACGATAATATTCCAGTGGGCATGGAACATTCCTCGAAGCTTTCAAAAGGACGCTGTGTGACGTACTTCGAGAAATGCCGTCATATATTTGGCTCCTACGAGTCAACGCTCCTATAGTCGCCTCCATAGCTAGTGTTTTCCATCTGTTAGCGCTGCTACGTTTCATGATGGGGTTACGCAAGACTATGAGAGATGTATAGGAAATATACCAAGGAGCGGCTTGATATTTATCATTGCGCTTCTACGCGAACCGCATGGAGTGTGGTGAACTGAAATTTAGCATTTCTCCCATCGGCGCTTTAGCGTCCGCAGATGAGCGAAATGCAAATACAAGTCCTGCGCACTAATTCAGCGTCCTGGGCATGGCAGCGGGATCGCACATTCCTTGAAGACGTTGCATTCAGAGTGCTGCTATGACCTAAAACAGGTGTGTCATCGCGATTTAACTGTATCCATTGATCGGCTCCTAACGCGTGCCGGTAACGAATTTGAGGTATGGAATCCTCTGGCGAATCGAACGTTAGTCCTCATGCCTTGAACCACCTCCGAAATTTGAATGGCTTTCGCGGTACATTTCTCCGACAAGCTGCGTATCAGCTCCCTAAGGATGCCTTCACTGTTACCTGTCCAGAACTGCGCTCACGTTCTGCGCGATTTACAGCGAAAGACCGCTTGCATAATGTCTAGCCTAGCAAACTGCGCTCCTAGAGTGGAACTCTGCGAGCTACGCCGCTCGGCTTTCGTGATGAGCGGAGAAGAGCTCCTCTCAGGGGTGGCGGGTGCATCCCGTTCATCCTTGGGAGATCGCGCGCGCGCATCTGATAGGCCCTCCGCATCCTCCGCGAAACCGAAGGCGACGTCGAGACCCGAAGCGAGACGCCTCAGTTTTCGCGGAGTAAAATCCAGCCTCGGACGCACAGGGTAACACTGCAGGCAGATCGGGCACGTGAACACTGAAGAAAACGGTTGGTGCGACGGCGAACCGAGCGACACTCACCCAGGAACACATGGCAGCGTCGAGCCTTCTTCTCTCCTCCTTCCGACTGTCGAATGTAAAAAAAGGTCCACCAGCACCGGCACAACGAAGCGCGTACAAGTCGTACAGATACCCCAGCGAGAGTCACTACACTTTTGCGGCCGGTCGGGGGCCGCCAAAATGCATTTATACCGCAACCGCCCTCGCCTCTTTTTTTCTCCGGCCGGCCGGACCACGGTAGCGGCCGTCGTCACGTGACGAGGAGCGTGATTTCGTTTTCTGCCCGTTGCGAGGTCCTCGCCACTTTCGCTCGCCCGCTGCCGCCCAAGTCGCCGCGGCGCTGTTCTTTTTAACACTGCGCTTTTTCCTTGCCCCTCGATCAGCCACCCCTCTCGGCCCGCCGTGGCGTCTTATACGCCAAAGCACGCCGAGTGCCCACCGACGCGAAGGCACCGGACTTCCTCCTCGTCTTCTTTTTACCCTTCGCCTCCCCGCGCGCGGAAGACCGTTTTCCTTTCAACCGGAAGGCGAGAGACTGACAACGCGGTGGTCACGGACCACGCTTGACCGTTACGGCCGGTCGGCTGGTACTACACCGCGCGTGAGCGCACTCCTTTCGGCCACGGCGTGTTACGGATTGTGACTGGCGCGCGACGCATGCGTGCCAGATGTCATCGAGATCGCTTTTCGATGACAGTAAATGCGTCTCGGTTGTACTGTAGAGAGTACGCGTTTGGCGTGCGGCATTGCGACCTGAGCCGAGCTGACGTAATATGAAGTGCTGTTCTCGTTTTGACTTGCGGTATGCGCAGTTCCTTGTGGCCCGATCATGGTTACTTATACCGTGTCATGCTGACGGTTGCGTGGAACGTAAATTTGAGTGGCTTCAATTTTAGTTTTCATAATAAGCTACAAAATTACCGTCGCAAACCGTACCTGAACGGCTTGAAGCAAGCAATAATAAGGCAAAACAACGCGAAGAATATCAAAGGCCCGATTACGCAGATCTAGCCTAAAATAAGTTATTGTCAGCATTTCGGCGTGAGCGATTCGCAGCGTTTATCTTTCTCACCGCACGCATACTAATAATATTCAGAATCGGAAGAAACTGTTGCGAAAGAAAGGAGCGTTGCACCCTTGCAACGTTGTTTGATGGTCTTTACAGTGACAAGAGGAAGATGGCGTTTGCTATATTATGTACGGGAAAGGGGTTGCTTATTCAAGTATGATTTATCACTCGGTGAAGGGGTTGCCCAAAGTATCCGACGTCGCTTAATTTCCAACGAATTCCAGGAACATCTTGTATTGCCGTCTTCTAGGGCTGAAAGATATCGGTGTCATAGATTAGAGATGTGGCCCCTGGATGACTCAGAGGGAAGACCCCGCCAGTGGTGTGGCAGAGCTCTCATCCCCCTCTCACACTCACTCCTACGCCCCCCCCCTCTCCACCAACCTCCCCTTTCCTACCCTGCCCGAGTAGGTCGTGTCTAGATCGACTCGGTGATGCATGGTGGTACACGTACTAAGGGGCGCAAACAATGAAAATAAAAGAACAAACCGTGCCTACACATTTCACCTTCGTCACCTTCACCGTTTTTGCTGAGCAAACAGCACAGTATGCTTGCGTCAGTCATCGTATATGGTGCTTGAGTTCGTTGTACACAAAAGTGGAATAGCATTCAATTAATTGATCAACCAAAGATATGTTTGACGTGCATTTCAACGTGTGCGTGGGTCCGCATCTTTCTTTTATGAGCGATGGGCTACTTTATATCCCACATATAATACCCGCAGAGCACCGTGTAAACTGATAGGAATGTCTGTTGTTTGATATCGCGATCTATGTTTATCCCATCATTACTTACGTTAAAGCGGACGATGTCCTGCCTGTCGATATGGCGCTCCCGTTATTCATTCTCGAAGCGTATTACTATCAGCTCAGTTTCAGATACAGTAGTCGTGTAACAGTCAGGTGAAATCGCGTTAACAGCACGACCGGTTGCACGAGAGAGTGTGACCGACAAATACCTATAACTGACGTTGAGAAGCAAGCGAACTCTGAGTAACAAAACAAATACGCTGACCATAGAACGGTCTTCAGTGCCTGGTGTAATATGGAGGCTCGCAACTGTGAATGAATGAACAAAATACGTCATTCCATGTGGATACTAGTTGACCTTCCGGAATGGCTGTACATATTACGTATAGATCAAACATTTCTCTCGAAGCAATAGCGAAATGAGTCGCTACGATTACAGAGTGACCCAGTGATAGCCTGCAAAAGGTGCCGCTTTCAATTCAACGTACTTCACTGAACCAACACTCTTTGCGATGCCTGTCGTTGCGAGGAGACACTACACCACGTCCTGTGCGACTGTCCGGTATATAATGTTCATAGACAGTCACTGGCGTCCGTTCTAGCGCGCCTTGACAGTAGACAAATGTCTGTTGAAACAGTTCTTGCATGTCGTCAACAGAAGACATCACAGCTGAAGGCGACGAAGGCACTGCTGAGGTTTTTAAGAGAGACGAACTTGGACAAGCGGCTGTGACAGAAATGTCGCGTACCACGCAAGAGTGACCGACTGATTCTGTGTGTGCAGTGTCATGTGCTATCTTTCTCTCACTCTTTCCTCTCCATCTTTAAATCTGCCCCACCCTGTCCCCATGTGTAGGGTAGCAAACCGGTTGTCCTATACTGGTTAACCTCCCTGCCTTTCACTTCTCTATTATTTCTTCTCTCACTGAATCATTGATTACCTTTCTCACAGGTTTAACTTAATTACTCGCTTCACAGCGTAACGAGCAAGGAAGTCCTGGAAGGAATACCTGACTTCGAGGACTTTTCATTCATGAATTATTTTGAGAGAAAAAATAAACAAGAAATAAATCTCATATACGTTAACCTGTGTGACAGTCCACGATGCAGTTGGCTACTACGATTTGACGTGGTAAGACGCTGCATACAAGGCATCATTGGTGTATATAATTATACGCAAGACCGTCTTCTGTTCTCGTCTTTTAGCGCTTTTTGTAGTTCCCTTAAGCATAATATGCAGAACCTGCAGGTGCGCTTTTCCGCACACCTCGACCTAGAATCACAATTAGAATACTGACTTGCTTGCCGGTTACATAATTGCGGTCGCCAATCTATTCTCCAGACGCACTTCCAATAGCAAGGACGCAGCACAGCCAGAAATACAAAAAGTTGGGAACTTATCGGCAAAAGGGAAGAGCGAAGGCTATGCACGGGGCATGTTTGGTGCGCGGGAAAGCCGACTTGCGGGATTTCGCGTATCGTTCACTGTGTCCATCATTGTGTCGTTCGGTAAAATTATTCTTAGAGGGACACTAAAGAGCAAAACGATTTTTGTCATATTAGTAAAGTACTCTTTTACAATACCAAAAACACCCCGCTTGCTGCGAGAAGACGCTCAGTAAACGACAAAACGCGCAAAAACAAAATGTGGGTGGCGACGCCACCTTGAAGTTTCCGCACCATTCGCCGTGACGTCACACGTTTTGACGGCGCCTACTAGGGACTACGTAGTTCCTAATCGGTAAGAATGAAGTACATTGTCCTCTGAGGGGGCCATAGACTTAACATACCAGGTTTGGGGTAATTTTGTTGAGCCAACGGAGCCAAAATACAATAAATACACTTTGAAATCCGTGACGTCACGCTCGAAGATTTCGGCGCGAAATTTAAAAATGAAACTTTTAACTTGATTTTCGCCTCTATTAATAAACCCTACGATGGCGAAATTAACGACATTAGAGCTCTCAGAGCACAATTTGTGGATCTAAACCGATTAATTGTTTCTCTTTTGTGTCCCTTTAACTCTGACGCTCGTGCGTCGTTCTCATTTTCATGCAAGTATTATGTTCGCTAGAAATGCAAGCTGACTAGCAAACAGTGCAGTAACCATCATTTTAACCATGTGTCGGTTACCGTCGCTTGGGCAGATCCCGCAGTGCTAGAAGAGCAACATGAAAGGACTTTCCAGAAGGGCGCATATACAACTGGTGGCAGGTCGAAAAGTAAACAAACAACGAAACAGAAGCCTATTAAACAAATTGCCAGTTTGTGCTTCACTCTAGTTCTGATTCCACAAGACCTCCCATCGGATGAGTATGAGTAATAAACGTTTATTTTTAAAAGCAGCGAGAAAGTAATTTTTTCGCCCGAGGTGGGAGGCTTTCTCAGTTCAGAAAGCCGTTAGCTATAATGACGCATACTGTGCATGTTTCACCAGACTCATCTGATCTTCCATGATCTGCGCCGTTAACATTGCCCTCCATATTTCTTCGGCGGCCTGTCGGGGTGTGGAGGCTTTGTCTTAATTCTTTTTCCCAAAGTGTGGGCACTACAGCACCATGCGCTGTAGAGTTTCCTGTACGCCACAAAATCGGCATATGCATGGGAACTTTGTGGCGTTCATTCGGTGCGTAATAATTCCGTGGTCATATGTGTTCGCTTGTAGTCTGCGCGGGGCGGACTTCAAAAATATTTTTTTCTTACGTCTTACGGCAGCTGAAGCATGGCGCCGCTGCTCAAACTCATTCCTTCAGGCGGCCAAGAACCGGGGCTTTCGAGAGTACCGAATATGCGCGTGTAATATACGCACTAGTGTCGCGTGTTGGTTCCTCACATTCATTCTTGTGAGTCTTGTCTGTCAGTTCGCAACTTTTTCGTTCATACGTAAATATGTTATGTGTACGGACGTACCTACGGAGAAATGATTAGTTCAGATTTCGCAGCGGCGTATTGGTATAGCCGGGCTGTAATGTAGCATAATCTGCCTTTGTTTATAGTAAATATACAAAAGCAACAATGCGTCATATTGACACATTCAAGCTTGCTAATTATTTAACTTTAGCATAGTGTAATGTAACTTGTATAAACAGCTAGGCTAACTTCAAGATGCTGAAGCCTGTCATCGATGAAGAAAACAGTCAGAATAATAAAAAAAACGGCGTCAAATTATTGCGCGACCGTATATGTATAGTCTTAGTCTTCCTTATGGTTATTTTGTAATTGTCGGTTGTTTTCGTCCCCATCAACGCATAAACGCATGTCTATTTCGAGTCTTGCTGTTTCGGCGTGACTTCCGCAAAAAGACTCTGATCATAAGAAACAATCTTCACGTGTCTGTCTTCAGGAAGATGCGTAATTGCACGCGTAGTGAAAATAAGTGTTACTGCTGCACGATCAGTATGGAAGGCACCCATCATTCATTCATTCATTCATTCATTCATTCATTCATTCATTCATTCATTCATTCATTCATTCATTCATTCATTCAACTAAAACAAAAGGCCTGAAGAACTGCACAGAAATTTCACAGTAACACAGCTCCAAGCATAAGATATATTTGAAAACGTACTTAAGCATACAACGTCGAGACAAAACAATGACTGCAGCTCAGCACTTTGTTTTTTCTATCTCCCACTGCGTGATTGACCGACCCATCCGAACCACCCGCCAATAAGCGCCGCTTCCAATTCGATTCTGCTTCGATCTTTCGACCTCCGGTTCATGCAATGAACAGGCACACATGTTCCACTTTGATAGCACTTTCCTGCCTCTTCTTTCTTTTGTTTTCATTCCTTAATCCATTTCTCCCGAAGTAGGGTAGCAAAGCGGGCAGCGTCTGGGTGACTTCCCTACATTTCCTTCCTGCCTTCCTCGTCCTGTTAAAGTCAGTGTGAATATTTGAGGCTGCCTTTCAAGGCTCAGCCGACAGTGAAGCAACTCATTCGGCTATTCACTGCGCGTTCGCATAGGTACCACTCGCAGTTATTGCATCGCGCGTAATGCCATGCGTCGTATAAATACCCCGGATGGACATGACAGCGAAGTCGACGGTGGGTGATAAAAACAACACCACTGTTACTGCCCCGCCCTCGCATTCTTGCAAGTGTATGCAGTGTCAGCGCATATAAAAAAGGTACTTATGTGGGCGTTTGACGGCGGCCGCATTCGAGCAGAATGATTGTCAGATCCGTTACCGATCGACGCTTCGTCTTCGCACCTTCGTCTACTCGCTCAATTGCACAGCGCGCTGTTTGCAGACCTATGTGTGTATATATATATATATATATATATATATATATATATATATATATATATATATATATATATATATATATATATATATATATTCCTCAACCTATATATATATATATATATATATATAGGTTGAGGAAAATTGGAGCTCCAAGCAAAAACATTTCGGAGACCGGATGCGCATAGCTGTTAAGCAATTGAGATAACCAGTGACTCTGTGGACTTTGTATGGCATATGGCAAAATAAGTAAGCCCGAATGTGCTGAACTGGGTTGGTATCAGTGCGTTTGTTTGTTTGTTTGTTTGTTTGTTTGTATGTTTGTTTGTTTGCTTGTTTGTTTCTTTCTTTCTTTCTTTCTTTCTTTCTTTCTTTCTTTCTTTCTTTCTTTCTTTCTTTCTTTCTTTCTTTCTTAAATGTGTTTAAGGAGAGGTTGGTGCCTAGGTGTGGCTCCGACTACTCCTCTTACGTAATCGTTTGCATGGTGAAGTTGTCAATAACCATAAAAGTCACAGTTTCGCCGCAAGGGCGAAGCAATGAATGCGATAGCAAGAAATTGAAATATCACACGAAAAACGAGAAGCAGCTCGATACTTGCAGCGCGCCGCTGAAGCACAAAGAAGGACGCCCTAAAATAACGTACCGCCGTGCACAGGGCAAGCGTGAACTAGCAACTGTCACAGCTGTTACGTCTATGTGCTTCAGCAACGCGCTGCAAGTGTCGACAATGCAGAATCAAGCGCTCTTAGACATTTCTTCTTTTAAACTGCGGCGCGTGGAGTGACCTCCTGCGCCTCCCGCCACACGGGGCCGTCTGATGCAAGGTGTGCCTAGTGTGCCTCGATGCGCGCAACAAAACGCGCATCAAGGCACCCTAGGTGTGCCCTGTGTCCGTTGTTTTTTTTTTCCTTCCACATCACGAGTAGGTACAGAAAATGGCCGCTTTGTCGTGCGCGTCTCAAGGGCAGTATTCGAATTGAAAAAAAAAAAAAATTAGAAGCGCTGCCTCTGCAAGTATCCACAATGGAGAATGATACGCTCTTAGATATTTCTTTTTCTTTTAAACTGTGGCGCGTGGAGTGACCCCCTGCGTCTCCAGCCACACGGGGGTGTCTGATGCAAGGTGTGCCCAGCGTTGCGCGTTAGAAAACACGCTCACGCTCCTCCGAAATTTGCTTACCACCAGCGGTACATGGTGTATATATAGCTCGCCGTTATTTCGCCGCCGCATACATGGCGTGGGGTTGAGTTGTCTAACGCAGCGCGCTGGGGAGCGAGGGATTGCTGGTTCGAATTCGCGGTCGGGTACTTGAGAATTTTTTTCTGCTGCTTTATTTTTCTTTGTGCCTTTTAAATATATATATATATATATATATATATATATATATATATATATATATATATATATATATATATATATATATATATATATACATATCCGGGGCATGACGGCGACGACATAAATCAGCCGAGAGTGTCCATATAATTGCTATCTCAATAAAACAAATCAAAATTTACATATCAATGGACATTCACATAAACAATTCCGATATTACATATAGTTGCCCACGCAACAGCAATGTTCACATGTCATAAATATTCACGAAACCGAAACCTTCAGGCTTTACACAAGAGTTCATCGAAGTGACCACACAACAGTCACTGGGCAGTTGGTGCGTTTGCTTGTTTATGCTGGAAGTGAACGGCATAGACATGGGCACAGTGAAGGCACTGAACTCAGCGCTGCGTATACGTCGTCACTGCTATACGCCTTATCCTCAGCGCCTGTAAGTAAGTCAACACGGAAGTCTAAGCCAGTTCAATACGCAGAAAGAACAGCATTATCGGGAGCGATAAGATAGAGATATTCGCTTGCTCTCTACAACACATTGTTTCAACACCGAAAACGGAAAGGGCTTAAAGGAACACTAAAGGCAAATATTAAGTCGACGTTGATTGTTTAAATAGGGGTCCAGAAACCTCGTAGTGCTACTTTTGTGCCAAAGAAGTGCTTATTTTGAAATAGGATCAGGTTTTAGGGGTCCGCATCGCGTTAGCGCATTTCAAATCACCCGCCTGAAAGCCGTCTTTCTGACGTCACTGTTGCCGTGCCCAACATTGCCCGCCTTTACTGCGTGGCGGCGCGCACTGGCGGCGTGCACGGTGCACCATTCGGGCATCCGGCAACATCACATGCATGCGGCATTTTGTCAAACTTTCTGTCAGAGCGACTTTGACGAGCGCGCAAAACACACGCGGCAGTACGCGATACCGAAACTACCACTGAGACGCGACCGCGTGAGCGAAGCCGGGCGCCGGGCGAAGCGCAGTTCGGCGAAAAGGGAATTGCCATTTGAACTACGCGCGCCGTTCTCCATGGTAACAAAAAAGAGGTTCTTTTTTCCATGAATCAATCAGAAACGAACAAGCAGCATTTTGTTACGTCTCTTAATGCATGGAAGGTTCTTTTTTTATTGCAGCTAGTTTGATTACTAGTGATTAATTGTAGTCGGATGCTCTGACGTCATTGGGATCATTTCCAAAATGTCGCACTCGTGGCGCACGTCGTGTGATACATTTAGCTTAATTTCTCGGTAAGTAGGGCACAACTGTTGATAATATTACCGTTTTAGACGTTGTCATACATTAAGCTTTCAATCTGACATAAATTGTTATTTGCCTTTAGTGTCCCTTTAAGGACGTTACAGTGTACTACATAGACCTTACAGTGCGCCTATGTACAAAGCTGTGCGCTTACACGTCTTCGCTACAAACCCATTTGATTACATCAAGAAAGCTTATTTGCCCTCTATATTCCTGTGTATAATAGCACGCTGACCTTCAGGCTCGGACGCTTCGCACCGCACAATCACGAAGCATACAGCGATACTGCCGCTGTTATACTCTTCGACAGGGTTCGGGTCACAAGCGCGTTTCCATATGTCAAAGAGAACATTGGCCGAACTTCCGGTCGATTGCACACGCGGCAGAGTCAGCAGAAACATGCCGCATGACGTCGTACCAAGCGCCGTAAAACTTGAATGAAAAGAGAGGTTCTGCGTGACGTTACATGAGTATCGCTATTTTGTCAGGATCAATGGTTGGCCCGTGCCACTTGGGGAGGGGGGGGGGGGCAGGTGCAGTAACCTACGCCGTGCCGCTTCGCGGTCCTGGCTATTTTGCCGGCACCGCTACAGCCAGAACCAGAGTCGACAGCGACGTGCAGCTCCACCAATGACGTCATACGGGGCGTTTCTTCTCAGGTTACGTGATGTTGCCACATGTGACGGCTACCGGAAGTTGCGCAAGTGCGCTCTTTGGGATGTAGAAAAGCGTGCCTCGGCGCTTTCCATCTCTACGTTAGTGGTCGAGACCTCGGCTTCAGCGCGTTCCCACGCAACGCCACTTCCGTGTAAGGGTGACGCTGCGAGCACGTAAATCATAGAAATGTTAGCCAGATATTTTATTTTGATTCTAAATTTGTCTCTGAATGGCGCACCTGTTGCTATCACCATCACTGCGACGTCAGAACAGAGGGAAAATTTTCTTCGCATCGTTTGCCAATAAAGCTTGGTGTATGATGACGTATACGTTGCTCATAAAAAAAGATTCTGCTCGTGTGTGATTGTTGTTTCATCATAGAGAACATCACAGAGCAGGTAGCTCAAAAAAGAGCAGGTAGCGCTAGCTTATCTTGGCTGCGTTGCGTTTTGCGTGTATCATTTTTGTTGTAAGAGCCGATCAAGATGTTGTCATACTATTCATTGTGGAATAAGACGTACGTTCTTGGGTGATAATGTGCTGTTTTGATCTTTGCTGGTTGATAAATAGGCGTGGATTCTGAGAATGAATTTTAGTTCGAAGTATTCTTACAAACTCGCCCAGATTTCCGTTCTCGTAAGACAGAACATGCCAGTAATGCACAGTCATGTTGTATCCCCATTATGGATACTGATAAAGTGGAACTGGCCCATACGAATAAGTATGCCGATAAACTCTTCAGACTGGCATTCCTCTCGCCAGTGCTTCCTTGATTTCTTTCTTTTTTTGTGTCTGTGTGCTTGGAGGGCGTGGATCTTCATGAAAAAAAAAAAGAAAGAAACAAGGAAGGCGTGTCAGAAATGGCCATGTCACTGTTCCATTAATGGTTCTCAGCAGAGGCTTTGTGACTTCCTGCAGGCTCTGATTGAACGGTGACCAGAGCGTTACAGTTTTCACAAACATGGCGCAGATTTCAGACGTAGACACTGTTCGCGTTAATGTGGTCCGCTAAACCAGTCTACAAAAGGTGCAAAACCACTCAGTCCGCGGAATCATCTAACGCGTTGCTTACAGTGAACGACAAACGCGCGACAAATTACTGCAGCGATCTCCGCTTGCCACACACTCTGTACACACTCTAACGCAACGGAGCCGCCGCACGTTCTACATAAACGCACTACGTCGCCTGCACGAGCAACAAAACTCGCATCCCGCCATGCAGCCGTCTTCCTGCCATGCATCCGAACCCGCTGATCTACTTCGCCCATGCGAGGGACCTTGAGTCTTCGATCGAGCTCTCTCCGTTATTCACGTTCCGATGTCGTTGGATGCCGTCGAACAAGCGCCGTAGCCGTCGTCATGCCAGCACACCGGATGGACGACAGTTCCCTTCCTGTGAGCCAGCCACATATAGAGGAGCCGCTTTTCTTTATTATTTATTTTTCCTCATCCTGATCGAACACAGGCGGCCGTCGCAGCCGGAGAGCGACCGGTTCAGCTGGAGACACGACTTTGTCTTGGCAGCCGCGGGCTCGCCTTGCGTAAAAGCAGCAACGAAAACCGCGCGACAACCGAACCACCTTTGGCGCTATTTTCGGCTGAAGGCGGCACGGGCCTTTAGAAAGCTGCCGCCGTGCCGCGTCACCATCCGCGCGAGAAAATATGCTAACGACGACTCCGTTCGGCATTCAAAGAGCGCCAGCGCCGCGTCCCGCGCAACCAAACAAGAGAGGGACGAAGTTAAAATCAAATTAGAAAAGAAGAGAACGAAAATGTTCAGATAGGATAGAACGAAAGGCTGCTCACGGCGTCATACACTCCGTTGTTATTGCGACTTTACTATCGTTCGTTCCCGAGAGACAAGTTCGAGAAAATAAAAGCGGTGTACTGTACGGAACTCTGCTAGCTCGAGATTAGTCTGTTCGCTTTCACGTAACTTGAAAGCGAAGAAGAAGGAAAGAAGCGCGAAGGCTGAAGAGGGGAAAAAGAAACAAAAGCATGCAGCGGGCGAGGCGAGACAGGAACTGTCTTCTAGCGCGCTGCGCAGATGCATTCACTCGAGGCTGACAACGACCGCGCGACAGAAGCGCAGTGCAGTGTCTGCGACTTCGGTCGAACGAGAGAAAAAAAAATATGAAAGCGCGCCGACGAAGAGCACGCGCAGTATATGGATTGTAAAGACGAGAGAGAAAAGAAAGACAAAAACGAAACAATAAAAGGACAGAGAGTGAATACATTTGCTGTACGCTCGGAGGGGCAGAAAAAGCTCGCACAAAACTCTTTCGGACCGAGTTATATTTGCATCGCGTCGCTTTGAGCTTCGTGGAAAAAAAAGGAAAAGAAAAAAAAAGAGGAGGACAACACTGTGTATACGTATGTCTGCACAGGTATTGTCCTACGCATACAACCAAAGTTTTTCATTTTATCTTTTTTTTTTTTCAAGCCGCTGCAGCGTGGTAAGTTTTTGTCCGTAGTGAGCTCGCAGCACTGCATGCTCTCACGAATGCAGTGCTCTATTCGGACGTCGCACGCATAACGAACGGTTACGTGACGGCAATACGCATGCGCCGTTGGCGTCAGCAGCGCGCAGTGATTACGCGTACGAAGGTGTGCCGCTGTTTTTTCCGGTGTTCGACCGTATATGTGTTGTTGGAATTCCGAGACAGCCCATGTTTGAACGTATGTGGCGGGTCAGTGTGGCTGGTGTTTTTCTCTTCGGAAAAAATTGGCCGCGTATCTGCGTGCTTCGCTGCAAATGTCGTGTAAAGACGATAGAAGAGGCGCTGTGTGAGATATGGACGCCATCTGGCAATACGTCGGGAAACATGAGTGCTGTGTTGCGTGCTGGTAGTCTCGGCGCAGCAGCAGGCGAAGACCGGCGGTGACCAACGCGACCGGCGGGGACGCCCGCGAGCCCGAAAACGCGGTTTGGCGCGAAGCGCTGAAGCAGAGAAACGTCCGCACTCAACGAGTACTCTCCACACACTCTTTTATTTACACGTCGCCTGGGTAAAACAGGAACGCCAGAGCGGCGCCCACAACCGGCAGCCTGAAGGCCGCCCACAACGCTGCTTTTTCATTTTTTAAATATTTTTTTTCACCTTCTTGGCCTTCTCAAAACTAACGTTTTTCAACACCAACCCATGGCATTCGTACAGTGCAATACAGAACCGAAACCGAAACACAACAATGAGCTCGTGCGAAGGGCACGGAGGAAGGCAAATTTCAGCGCAGTCGCATTTTCAGCTTTGTTGAAACAGCGCTCACTAGACGACGACGAAGTAAAAGAAGGCACAGGACAGGCAGCGCCTGTCCTGTGCCTTCTTTCACTTCGTCGTCGTCTAGTGAGCGCTGTTTCAACAAAGATGAACGCATACTAACTCGCTCAAGCTTCCATTCTTATGCATTTTCAGCGCAGCTTAAGAAACTAGGGTCCTTAAAATTACGTATGTATGCATTTTCTATTAAAGGAACACGCCACCTAATACTTACCTAGTGATGTTGCACCTCAGATATGCATGATATTTACTTTTTGATTGACAACGTTCACAAGTATGAACAGCCGTACCAGTTCAAGACGGCTGGCCCTTGGGCAAGTGGTTCAACTTTGGCCGAGTGGCTGAATCGAGGGACGTGCCGACAAACAGAAAGACAGACAGACAGAAAGACAGACCAAAATTTCTGCGTTTAAGTTCCCCAAGAAAGACTATCGTCTTTAAAAACTGAAGTCCTTCAGTGCATAAATGTGCTTTGAATGACCAGTAGGTGCATACAGGTAGGAAGCAAGCATTAACCGAATAGCCACGGTGAAAGAACATCCTCAGCCTCACAGTGGCGTACAGCCCTGAGTCTTATCTTGGTCAATAATGGTTGCTAATTAGGTTTCTAGTAAACACGCCACAGTGTGATAAATAATGACAGCATATCAAGGCTATACGCTAAGTTCTTTTTTCTTTTTAATGTGTAAGGTAGGGCTGAATGTAGAATGCACAGTAAAAAATACGGCAGATCCCACGCGTTGTGGGAATCGGTTTCATGCGAAGCAGTCAGCGAGTACTTCTATGCTGTATTTTATGGCTTTGAGCCAAGCGTTACGAGGTGGATCGACGTGTTTTTGTAAGTGTAGCAGCTGCGTGCACATCGTGGGCTTACCGGGCACGTCGACAACACTGGCCTTTAAAGGGTGGCTTATGGTACGATGTAACGTCAGCCCTCACGTTAGAATGCATACGTCAGTATTATCGAAACTGAGTTCACTTTACGGTGCAGTCATAAGTATATCATACGTAACTTTCGTTAATGTATTCCTCCGGGGTCGAACAATGCTTCAATATAGCTTGCTGAATCATAGGAATACAAATGTAATGTTTATTACACTGCTACAAAAGCGGAGCCAACACTGTAACCACAGACGTTAATCTAGATATGACGCCTGTATCGTAGGAGTACTTGTGTAGCGTTTATTGCTTTCTTGTAAAATTAGATAGACAGCACCGCAAACACAATCGATGTTGCACTGACATTAATCCTGCATAGGCTGTCTTTCCAAACCACTTTACAGACCTGGCGTGGCTCTGTGGTAGAATGCCTGATTTCCACGCAGAACGCTTGGGTTCGATTCCTGCTGGGATTCTAATTCTTATCCTTTCCATTCAGTCGCGTCCACGCTGCCGATGTCGGTTTTTCTTAACGTTCTCGCATTTAAATTGCCAATGCCTGTTCTCGCCGTTCCTGGGTAGATATAAAGTATCAGTCATCCTGTGGCGCATACCCGTACATCACGGCCCGTGGCAAACGGGTATGTGCCACACGTGTCGGGAGGAAAGGGTTTGACGACGTACGCGACAGGATTTTCACGTTATTCATGTCGTGACCCGACAGTCATATTCGTCCAACCCTCATATACCCTCCCATGCCAATTTTGGTCTACACCAAGTTAAGGAGGCGATCATGAGAGCACCCAGACGTAGGCGGCTAGATAGATAGATAGACAGAAACGTAGATATAAATGAAAAAGGACAATATTACGTATTGGCTTCCGAAATCATACAGACATTCGATATCACGCAACGGAATGGTCACTCTGTTATCTTCCAACGGGTACCTGGACACTGTGGCTCGGCAGGCAACGTGCTAGTTGATGCTACAGCAAAAGCCGCTGCGGATAACAGCGTCGCTCTCGTAAAAATTCCGTATTCGCGAAGTGACGTGAACTATTTGTTAAGATCGCTTATGCGAGAGTTCACAACAACTTACTGGTCTAACCCAGACCATCGGCATAGGTGTCTGCGGGAAGCAGACCCTCACATGACCTTTCGACTCCCGGCTAAAATAAAGCGACGCCACGCCAGTATGCTGCACCGGATTCGACTAGCCGTCGCCTTCACTCGACGCTACGCGCACCTTATCGGCCGTGCGGACAGCCCGAACTGTGAGCGCTGCCAAGTAGATGAAATTTTAGCCCATATATTGTGCGACTGCCCTCTGCTACGTGTCCGAACGGAAGACGCTGGCTTCAACGTTGGCCGGCATCGGTGTGAACACTCTAAGTGATACTAATCTATTGTCCGCAATGTCTGTCCGACCAGACAGCATCAGCGACTGCTACAAGGGCATTTATAGATTTTCTCAAGAGTACAGGACTTGACAATAGACTTGAAAATGACCACTGTGTTACGTGGTTATTGTACATACGTATCACCTCTTCCTGTCCCCATCATCATCTTCATTACTCTTTTTCCCCCTTCCCCTTTTTCCCCTGCGCAGAGTAGCAGACTAGAGCGCTCAAGCTCAGGCCGACCTCTCTGCCTTCTAATGAATTCGCTCTGTCTATCTATCTAGATATAAACGCTCAAAGGGTCAAAGGTTCGCTAAGAAATGCTTCGCATTAAAAAAATAAAACCATTGCAGCTTCTATGTACATACCGTGTGCCCTCGTAGTGTACCCCATTCTTTCTAAGGCCTCTACTGAGACAAAGTGTGAAATGATGTATTAAATAATTGAAAATAATAATAATGAATGTCTCTTTGTGACTGCGTGAAAGAAGCGAAAGCACGCATGTGCGGGAATGGCACTTAACTATAGCAACTAAAGAGCTCGTCTTGTACAGGCAAACTTTATAAGTACCGTGCCCCTCACACAGTCAAGATGAAGACCGATGCACGGGCTTTAGCTCACCTCAGAATGCCATTGAATGAAAGAAAGTATAGCGCACGATCTCATGAAGAGGTATAGTCGCTCTCGCATAGATTATGGTTTAGTTTCGCGTAAACGTAGTTCGGGGATTTGCGGCGGCGTGTTTGCTCCCTGCATTCGGGAAATCTGAAAGGGACGTCCATGTTAATGTAGCGGAAAAAGTAAAACGTGCGATATGGTCTTGATGGACATTCACTGCGAGCGTTCGTCCCTTCTAGTTCTCACTTCTTGTGTTTCTTGTCTTTTCGCGATTCTGGTTATCATCACGGACCTTAAAAACTTGCCCAAGTATCTGTTCTTTTAAAGTAAAATACGATTTATTTATTTCGTCATTTTCACAAGCCGTTCCGGAGATCATTTGTCACAATGCACGATGGGGAAAGCAACTCTTTCCTATCGCTCAGTTTAGTTATACTACGTCTTGCAGTTAAATGGTAAGTCGTTGTATCACACCGGCGATAAAGTCGATTTGATCGCTCTCATCTATGGGGGCAATGTTTTCGTACTGTTTGCTTCCGATTACGTAGGCGACCGCCGTGGAAGCTTCGCACGGAAGGTGTTTGGCTGCTAAGCTCGAGGGCGCGAGTTGGGTTCCCGGCCGCATATCGAGGGAGTCTAAACGAGAAAAAAAAACAAAAAAAACTCGTGTGTCTATAGACTAGATGCGCATTAAAGAACCCCAGGTTGTCGCAATTTATACGGAGTCTCTCACTACGCGGCTGCCTCATGCTCGTATCCTGACAACACAAAAACTGCATTTATTATGGACGCGACCAGGGTTGCAAGTGGAGCGTTCACGTTCATGGGAAGCCGGCCTATGCTAACGTCAAGTGACCAGCTTTGATCGTTGACTACACGAAGACGGATACGTCATCCGACCTAACAGCTCACATATAATACACACCAGCAATATGCAATAAAGCAAGTCTTCGACGCCACAATAAATTAAAAATTATTGTTGACTCGCCTGCAAAGCTGTTGAACTGCAGTGTTCTGCAGGCAAAGTAATTATAATAATTTAATAAGCTGGGTGTTTTTACACCTTTTTGTGCGCGATAAACTATGTGCTCTTGTAATACTCTTTCTGGACTTCTCGACTGGAGCACGGGCAGAACTTATGGATGTGGACATGCTATTTCACATTATTCAGTGTTTTTCGACGCTGTTTGGAACCTAGTCTTCCTTGGCACTTGAAGAGGAGTTGGTGCCCGTGGTGTCGTCTGATTGTGCCAACATCTGCTACATTACTATATTTAAATGAAGAACAACAATGGACCGGCCAGTGCTGCATCCATTCTTTCTATTATCGTTGGTATAGCCTTCCCTTGTAAGCAACAGCGCTATCACAGGCTGATTTATCAAAGGCAATGTATTTTGCTGGTGACAGTGTCTTATACCTTTTCGCCACTTCAATCTTCGACGCGTCAACAGTGACTCTAGCCGCCCCCCAATTAAGCGCCCGACTACCTCGCGAGCCGATCACGTCTTTGAGCACGCTTCCAAGGTCATTATGTCATTTCTTTTTAGAAAAGGGGGCGAAGAAATATGTACTCTTTCTTGTGGACTTAGCTCGTTGCATACGACGGGAAGTCTTATTTTTACTCCTCCTTATAATGGAACCTTCACTCCAGAGACACACAGCGTTGAATATATACTGTGTCGGGAGCAAGCTGTTTCACTGAAGGAGAAAAGAAATCACAGAATCGCCGTCGACCCTTTCCCTTAATAAGAGGAGGAGGAATAAACCGTATTCGATAGCGTGCAGCGGACGCAGAGTCGTCCAAGGTGGACGGCGTCTCTAGTTCAGGACATCGTGGGCCTGAGCTGACAGCTTGGCCCTCCTCACGAGACGTCATTGGTCTTCAAGGCTCGAGTGTGTCAGCTGGGTCTCCCACCGCTCGACGTTTGGTACCAGTGATAGATGGTACTGCTGGGTTGCGTCCACACTCCCATACCACATGGCAGAGTGTATTCGCTGCAGAGCAGAATTTGCAGTCGTTTCGGTAGTTTGCGAGATACATAGCGTGTAAAAGGGTGCAGTGTGTGACATAGGAGGGCGCGCGGGGGGGGGGGGGGGGGCACAGTCTGTTCCATACATTGACTTAATAGGGAGGGAGGAGGGCGCGGCGATGAACCTTCGCCCCCCCCCCCCCCTCCCTGAAAGGGAACCCAGCCAGTCTGAAGAGCGCTGTCTCTTCTCTTGGGAGCTATAGGGGTGCGGGGGAGGGTAAGTTCTTCTACCCAGCTTGTAGTGGTGTAATTTTCGTCTACATTAATTCATTTCGATTTACGTCATATTTACTACACTACAGTTAAAAAGAACAAATAATATCTCATATGCTTTCCATAGCTTAATTGTCCGTATAGTTTCTCGAGATGCTTTCATATGAGTCGCCCAGGGCTCGTGAACCTGGTGGGATATAACCCGGAGAACGTGATCTCAAGGAAATGAAATTTAAAAAAATGTCATTTTCAAAGTGGGTCCCGATGACATATATGGAGGGTACATATAAACAACCAAACGACGAGGATTAAAGAAAAAGAAAATTCGGCAGATCCCACGTACCGTGGGAATCGCTGTTATGCGAAGCATGCGCGAGATGGTTACTGTGGCGTAATTTTTCACATTGAGCGAAACGTTACGGATTGACGCTAGAGAAATGTGAAAGTGGTATACGCACACTCATATGTTGAAGAGTCGCGTATGTATTATATAACTCGTTGTTCACAGTTGCGTAACGATACCAACAGCAACATGGGTGTTACCAAAACCAGATGCGGCAAGCTGATATGTATTGTCTATATTCTTCAATACTGGATAGCGCGAATCCGAACAGGACAAATAAGGAACACAAATTCACAGGACAGGCGTTGCTCGCAACTAAGCTTCATTTAGGAAAGTTTCACTAGATATAGGGTACGCAAACGAGTGGCAAGCGCAGGTGCACTGCACGTACGTTACAGTCACATGTCAGTTGCTACAGTTGCGTTACAGTTGTTATGCTTATACTTGTCTGTTATGACGGAGGACGCAAGCATGTTTCACGAACCCGTGTGTATGTGTAGGAGGGGTTCTTTACAGTTCTTGAACAAGGTCATCATCACCGTGATCAGTGAGCACCAGCAGCTGGACTGGACTTTTTATCGGATCCGTTTGGGATCGCGGCTACGAGGGGTCTAAGTGTAGTGAAATGCGAGGCATAGTGAAGCTGGTGGAAATCCTGGATGCCTCTTACGATGAAATGACGTATGATGCCTCCTGTCCTGGACGTAACAGCGAGGCCTTTTGATGCCCTGTCCACATCCAAGCAGTCTTTCCCGCAGTATAAGGACCAGACGTTGTTGGGTCTTGATAAGTCAATGTTGAAGTCACCGGTAATGATGAAAGGTCTAGTTCTCTCGGCAGATTTATTGTAGGGAAGCCTTCACCCCGGTTTCTTTGCAATCCACATAGTTCACGCTGCGGACCACGTGGACGAGTGAATGGTAGTTGAACGTCTTCCAGGGGTGTTCTGTCTTCAGCTCCCTCACTTTCTTTGCGTCGGCCACGGTGGTGTAGCGGTTACGGTGCTCGGCTGCTGACCCGAAGGTCGCGGGTTCGGTCCCGGCCGCGGCGGTCGCATTTAGATAGAGGCAAAATGCTAGATGCCCGTGTACTGTGCGATCTCGGTGCACGTTAAAGAATACCAGATGGTGAAAAATTCCGGAGCCCTTCGCTACGGCGTCTCTCATAATCATATCGGGGTTTTGGGACGTAAAACCCCAACAATTATTCTTATTAATACTTTCCTTGCGTGTCAATGTGTGTGTTCGCCGTTACTGTGTTGGTTGAGACTCTGTATCACCTGTGGCACATACCCGCATAACATGAACTCTGGTATGCGGGTATGTGCCACAGGTGACTGAGAGAAAGGGTTTCATGACGTACGTGACAGGTATTTTGCGTTATTCATGTCATGACCAGTGAATCGTGATCTTGATACACTGATACCCTGCCATGCCAATTTTGGTATATTACAAGTCATGGAGACGACCAGGAGATCGCCCAGACGTAGGCGGCTAGATAGATAGATAGATAGATAGATAGATAGATAGATAGATAGATAGATAGATAGATAGATAGATAGATAGATAGATAGATAGATAGATAGATAGATAGATAGATAGATAGATAGATAGATAGATAGATAGATAGATAGATAGATAGATAGATAGATAGATAGAAACGGCCAAAGTGCTTGAGGTTCGCTAAGAAATGCTTCGCATTTAATATATACAGCACTGGCGCTGAACTTCCAACTAGCGTTTGCAACGTGAATCGTTTGAACGCTGACATTTCAACGGACGACATTTACAATCTTTTCCGCCGTTACGTGTGCATATGTACTAAAGATTATCTATTGGTCAGCTGCCACCTCGTGTGAAGACCACGTACCACGTCACGCCGTCTGTTCCACACTCGCCGCCTTTGCTACGAGTGGCGCTGGCTGACGCTCTCGGATTACACGCACAGAAATGCCTGACAAAGTAGACGTGTGAACGCTCTCCGTTGTAGCTCGATCGGTAGAGCATGGGACCCATAATTAGAAGGCGGTGTATTCGGGCCCCATCGATGGAAAGGGTGTTTTTTAGTCTACTTCAATTCATTTCAATTTATGTTATATTTACTACACTACAGTTAAAACAACAAATAGTGTATCATATGATTTCATTAGCTCAATTGTCTGTTGGATTCGTTTGGTTTGGGTCTAACAAAGAGACGAGCCTTCGAACAATTCCCCTGCCTTCGTTTCTCGTCCACTGTTGGCGAAAGAAAGGAGGAGTACCGAGAACCACACATACATCATGGCGTCGTCCCGTACGCACGCATTTAATTAGAAAAAAAAAAGGGGGGGGGTGAGCACCATGAGTCCTCGGTGTCATGAGACACCCTTCCTCCCACGGACTGAACGAGTGCCAGCTCTACGAAGCTTTTCTCTGGCTTGACGCGGACATTACACTCTTTGATCACGAATGCTCCCCTGCGCAAAGTATACCTGACCACAACGCAGAATCGGCCTGTTCAACATCGACGCTCGTTTCCTGCCAGAACGGTTCAGCAGAATTTGCTTCCAGAATTACGCTTCCTGGGTTTAGTGAATGGCGCAAGCGGACGCCTACGTCTTTCTCACCGATTCATCAGGGCTCGAAGCTCATCATAGCTGAGCCAGGAAAGAAAAAAAGAAAATGCAAGAAATGAAGAAATCGGAATAATAGGGAAAGGGATGCGGTAGTCGCGGTGAGAAAAAAAAGAACGCACATCGAGCCTAAATATGGCACCCATTGTTTCCGCTCGCAAGCAGTAGTGGAACACATAAAACAAGGCCAACCAGAAGCGCGGTCGTGCTCGTCACGTCCCAGAACAAACGCGCACGGCGTCATTTAGAACAAAAGCGACATCTGCAAACGTGTGCGCGCGGCTCTCTCCGCGCTAACGTCCTGTCTCCCAGCGCCGGTTACGCCGTCATTATTCCGTCAGCGCTGGCGTGAATTAGACGTCGTCGTCGGCGAGGAAGAATAGAGCAGGTTCGACGAAGCAATCAGGGACCGCTGTGTACCGTACATGTGGAGGGTGGGCTAACAGAGGCATATGCACCTGGTCTAAGCGAGAGGGAAGTGAACGGCGATAGGCTTTCACATGTAAGAAACGAGGGAGAGGGGTGAGAGACGTGCATCTCGTGAGCGTGCCCTGCTCGATCGATGTCATTATCGTTTCGATGTGCAAACGCTGGGCACTGGAAGTTGCATTCGCGGTAGGTTTTGTCCGTAGCTGCGCCCATCTAAATGCGCCGGCTGTGGTGTACGATGATCGGGTCCCTATAGGTGGACCTTTAGAAGCATATTAGCGCACGGGCGACGAAGTATTAAGATCTGTAACTCCTTTTCCAACGAAAGACACCGCGCGTATGATTACTCGTGCCCCCGCTTGCTTCTTGGGGACGTAACGCGATCGGAATCTAGGCATTGGATTTTGGAAGCCTGGCGTCTGGCCTTGTCTTTCTAAATGCACCGGCGTGATGTTACTACAATCGTCTCCCGCGAACGTTCAAGCCTAGACGCACGAAGCAGAAATTGGAGCGCTCGTCTTCAATAAAAGAAACGGAACTGCGAAAGGAAAGGAGGTCTGTGTCTGTCGACACTTTACACACCAATGGACACGAATGTATCGGTGTCTGGCAATTTACCGCTCTGTCCATGGAAGGGTTATTTCGTTCCTGCGGCGTCAATGAACAGAGAGTCGAAGTGAAAGCGAAAGGAGAGTGTCTGGACCGGACAAAATCACGGAAAGAAAGAAAGAAAGAAAGAAAGAAAGAAAGAAAGAAAGAAAGAAAGAGAGAAAGAAAGACGAATCAACAGCGCATAACGCCTTTCTGTAAGAAGGCGAAAGCGAAACCGTAACAACAAAGCACTCCCCGCGCGCGAGCCGGCGCGCCATTTATTGCTCGTGGCACGCTTGCTCGCGCGGCCGCAACCGGCGTTGGCAGCGATTAGCGCAGGAACCGCGGATAATTCGGCTGAGCGCGCCGTACACCCGCGGCACGCTGCAGGCAGCCCAGTAATGCCGCCGGCTGTCCAAATGGTTTTTTTTTCTCTCTCGTATACGGTCCATTCGCGCCAAGTCACGAAACGGGCAACAACGCGAGGCATTAAAAGAAAATAAAAGAAGACAAATGCTCGGGGAGACCCATACACAGACTCCCTCTCGACTTGACCAAGCCAGCCGGCCGGAGTGTCTGGCCGTCCGTTCCGGCCAGCCAACGTTAATGTCTTTCTCAGGAGCGAAGAAACAGCTCGGGCGGATCGAGGGGAAACCGGGGGACGAGTGCAGACGATACGAGACAGAATGGTCATTACGGGGAAACGTGCCTTTTATAGTTGGCTTTTTTCGTTCTATTCTTCAACAATCGACACGCCGAATTGGCGCATACACAAACGGAGCGTGATTTCCCATTCCTCTCTCAACCCTGTGCCTCCTTCCTCCACTCAGGCATGCATGCATTCGTGGCATACGCAGCGCTCGCAGTTGAATAACTGGCGCGGGACCAATGTTTGTACAATTGCGTTTCGCCCTTTTTTAATTTTACCAAGCTGCCCCACCTGTGTCCGCTCCGCATATTATATTTCTTACTTTCATATCCCCCGCTGTCCACTGCATTGACCATACACGCCCAGAACAGAGACGCAATAGGAAAGGGGCGTATGCCTTCGCCGATTCTCAGCGTGCGCCTTCTCCGGCGCACGGTCTTGACGTCGTCACCTTGATAACGCGGGCGGAGGCGGCGCTGGACCCGGGTGATCAGAGCTCGCGGCTCTTGCTTGCCGCCCGGTCGTCACACCACATCCGAAGGTCGAAGACTTGCCGCTCGCGACGCCTGGCCTCAAGGTCGTGCGGGATTTTCCCGGGACCTCCAATACACCCCCCCGCCTTTTGTGCACAGCTTGTAACGACGCTTCCGCGGCGCCTGTCGGGGGAGGGTTTGTTGCCTGGCCCAGATTTCGATGACGGCCGCCTCCGCCACCGCGCTCGAAGTTCATCAACGCGAAGTCTCACCGAAAGGCCAGCTTACCCGGGGTGTCATTCACTGCCATAGATACGGGCTTACTTGCCTAACCGAAGCTGTCCGTCGTTGTCCCACGCGTGCATGGTAGACGTGGTTCATCGAGCGCCGCCCTTTCATTGCTTCCTAATCGTCTCCTTGCGGTCGATGCGTTGTTGGCCGCTCTTGTTGGAAGACGCGCGCATGCTGTATACTTTGATATGCCGGGCCGGTCATCACGTAGACGCGCCCTATATCGCCACGCGCGTGTCCGTTGAAGGCTCCTCGGCCCGCGTATAATCGGTATCGTGAGGACCTTCAAGGACTCGTCTGCGGTATACGTAGGGGAAATGGATTCGTTCCGAATGATCGTATTGTACCGTGTAGTGCGGCGTTCGTGCGTATCCATTCCTCTTGTACATTTCGTCGAAACAAGCGAAGCACGCTGCTTGCCGGTGACTCACCTATGGTTGACTAGCGGCGTGCTACAAAATAAATATGTTTGTCGTGATTAGCATATTTCGTAAGCTAATCAAGAAGCATGCGGGTCGCTTCTTAGCCCACGAAATTCCTTCTCTCTCCATCATCCGCGCAGATCTGTGAGCCCGGGTGCATCGCATAGAGTAAGCTTGTGTTTACGTTGCACACGGGTTAAAGAGTGCGAAATCATTAAACGATGGGCCAATCTCTGTCATTGCTCGAGCTTACGCTGCGGATTATATGGATAAATGAACTACTCTTTACTCTGTCGCTTGCGTTTATTACTGCAAGTTTAGAAGGGAATGATGCCTAACGCATGCAATTTTATTTAATTAATCACGAAACGGATGCATTTCGAGAAAGCGTTTTCATACCGCCTGAGGCATTCTTACCGCTTCGACCATTTATCCACGTCATCTTCTTTCCCGCCGCTGATAACAGTTGCACGCGGTTTTCCATTCTTATTTCTTATATTGCACAGTAAAACCGATGAATCCCTCATGAATCGGTACGGTCGATTTAAAAATATATATATAGTCACAGTTTAGCCTGAAAAGCGACGCACTGATAGCGAGAGCAATGCATCTAGCAGAATTAAAGACGTTCGTCAACATTCGCGCACTTATTAAACTCACGAGTACGGTGTCTGAGTGCACAGGCAAAGACGAACGCATCTCACATGTCCGCGAACACTGTCTTTCACAACGCTGGCGGAATTAGTAAGGCAAACAGAAGTGAGCGAACGCCTTTACTTTGATTGTCGCTTTCTTGAAATAACGCCAACTGGACCAGTGTGGGCGCGGAGATCTGGAGATTTTGGCGAAGACACTCTCACGAAGCTACCACCACCTCCCCACCCCCCCTCCTCCCATTTAGCTCTCACAAACCTTGAAACTGCACCCGCCACGGTGGTCTAGTAGTTACGGTGCTTGACTGCTGACCCGCAGGTGGGGGATCGAATCCCGGCAACGGTGACCGCATTTCCGATGGAGGCGAAAATGCTTGAGGCCCGTGTGCTTATAGATAACCCCAGGGGGTTGAAATTTTCGGAGCACTCCACTACGGCGTCTCTCATAATCATGTCGTGGTTTTGGGACGCAAAACCCCACAAATTATTATTCTTGGAACTACAGCATGTGACCAATGTGACTTGCAAGATAGGACGCGTGCCGTATTTAGGGCATTCGGCGCGCAAAGGGCAGCACCTTTTACGTTTTTTTTTTACCTAGCCATGCCGTGCTGAGAAACGCACGACGTCTCCCCCCCCCCCCCCCCCCCCCCCCCGCCGTCACCCTCTTCCGCTATCACACGTGCCTGCCTGTGCAACCGAAGACCACGCTCTCTCGAGAACTTTCCCGCATTATCATAACGTTCCGCAGGCGCGGAGCGATAGGTCGCATGGTCCTCGGACCTTGTACCGACCCTGACGGCGACGACGACGCCGTCGTCGCATTTTCGCTTGAAGTGTCTATATAACTGCTATCGCGGTACTATTGTATCAGCGCCATTATCACTCGTCAAACAGCTGTGCCTATATAGTACACGCGAACTGCATACTATACATAAGCCAGCACCTGTTACGACGACATGCAAATTGGTTTCTCCTAGTCTTTTTGTTTTCGGGATTCCATTCGTTGTAAGGAGTTTCATTGAGTGTTGGGAACCTGCTATCTGAAAGATCCGCGTGTGTGGCGGGAGAAAGTCTTTTATTAAGCACTTCGTAATGATCGAGTATTGCTGAAAGAAGCGCCAATAGCCGACCGGTCATGCCAAAGACAATAAAATCTGAAAAAAAATTTAATGTGGCAATAGTTGCGCAAGCTATCCGCACGTGTTGCACAGGAAATAAAATAGCAGAAGCGAAGGGACACTTCGAGAACATCGCGTTGTAAGACGCCCGCGCAGTGATCCGTGCGCCCTTGCGTTCATTTCCTTTCGAGTCGACTTATTATAACTCGAGGAAACCGAGGCTTCCGTCGGGTTGGTGGAGTAACAAAAGGCACCGCGCGCGGCAGTCGTGATTTCCGAGGAATGCCCAAATGGCATGCGCGCGTCTCGCATTTTATATAATGAGCAGCATCGCTGACGCATTCCGCCAGGCATTCGCCGTCACCCACGGGTTATCCTTGTCGTTATGTTGCGGGCTTTCGAAATGGAATGCACAAATACGAAGTGACGAACGTAAAACACGCTCATCAGTTAAGGAGCTATTCTCTGCGTTCTGCTCATATACATGGCGACTGCGGAACAAAGTTTCCTGTGGCTCTGACTGGCTTCACTGGAATTTGCGTTTTTTTTTTCCCCCGCGGAGCATGCACGGAGGAAAAGTCGCGTCACTTCTTTAATACGGTAAGTCACGCCGGCGTTTGTGTCGGCGCTGAAGCTTTGTGAAAAATATCTTTCTTCTTTTCCTCGACTACACGGGAATGAAAATAGTTAGTCCTTAATAGTAAAACGTGCGCGCCTATAGGATCATTCTTGAGGCGGCATACCAGCATGTATTTGCTTCTTACATAGTTGCGTTTGAGCTTAAAACTTATCTCTATAGGAAATGCCAAAGCCCATGTCTCCTCTTTCACTCTCATACTCCACTAATCGAATGACTAAAGCCTACCGCTGCGCGAAACGTTAACAGTTATCAAGCGCCGCGAACTATTTTTTTTTTTTTTATGTCATGTTGCGGCGATTCCCGTTGCGATGAGTCCTCATGCGCGAAGGCTCCCAAACGAGAATGCTGTGCGGATGTGATGAAAAACAACTTCAAGGACATGTATACAAAGCTCTTGCACACCTCGTGCGTTAACGCTTAATCGGGGGTCTTCGAGGTAATAAATAAATAAATAAATAAATAAATAAATAAATAAATAAATAAATAAATAAATAAATAAACGTGGAGGATATTTAAGCTTCTCCTGTAAGAGCGGAACGCGATAGTGTCATCGGCTCTCATTCGCATCGCCTTCTCGTCCGCTTGGCGTGCTTCGCTTCTCGGCGAACGCCCCAAACGCGCCGTAGGGATAGGAACGTCTGTGCGAGTGAAATTTGCCGTTATAACCTCTTCTATGACTCCCCTTGGGCGCCCAGGATATTTGCCACCAGGGTCCCGAGTGGCGCAGGCTAAAAGTCCCAAGGTTGTGCAGGCTGTTTCACACATATAGGGGAGAAGTCCGAGCCCGTATGTAGTGTGCTCTAAGTGTCCCCCTACATGTGAAACAGCCTGCAACTCGAAAAATAATTTAAAAAATTCAACCAGCTCCGCTTCGCGGACACCAATGAGACAGCGAAGATGGTGACGTGGCCCTTCGTCAGGCTAACGCATTTTTATGTTTTACAAGTCTTTCAGATATCTTGCATCACTGCTCTTTATTAAATGCTATTTGTTAAGCTTTGAGGTGGTAGTGTAGCCACCACCTTTTATAACCACAAAGTATCACGTTACAGTAGTGTGACCGTGGTAACGCGCGCGCCATTTGTTTGGCTAACTGTTGCCCTCTTCCTTTTTAGCGGAAGTTGGTGCGCAGTGGGATTTAACTAAATTTCTGTGGCACATGTGCGTTTATGATGCTGATAGTTTTCTGATAGGCCGCACAGATTTCTGTGGTACATAAAACCCGTTTGTTGGGCTAACCGTTGCCCTCATCTTTAGTGGACTAGTGGTGAGTAGTGGGATTTACCCAATGTCTGTGACGCATGCCCGTTTACGATGGCCGCAAGCGTTACCACGGATCCCGGACATGAAAGGCCAGACCAAGATCAGCTTCGCTGTTTAATATTAAAATGTATAACTGGAAACGGCTACCGCCGCAGCTCAATTGGTAGAGCTTTTCACACCGAAAGTGAAGGTTGGGAGTTCTGTGTCCACCGGCGGAGAGTTGTTTTGTAGCGTTAGCTACACTTGCCTAGCAGGAGCCGATTTCGCGTGGATGGTCATGAGCCGTGCTGCGCATGCGCGAGGATCAGTGATGTCACACAGCTTGGTCACCGGAGCTGGCATCTCACGCGCTCTCCGACACCGCCGCGCGTGGCTCGCCGCTGCTGGTGTGCGCGTTCGGGAGGAGTGGCGTCGTGGGCGCGGCAGACACGCTGGCGCCGGCGCGCGCGCAGACTCCGCCACCGTCGCACGCGGCTTGCCGCTGCTGGTCTGCGCCGCATTCGAGAGGAGTGACGTCGTAGCCATAGACACAGTGGCGCCGGCGCGCGCGCACCTATTCGCCTTCGCTGTGCAGTCGCCGTCTGATACTGCGCTGGGGCCCCTTGATAGCGCCTCTGACTTGCGTTTGCAGGTGGGTAACGCCATGGAGAAGGAGAGCGCAAATGCTGCTCGACGGAGCAGAAGAGCCTAGAAGCTTATCTCATCGGATCCCGAAGTGGTTGCCTGGCAATTAGCGATTCAGCGTACGAAGAATGAACAGAACAAGGCTAATAATCCTAGACAATCTGGAAAGCTAAGAATATTCAGCTGAACCTTTGCTAACGCTACGTATATCCTGGCATAGCCGAGCTAAGCCACTGCAAATTTCTTTTTCGTCCACTTTAACTCGTGTTTCGTTTATCTCGCAATTACTAAACTTTAATTAAACACTACGAATAACGCCCGCTTTACATTCTACTTGAATACGGCTGTGTGTAACGAAAAATGAGCCCATGGATCCGTTTCCCTTCTCTCGTTCATCAATGTATTCGTAGAAAAGCGCTGTATATTCATGTCTAACTTTTAGCACAGAGAAACCGAGGATCGCGTTTTGCAATGGAGCTAGCACAGATGTCATATCAATTCAATAGCAAGCCATACTCATGGTCAGTCATTATAAGCGCCTAGTGTATACATAATTGAAAGAAATGTCGCAGTACGCATTCACTGCCACAATGCAAAAGAAGGGCGAAGCGAAATGCAGGTATTGAAACTTGGAACACCTCGTGGTCCCGTGTTTCTGGCTAATTATGAGGTGGTGCTTGGAATTTCTCAATGAGTAGCGTTAGAAGCGCGTTCACGAATATAATTTTGTGCTTGACATATCAAATATTGCCGGGGTTGGAAGGTAGCCAAATGTCAGTGTGCCGATTGGCGCAGGGTGCCCACGTAAAAACCACAAACGAGTCATTGCATGATAAAGCTTGGCTTTTCACAACTCCAGACATTACACCACACATTAAATTTCTGGGTGTAACTTTGATGGGCACACATCATGGAACGCACATATTGAAAAACAAAAACGTTGCCTTCCAGAATAACGAGAATTTCGGGAATTTCGACTAAGGAGCGTTTCTTCCTACATAAAACAGTCAAAGTTCTCCCCTACTAATCCTTGTTTTTATCTCGCATAAACTACTGTCGTCAGATGTGTGATACGAAAATTTTGAGAAACACTAGTAAATTGCATGTAATACAGTAAAACCTCGGTGATACGATCACGGCTCGTACGAATTTCGGAGTGATACGAATTTTTCTCTGGTCCCGGCCAAGGCCCGTTAGCCTGCAGTGTATTGGAGTACGGTTGTTGCGAACCGATTTTCACCCCGCGACGTTTGATACGAACGTATGCTAGCGCACAGGTACGACCAGGTGCTGTCGCGGAAGACGCGGGAGTCGCGGCGGGTGCGGTCATGCGCGCTGCGCGACTGTCAACGGTGCGTCGTTGCCTCCGAGATTGTGCGCGCGAATCTTGGAGGCCTTTACGCGCCTTGGCGTTTAGATTACGGATGCCGTTGACATCGCGTTTCTTTCTTTCTCCTTTTTTTCCCAACGCGTGGACGCGTACTGCTCTGCTCGAGGCATCAGCGTCTTTGTACTGTGTAAACACGTGCCTGCCACGTCGATGCAAGCCATGTCCTCGCAATCAGACGTTCTATGAAACAAGACTGAAACTTGGGCTGCGGGTCCATCATGAAGTCCCATGAAAGGTGGACGAAGACCCCGAGACGAAGCGGACGGTAGGCCTCGCTACGTACGCGGACACATGCCAACTCTCCGATTTGCACGGGAAACTCCCAAATTTTGAGCAAACCTCCCGATTGTGCGGGCACGGCCGCAAATCTCCCGAAAAGCACCCCCAACACCACCGCGATAAGAAAGTAACAGCAACAAAGGACAGCGATTTTAAATTTTTCTGGCTTCATCTATCGCGTGCAAAGCGCTTCCTAAAGTCACTTTCGCCGCTGTACTCTGATATTATGGAGGAAAGCGTAGTAAAATTAGGAAGGATCTACCAGTGGTCACGGGTCACAACACACCTGGTTCATTAACTACACACGCGCGCACGCGCCGCATATTTACGAGTACATGTATGACCATTGACGTCTAAAAACTTTACTGGCAATCATTTAGAGCTGTTCATAACGTCGTTGCGGCCCTGAGAAACACTAAATCAAAACGTATGCCAACTTTCTTTTGTCGCATACTAACTTTCCATGTTTTCTGGTGATACGAATTTCGGGTAATACGAATATTTTTGGCGACCCCACGAGATTCGTATCACCGAGGTTTTACTGTACACAAAAGGGCAGTTCGCGAAATTGCAAACGTTCCTCATTGCCGTCAAATAGCTCCGCTCTTTCGTAAGATGAGCCTCGTAAGCCCACCCAGGCTACTGCCGCACATTTCCTGTGAAGCGCTACCACGCCAAGACTAAGGAATGATAACTGTGGGCACTATTGCTATTATAAACCACCGAACCATTTCGTATAACACTCGTCTTGTTCCCGCATGGTCTCTTTCATGCACGCGCACTAACTACGCAAAGAAATGCTGCACTCCATCTTGCCGTCTCATCTGAAGCAACTAAAAATCTAAGAATATTGTTGACGGTATTTTAAAATTTCCTGTTTTCTTGTTCCTACTGCTTCACCGCATTTAATGTCACGATGCAACTAAAAGTCGTGCATTGCTTGCTGGTTTATTTCGGCCAGCTTCCTTTTCACGCAGTTTTTCTTTTATATGCGTGTCTGTGTGCGTATATGCACACACACACACACACACACACACACACACTTATATATATATAGTTTGGTTTTAATATGCATCTTCCGATATTGTTTTGTGTAGCATTTATTAGCTGGTTTACGAATGGTGTCACTAAGGTCATTCTTGTCCGCCTCAGAAATGGCCGAGTTTACTACATTTAGTGGCACTAGCAATCGGCGCAACTGTTGCTTCTTTTCCAAGAACCTCCAGTCGAGCTCTTACTACTGGCTTTCCAAATATTTAGAAAACGTGTTCTAAAAAAATAAAACTGGTACGAAATGAATGATTCTGGTTCAAGTTAAGAGTTGGATTGGATACGTATGATATTGAACTATAATTTTACTTAAGATAAGCTCGAATAACCTATAAACATAATTAATGAAAATTAAGTGAACGACTTCATCGAAAGAGCGCCCTGTTTTTTTTTTATAAGCAGTTGGGATTGTGGCGGCTCCTGGTGGAGCAGGTCTCAACCGCGCGCTTCCTTCTACGTGTCCTGCGAGATTCACTTCGTCAGTGCGACGACACACAAAACACAAAAGAACACGAAACACAAATACGAAACACAAAGTCAAGTATTAAAGGCCAACTCCGGCGATTTTTCGAGGTCGATAGATGTCAATGAAATTCGCTGGGTACGTTTTTTTGCACGTTTCCGTCATTTATGCCAAATTACAGGCTTGAGACATGCGCAGATTGTTTTCAAATGAATTTTAAAGATTGTCTGCAAACGCCCTCCTGGCTTCCCACAATTATTGGCAACATTGCGTCTGTGACGTCAATATTCGGAAGGCGGCGGAAGTGACGCAGCCGAGGGCACCGCTAAGTTCGGCGCTTCGGCCGCTACAGCGAGCGTCTGCTGTGCACAAGGCGACAGACAGCGTTGGTTTGGCCGGCGCTTCGCTGGTCGTCCCGGCTGTCACAGTTTTCATACTCGGCGCCGGTGTGACCGGCATGCCTTGCACGACTTCCGGTTCGTTCGTAACAACGTCTACGTCATACGTAGACAGCACACTCGGTTGGGTTTCGGTTTCGGTGTGCGCTTTTTTGCTTATTTAAAGTTATTCTCCAATTTGCCGAGCATTTCTGCTATCGGGCCCGTAACAGGAGCGTCTCAGGAACATAAATGCACCATTACTTTGACATGGCCAAAAAATCGCCGGAGTGGCCTTTAAGGTCGCCTCCAATTCTTAGCTTGGGCATTGCTAAGTCATATTAACTTATCGCTAGGCTGTTGCTTTTCTCTCGTTGAAGGGAGTTTGGAATTGTTTGATTATTGCCAAGTCATGTGAATATGTTGCTGTATATAGGAAAAGAGCCAAAAAATGGGGAAGGGCGAAGCATGTAGGAGAAGGTGTTTCAGCTGCATTAACGTGAAACTTGTGAATGGGGCTTTTCCTACAGTGTGCGCCGATGTTCCCACAGCAAAATCATTGCTAATAGGCAATGGGAGACCGAGGAAAGATTAGACACAGAGACCTGCAGTCCGCTTTCAGTTAACGTGCAGCTGCGAATCTTTATTGTTCAACTACGCACAAAAGGTCAAGGTGGCCGGTGAACGGTTGTGCAGCGCGAGCAGTCGGTTTTTTCAACCAAGAAACTCGCTAACAGACGCTGCCTGCGTCAGCGTTGTCTCTCGAGGGCGAGGGCGCGTACTCGTTCCTTGAGAGCTGGTAGTTCAGCGTTCATCGCAGAAAGAGCGTTTCCATAGTCAACGCGCGCCGTTCGCTCTCTCTCGCCAGATGGCGAGCGCTGAGGCGGTGGCGCTCTCTCTTGCGCTCCAGCAAATCAACTGTCCAGACAACAGAAGAAGATGCACGCCGACCCGCCGAGACCCCAAGTTGCTTAATACATAACGACCTATGGTACGTACTCCACAGTCTGAGAGCGGTAGCCGGCCTGACAAAATCCAGTCAACTTTGTATTTCTGTGTTTAAAAGAAAAGTGTGCGTTTTAGAGTACTATGTAATCTACTACGGTTAACTATACGCAGCGTTAGGACAACATCAGTGCCGGTGCATGAAGCGAATGCTAATACACCACTACTAAGACACTATACTGTAGGTCCTCTGTGCTTTCTTTGGTTGGTCTGTATATTCCCTCCGTATATATGATTATTACAAGGAGCAACCTTAATATACAAATCAATGGGCGCGCTCTCTGTAGGATTTATTAGTTTCCGTTAATCAAACATCACTGAACGACAAATAACATTTCCCAAAGACGGGGATGCTGTTGAAATTGTGCGTTGTTTGTTGCGTTGGCGTGCCTGTCCATTCACCCACTGAGTCCAGGCAGGTCCAGCTGAAGCGACGTGCTTTTCCTAACAGCTGCAAAATCTTGATAGGTAGGGTAGAAGTGCTTTTGCATTAAAGTAGCACGGATATGTACATATGCGACAAGAAATGGCCACTATCCCGCCCTGCGAACGTGAATGTCCAGCGAAGCTGTATCAACCACCACGCATGCTGATTTGGGGGGGGGGGGGGTGTATGTTTTGTTGTTACTCTAGGGTAATGGTAGTGATAATTGCTTTGTGGACGCTATGGTAGGCCATGATTGGTTCCGCGACCATTTTCAGTAAGACGACAATGTTCCTTTCGTCGAGCATTATATTCACGCTGTTCTTCTGGCGTACTTAATTTCAATGGTCTACACCCATGGCAGTCTTAGAATTAACTGAATGAGTAGCTAGACGGGTTTCAAGTTTACCTGTGATAGCGGGAAACACACGCGGGGAGAAGGACGGGCCGTTTGTTGCCATTCGAAGCCCTCGTGTGAAGTGGAAAGCAGCCGGAACCTAATCTTTACCGGGAACACGTGGGAGGGTGTTCCCACTGTTCACAGGCGCCTTACCATCCTACGTGCAGTTTTGATGCTTGTTTTCCGGTTTTCTTTATTGAAACGAATAATGAGCTCTATGCTGTATGTCTGATTGCAAAGAAAGATATTCCGTTTGCTTCCAATTGTTGAACGGCCGCTAAAGGCTTCCAAAGCAACGGTCGAGCGGCGCCACTGCTCTTGACGGGAAGCGCCATCTATGGCAGAAATATTGCAACTGGGAATATCCACGGCGCGTCTCCTTTCACCACAACACTGCCGCCCTCGTTTCAGCGCAAGTGCAGAGCTCTTGGATGGCGTCTGTGGTCAGTCACAATGTAACTATTGCTGACTAGCCGGACGCTACGAAGTCTATGTTGTTAAAACACCCTAGAAACGTTCACTGAGCACTTAGCCATCGTAGAATTACGTATTGCGAGCAGAAGGCCCAACAACGGTTGTTCGTCTTCGCCCACGCCCACTTTGAGCCTTTGTCAGGATGCTGGGGATCGCTGAAATCACAAAATGACAATATGTTTATCGGGAACAATGTAATGAGCCGTGCGCCGCACCGGCTGCAGGAACGAAGAAAGCGCTGGGTTCTCAAAAAAAGGTTTGGCTAGGCATTGCAAGGCTTGGTTATGTGGAGCATAGAACTTATATTTCTTGGTGAAGTGTCGTCATGGCAAGAAGAGCAGCTACAGGGGCTAGCTGGTGTTGCATCTTGGAAATCCGCTGCGACCTGCGCTCTGTGTTTGTGTGTACAGTCCGTCCTCGTGCGATAAAAAGCGCGAATTTCCAAGAAAAATGTCGTCATGGTGACGTGAAGTAAGCGATTAATTGATATGCTCTTAATGAACTCGGTCTTAAGTAGCAATGCTTTAATTAGCAATGTCTTTACTAGCAAGGTTTTAATTAGCGCGGTCCTGATTAACGATGCATTAATAAACAATTAACAATGTCTTAATTAGAGGTCTTAATTTGTCTTAATGTCTTATTTAGCATGACCTTAATTAGCGAGTTCTTATTTACCGATTACCCTTAATTAGCAAGGCCTCAAGATCAAAAAGAGGACGAGAGCGCGCACCGGCCCAGCAACGCGTTAGAAGGTATAGGCCGATCATGATGATAGTTTTTTTGTTCACTCAGCATGGCCTAACCTGGAGCTTATAAACAGCTCCGCTCTAAAAACTGTAGCTGTCAAGTCACTTTGGTGCTTACATGAAGTTGCAGAGCTTTTGCTCTTCAGAAGCGTAATACACGGAAACGAACTAAGTTATTCTAATCACACGCATCTGATAAAGCACCTAGTTCGTAAATATTCATCCCAACTTCCGATTCGGCGGGGCCGCTTCTAGGGCCGCCACGCCGGACTGCTCCGGGCCGAACGAGGGGCGCGTGCGCGCACATGTCCGTGCCAACGCCGCTGCCGAATCCGGCGACAAACCGCCTGCGCCGGCAGCGTTTAGCCCCAGTAACGCACATCTCGGCCGCGTGTTTCGTCGCGCGCCCGAACTTGACCTTGGGTGCCCTAAACCACCCAGAGGTCGAAATTTAGTTGTGGCGTTGCAGTTGTGCACGGGTCTACAGCCAACGCGTGCGTCGCCTCGTTTGTCCACCTCTCCGAATGCCCTTCTTCAGCGTCCGAGGCGAAAACGCAAGAAGCGCGCGCATCTGCTATCAGGGGAGCACGCGAGCGCAAGCGTATGTTGTTGGTTTAGGGGCCTGGCGTTTTGTGTTTACGCCACGTAGGCCAGGTGGTTTTTGCGCACGCGTTTTTCTGCCCACGGAGACGAAACCGCTGGAGGGTAGAGTGGAGGCATAGAGCTTCGCTCTAAAAGAAAGCAGAAGAGGAATTTCTTAAGGTGACACAAGGAACTAGTATTTGCTACTTGACGCCAGAAGTGGCTACTCTCAAGCCATTCTCTCAGCGCTCCACGTTAGCTTTTTTCTTTCGCTCTGTTCGTTCTCTCGGTGACGACAGTCGAGGCACGCCGGCGTTCAACGCAAGAACGAGTGCTTATGAGCTGCGCTCCGAAATTTGGGGAAAACGACATATTGAACAGCCGTTACTGGCTTGCATTATAGAAACATCGGTTTGCATGAGGAAAGGAAAAAATTACACCATTTCCCGCTAAAGGGGAGCATGAGGCGATGCGAAGCCGGAGCACTTGCACGATCGCGTTCCGTTGGCGTTCTTTGGGCATGCTGCCGACCTGGCGTCGTGGAAACCGAAGAGGAACGCTACGCGCGTCTTGTCTTCCCTCTAGCCTGGCCGTTAATTCTATGGCAGGGCTAGACACACCATCTCTCTACTCTCACGCCAGACGGAACAGATCATCGCCATGCTCCGACGCGTAAGCAATCGACGCTCGGGCCTTGGGGAGCGGGACATGCTTCGACTAGTAGACGCGTGCATTCTAAGCCGCTTTAGTTACCACCTTCCATTTCACCGGTTAACGCAAGGACAGCGTGAACGAGTGGACACGCTCATCCGTAAGGCCATCAAGGTCGCGTTGGGGGTCCCGCACTATACTTCTACGCATCGCCTTTTGTCGCTAGGAGTGCACAATACCCTCGATGAAGTGCTCGAGGCCCAGTGGATTAGTCAGCGCCAACGCCTCCTTCTCACTCCAACGGGTAGACAGCTACTAACCCGCCTGGGTCACCCAGTGCCCCCTGCACCTCCGGAAACACAGGGGACTTCCGTGCCACTCCAAATAGCTCCAGTACTTCGCGTGCATCCCCTACCACGCAACATGCACCCTGAGCGTAACACCGGTCGTCGGCGGGCACGAGTGAGATACCTAAACCGCACTCTCAGCGAGGTTCAGGAGGATAGGGTCTATTACACGGATGCGGCTTGCATGGCAAACGCACACACGGCAGTGGTGGTTAGTGGCACTCATGAGATTGTAAGTGCTGCTTCGATCTCCTCACCATGTTCAGCCACCGACTCGGGCGAGATTCTGGCGGTTACCCTGGCCATCCAACACACCTTGAGCCTCCCCGCGGAAACGTACTACATAATCACCGATTCGCAAGCGGCATGTCGGGCTTTCCTAACAGGTCGCGGCATCCCCGAAACCTCATATTCTATTCTTTTACGTACATCCAAAGTTGCATCAGACATCAGCCACACAATACACCTGCTCTGGACTCCTGGTCATGCCTTACTGTCGGGTAATGAACGCGCTCATGCGGCCGCTCGAGAACTCACCCTCCGAGCAGCCCCGCGCAGTGAGGCGGCCAACACAGAGATACGTTCCCCACTTCTCACTTATCACGAGGTCACACAGCATTACATACGCCAACGACAGCGATACCAACCACCACCAGCGCCCTTCACACGAGAGGAGGCTGTCGCACTTCGCCGACTGCAGACCCGAACGTTTCCAAATCTGCACTTCTTGCACAAATTATATCCGACTGGCTATACCAACGCCTGCCCAGGATGTGGCGCCATCCCCACAACATTCCACGTCACCGTAGAGTGCACCGCTGCGTACTTCCCTCCCCTCCCACCAATCCTTCGGTCCACCCGTACCCCACAGCAGTGGGAAGGCATCCTTCGCGAAGGCGCCCCCGAGGTCTGTCGGGCGCTCGTCCAGCGGGCCCGGGCTATCGCAGAGGTTGCCATAGGAGTCCCGGAATAGGGACCCTCCCCGTTTTCTTTGAATTTTAATAAAGGAATGTTTTCATCATCATCATCATCTCACAGGGCGAGCGGGGAACGCAGTCGGCAGGCGTGTGAGAGGGGGGCAGCCTAGGAGAGGAGAGAGAGGGGGAGGGGACGCGCATGCGCTGGTGCTCATCGCGGCGTTGCGCAGGAGAGAATTTCGGTATGTCTAGCCCGCGTTTCAGAGGAAGAGTGGACAGGGGAGGGGAGAGGGAAAGTGGAGATGGGGAAAGGGGAAGTGGAGAGGGAAAGTGGAGAGGGGATGTAGAGAGGGGGAGGGGAGAGGGAAAGTGGAGAGGGGGGAGAGGGTATGCGCATGCGCAGTAAGGGTGGTCACGCCGCACACCACCACCACCACCACCACCACCGGATTGAACTCCGCCATAAGATACTTCGCATCTAAAAAACATGGTTGTTCCCTCCGTCGTAGGACTCAGAATAACACGAAAGTAAAACGTACCCTTACATAAGTAACTGAATGTTTCCTGTACATTCATATAAGAGAGTTGGCACATTGATGTCTGGGAGCTAATGGCACCGTTTAACGTGTATGCACCCACTTTGATGATTGGTGGTACATCTCCATCCCAAAGACTAACGTCCATGTTAAATGATTAAACAAACCCTTATGGTAGCTGCAGTAGTCAACGGTGGAAGCGTAACCAAAGAACGAGGTGTGATAGCCAGAAGAGCGTCGCATATTGGACGCAGAACTTGGTCGCCATACCGCGGCACGTTAAAATGTGATTGAACACCACGGCCGGACTAGAGGGAAACGCAAAGCGCGTCGTGCCGCCCCGGTAGCCTGGCCGCGACTTTTCTCGAGGCGAGCGCGTGAGCGGGGAACGCGGTGTTACAGCCAGGTGTGGCAGGCGCGCGTCGCAGCGCTATTTTAAAGACGATAGTCTTTCTTGGGGAACTTAAACGCAGAAATTTTGGTCTGTCTGTCTTTCTGTTTGTCGGCACGTCACTCGATTCACCCACCCGGCCAAAGTTGAACCACTTGCCCAAGGGCCAGCCATCTTGAACGGCTGACTAGGTTCATACTTGTGTACATTGTTGATCAAAAAGCAAACATTACGCATATCTGAGGCGCAACATCACTAGGTAAGTATTAGGTGGTGTGTTCCTTTAATAGAAAATACATATATACGTAATTCTAGAGACCCTAGTTTCTTAAGCTGCGCTGAAAATGCGACTGCGCTGAAACTTGCCTTCCTCCGTGCCCTCTGCACGAGCTCATTGTTGTGTTTCAGTTTCGGTTCAGTATTGCACTGCACGAATGCAATGGGGCGCCGCTCTGGCATTCCTGTTTTACCCAGGCGACGTGTAAATAAAAGAGTGTGTGGAGAGTACTCGCTGAGTGCGGACGTTTCTTCTGCTTCGGCGCTTCGCGCCAAACCGCGTGTTCGGGCTGGCTGGCGTCCCCGCCGGTCGCGTTGGTCACCGCCGGTCTTCGCCTGCTGCTGCGGCGGGACTACCGGCCCGCAACACAGCACTCATGTTTCCCGACGTATTGCCAGATGGCGTCTATATCTCACGCAGCGCCTCTTCTATCGTCTTTAGACGACATTTGCAGCGAAGCACGCAGATACGCGGCCAATTTTTTGGTTTGGATTAGCGTGATGCTATGAGCGAGGCCGACGCTTTTACCACGCTTGTGCCAATGTCGCCACCTCGCAGTGCGTTAAGGCATTGACAAAATTGAACTTTTATTGAAAACGCGTCGAATGGGACGGACGTGTGACGCGTTGCACGTGCTAATCGCGGAGGCCATAGTAATGACGAATTACTTTACCTTACCACTCCCAGAGGGCAACACCACCCCGCCGACCGGGAGAGTGGTAGATATAAAAGGCGCGTTTGTAAAGCCTCTAGAGTCTGTGGCCGTGGCGCAGTGGATAGCGTGCCCGGCATCTGTTGTTGCGGATCGAGCGGTCGTGGGTTCGATGCCCGGTGACGGAACCTTTCTTTCCTTGCCATCTGATCGTGTACCTTTTTTCGGCGTCAATTCCGTGACGGAAATACGTCATTGAAGTCATGGTGGACCCCGGCATAAAATACTTTCGTGTTAAAAAGTTAGGGCAGCTACGCAATAGTGGAGCAATGACTGAGGAAACAGCGGAGCTCGTCCTCTTCCCCTCTTCCTTTCCCTCTTCCTCACCCTCACTTCCCTTTAGCACTCCTTGCTATACTATACTCTATATGGCTATACTATGCTCTATTCTAGCCCCTCTTCCTTTCCCTCCTCACCATCTGGGGACGTGTGGCGTTGTCAAGCTGTTTCAGGCAGCTTTTTTCCCCACTTCCAACGACCTACTGTGAAGCTGTATGTGGTAAAAAATAAACGCAAACTCAAAACCTTCCCGTCACTGCTCCTGAACCTAACTTCCCTTTCCCATCCCCTTGCTGTACTATACCATACAAGGCTATGCTATGCTTTGCCCTGTCCCTTCCTCCTTTCCATCCTCCTCACACTCATATCACTCCTCCTCACCCTCAATTCTCTTTCCCACCCCTTGCTACACTATCCATGCTTGGCCATGCTATGCTTCCGCTTCGCTCTGCCCAGCTGCGCCGAGTTTTGAGTGGTCGGCGGCCACGGCTGGAACTCAAGCTTAAACAGCTCCGCTGCTAAAAAAAAAAATCTTACAGGGTCGCTTATGCATTCACCTGAGATGACTCAAAGGCGAAAGCCATCTTATTCTTCTCCTCAGTCGTTGTATTGATCCGGCCCCGCCACCCTCCGAAAGCTTTGTGCACCTAGCGTGGTTTTGCATTGGCTCCAGAATCGGAGGCACCTCACCTGGTTTCGCACTGCCTCCGTGATCTGCCCGCTTTCGACCAAGCTACGGTGTCATGTGATGACGGCATCATGTGACGTAATGACATGCCAAAATTTGTGACGTCATGGTGGCGTAACAAATTTTGGTGATCTGTGTCGTGATCTCGCGATGATTGTTTTTTGCATGACTCGTCCCCGACGCTGCAGGACGCGGGACGCCGACGGTCTAATTTCGCCTTTGATGAGGCATCTAAGGCTTTCCCCTTAATAACAGTGACATTTCGCTGCGTGAACGCAGGCGACGCGCAAGCGAATTGGTGCTATTCCTTTGTGCAGTGCCTGTAGAACGTCTTTTTACGTTATTCGGAATGGCCTTGACACATTTCGCGGTTGTAACTTCACAAAAGGGGAATTTACGTTCTTGTTGGATCGCAAGCGTTTCTTTCGCAACGCCTCGTCGCTTCGTCTTCCTCCTCTTCCGGCTTTGTCTCTATAAAAATGTTGCAGTACTTGTGCGGACGCACACCACGAAAGCGATTTGAAGAATGGGGCTTCTACGCTCGCGCGTAAGAAAGATAGATATCCAGGTTGCTAGACTACATTACACGAAGTAATACGTCATCATAAATCACGTATTACATCATGTGATGGCTACACAATAGATGGCTAGACAATACGATGTAGTGGCGCAGGATTGTTACCGTCAAGACCACACGTAATGCGAAACGTAACCTCTGCAAGCTTCATAAACACGAACAGGTCCGCACTACTGCTCTGCATTCTTAGTGTCTCCAGCAGTCGACAGCAAGTCGATGTTATACGCAGCAACAACAAGCAGGTAAGCATTAGGTACAATAAAACAAAAACGCTGACCAAGGTAAAAAACACAACAAAGTGTGTCATTGTGAACAAGACCCCTGTGTGGGGAGCCGAAACGTCTTCTTTTTAATTTCTGTGTATTTTACCTTGGTCGGCGTTTTTGTTTTATTGCACCATGTCCCCGACCAGACGGGATTCCGTCGGACTCTTGACTAAGCATTAGGTAGTTTGTAGAGACACAGTAAGTAGCATCACTGACGAGAAATACTTATTACAGCATAGTGAGAACAATTCCCTGCTCACACCTACTTCAGAGCTAATGGCATTTTCGGTTTTGCTTTTTGTAGTGCGTGCAAATAGCCACTGCTTTACCAAATTATAAAGCAGAGCATAGCCTCTCACATAGATAGATAGATAGATAGATAGATAGATAGATAGATAGATAGATAGATAGATAGATAGATAGATAGATAGATAGATAGATAGATAGATAGATAGATAGATAGATAGATAGATAGATAGATAGATAGATAGATAGATAGATAGATAGATAGATAGATAGATAGATAGATAGAAAACATGAATGCTTCGTGCAAGGATAAGAAGCCATGTAGGTGCACCTGGCCTCCATCTATCCTATCAAATCCAGTTTTTCTTTCTTGAAGAAATGACCGAGCAACACTGCCGGCGCGTTCTCTTTAAATTCTGACCGTGGAGGTACTTGAAAGCGCCACTGATTTTTGACGCGGTCCCCTTCCGGGACAAAGTTATGGAAGAGTTCTTTAGCCTCAAAAACCAAATATTTGTGGGGCCCGATCCCTGCGACTGATAGTAAAGATTGCAGCTCACTGGTATGCAAGGGTGAGACGCGCTGTTCCATTTTTATATATATATTTTTAGGAAGTGATATGTATTGGCAAACTGGAATATCGTACGGGGAAGTCTTGCTAGTGTTGCTTGCAATAGCGTAAGTTTGATATTACACATTTATATGACAGTAAAGGTTGGGGTTCTCATTGAAACAACTCTGCCGCGGCTTCGTCCTGCTCCTAAGTCACAAGGCTGTGCAAATAAATTAGGGTGCTGCGTGGAAACATGGTTATGTATATCGCGTCAGGACAGCGTTAGCTCATCCATCACGCGGAGACCAAGCGTTTCAGTGGCACACTCACACAGCGTGGCGCGTTTCCAACAATATTATGACTTCATTATGCGGTCGGCAACCCATTCTGAATCAACATTAAGACAATATAAATGATACAGATGTTTCCCATGTTGCAGCTAACATGCCGGCTCTGAAGTCGTTTGACTCAAACGTACGTGCGTCATCCAGTCGCCAAGAAGGCAACTGTTTCCGAATACGATTGCTTTGGCGGACTTGTATAGAGGCCTGACGTCGACCTGCGGCCACGGAGAGACGTGCACCATGCCGCTGCCATAACTCAGAGCGGAAATTGTTGGCCGAAAGAACAGTGTTACCGCGACTAATTGGAAATTCCACGTGGCAAAAGTGACCCTTGTGAAAGTGCGTACGGCCCCGCCACGGTGGTCTAGTGGTTGTGGCGCTTGACTGCTGACCCGAAGGTCGCAGGATCCAATCCCGGCCGCGGCGGCTGCATTTTCGATGGAGGCGAAAACGTTTGAGGACCGCGTACTGAGATTTAAGTGTACGTTAAAGAACTCCAGGTGGTCAAATTTCCTCAGCCCTCCGCTACTGCTTCTCTCATAATCATATCGTTGTTTTGGGACGTTAAACCCCAGATATTGTTATTATGAAAGTGCGTACGGTAATTCGGAAGCACTAGATGCGCGCGCCAAGTCTAGCATTTCCTGTGTGCTCTGGAACTACACAAACAAGTCGCACTCGCGTCCCATGGTAGAACTCAGCATTCGGTGTGTACCATTATAGATACTTGTTGCTTTCTTTTGTAGTACATTATGGTAGGCGCAAATGCAGTCAAACCCAGCCCCACACATTCGTCATTATGGCGAGAGCGTTACAAGTCTCATCAGTCGAGAAATTTTCTAGATTTGGCGAGACCTGACGATGCTTCGCGAGACTTAACGAATGGTAAAAATTGGCCGCGTATCTGCGTGCTTCGCTGCAAATGTCGTCTAAAGACGATAGAAGAGGCGCTGCGTGAGATATGGACGCCATCTGGCAATACGTCGGGAAACACGAGTGCTGTGTTGCGGGCTGGTACTCCCGGCGCAGCGGCAGGCGAAGACCGGCGGTGACCAACGCGACCGGTGGGGACGCCGGCCAGCCAGAACACGCTGTTTGGCGCGATGCGCCGAAGGAGAAGAAACGTCCGCACTCAACGAGTACTCTCCACACACTCTTTTATTTACACGTCGCCTGGGTAAAACAGCAATGCCAGAGCGGCGCCCCCTGTCATTCGTACAATGCGATACTGAACCGAAACCGAAACACAACATGAGCTTGTGCAGAGGGCACGGAGGAAGACAAGTTTCAGCGCAGTCGCATTTTCAGCGCAGCTTAAGAAACTAGGGTTGTAACATTGTAGGGCGAGTAGGGCCAGAAGGACCGTCACGACGAAAACCTGCCTCCTCAGTCGTATTCGCCTGGAACGTTGGTGTGGCTTCGCGTTCCCTCCTCCACTCCTGGCCTTTCCACAAAGCTACTGCCTAAGTACCAAGGCCCCTACCGCGTCCTACGTCAAGCATCCCCAGTTAACTATATGATTGAGCCTGTTCAATCATCTACGGGCCGCCGTCGTCGCGGACGCGAGACTGTTCACGTCGATCGACTGAAGCCGCATTATGACCCACCAGCTGTACCTGTTCCTTAGGTCGCCAGGATGGCTCCTTTTCCGCGGGGGAGCGATTTGTAACATGGTACGGCGCAGACAAGAACGCCTGCGAAAGAAGAAGACGAAGACGGTGGCTGTTGGCGCTCGCACTTGCTCGGCTTGGAGCGCTGATCGCTTCAGCTGTGGCAATCTTTTAATAAACGCGTTACTGTCTCAACGTTAAACGCATACCATCAAGGTCTTTAAAATTGCGTATCTATGTATTTTCTGTTAAAGGAACACACCGCCTAATGCCTACCTAGTGATGTTGTGCCTCAGATATGCGTAATTGCTTTTTGATCAACAATGTACACAAGTATGAACCTAGTCAGCCGTTCACGATGGCTGGCCCTTGGGCAAGTGGTTCAACTTTGGCCGAGTGGTTGAATCGAGGGACGTGCCGACAAACAGAAAGACAGACAGACAGACAGACAGACAGACAGACAGACAGACAGACAGACAGACAGACCAAAATTTCTGCGTTTAAGTTCCCCAAGAAAGACTATCGTCTTTAAAAAGAAACTAAGTTATGATAGTTCGTCAAAACTGACATGATACTCAATAGAATGTACATGCCGTCGGCGTGCCATAAGTCACACGACCTCAGTGCCGCATGACGTCACCAATGACGTCAATGATGCCAAAAGTTGGGGCTATCATCATGACGTGGTCACAAAGGCGTCATCGCAAGACATCGCTTATCAAAAAATTTATCAAAAATAAGCCATAGATTAGAGTAAATGTCCCAGTATTCTACATAAGATAGAGCTTTCCGCATGGCTAAAATCCGTGTTCGATATTTCTATAACCTAACAAAAAATTGGCCGCGTATCTGCGTGCTTGGCTGCAAATGTCGTCTAAAGACGATAGAAGAGGCGCTGCGTGAGATATGGACGCCATCTGGCAATACGTCGGGAAACATGAGTGCTGTGTGGCGGGCTGGTAGTCCCGGCGCAGCGGCAGGCGAAGACCGGCGGTGACCAACGCGATCGGTGGGGACGCCGGCCAGCCCGAACACGCTGTTTGGGGCGATGCGCCGAAGGAGAAGAAACGTCCGCACTTAACGAGTACTCTCCACAAACTCTCTTATTTACACGTCGCCTGTGCAAAACAGGAATGCCAGAGCGGCGCCCCCGTCATTCGTACAATGCAATACTGAAACGAAACCGAAACACAACATGAGCTTGTGCAGAGGGCACGGAGGAAGACAAGTATCAGAGCAGTCGCATTTTCAGCGCAGCTTAAGAAACTAGGGTCTTTAAAATTGCGTATCTATGTATTTTCTATTACAGGAACACACGACCTAATACTTACCTAATGATGTTGCGCCTCAGATATGCGTAATATTTACTTTTTGATCGACAACGTTCAAAAGTATGAACAGCCGTACTAGTTCAAGATGGGTGGGCGGTAAGCAAGTGGTTCAACTTTGGCCGGGTGGCTGAATCGGCTGAATCGGGTGACGTGCCGACAAACAGAAAGACAGACAGAAAGACAGACCAAAATTTCTGTGTTTAAGTTCCCCAAGAAAGACTATCGTCTTTAAAAATGTCAGCTTCACCCAAAGAAACGCGGCTCGCCGACCTTACACCCGTTAAAGACAGTCGTGCTGACTGGTTTCCGCTCGAGCCGTAAGTACTTTTTCACGGCTAATGTAAATACTACGCATATTATGAGTTAAAGGTTCGTCGTTACTACCTAAAACATTACGTTTGGCTTAGCAGCACTGTCAGAATCTCCGATGAAATTTACCAGGACGTTTAAGTTTCCAATCTAAACCCAGCGACACAAACGTGCATCTGTATGGTCAAGTGAACTATCTGAAACACTCGCGAAGTGCTTGACATTCCAAAAGCACTTTTGTTATCACTTACCTCATGCGCTTGCGTGTACAGGTTCATTAAACTTTCCTTTGTGCGACGAAAGCGCTCGACATCACGTAAGTGCTATTGGATGGGGATTTTATGCAAGTTCTCTGTGGGAGGGATGGCGGTGGTTGTGGGCGGAGCTGCCATTTGTTTGTACGATTGTAAACGAGTGTAGTTTTCTAGACGACCATCTTGCGAAGCGACTTCTTTCACCGAATCCAACAGATACCGAAAGCGCTACCTTACCCGTGGACCTAGCCGGAGAAGGTTAATGTCAGTGCACTTAAAGAACAAAAGAACAGAGCATTCAGCAGTGACGAATCAGTACAAGGCTATAGCGTGGCTTGTAGAACGCTTACGCGCTCACTTAGTCACTAGTGACGAGTAGTCCACGTCCTTTCCAACACTCTGGTCAAGCGCACCCTTCTTGCAGCTTTCCCTACCACAACCGGAAGCAAGTTTACCGCCGGATGACCAGAGCTATTAAAAAGTATGTTAAAGGCCCTCCACTGGTTCTCCCTGCATATCCGATACATCTTATTTGTGTGGCCGGAACGCGAAATGAACGTTCACTCACCGCAATGGCTGACGCCACGTATAACAGTGTTCCCTTAGTATGACGTTACTTTCTGTGCTTGAGGCAATTAATCTCTTCGGCAGCCGCAATGCTAATAAGGCCATATTCTTCATTACGCGGGATCATAACGGCGCGCTCGTTTAAACTTTACGCCGCAATCGTGCGCTCGCGGGATTCGGTACGAAGCGCAGCCCCTTAAAGAGCTTTACAACTTTTCCATGCGCGCACGTGAGAACAAGGCCGCGCAACTTACGCCTCCTTTTCGCGGCCTTTGGAGGCGGGAGGGGAGGAGGGGGGCGGAAGGAGACTCTTATCTCGGATCGGACGTTGATTACCACTTTCTAGGAGTAAGCACAAAGAGCTGACGAGTGTTTCCAGATAAGAAACTTAAAATAAACGAAAACGCGCGCCTTTGTGATGTTCTTATCTCTACCGGAACGTGAGATCACATAAAGTCGACCGTTTAGCGTGAAGAAGTACATAGAAAATAAAAAAAAAAACAGAAGGAACAACAGATCTCTGGCGACGTTCAAGGTGAACGATGGCCAGCTCTCCGTGCTCTTTACGCATGCAAGCCGCTCTAAGTCTTGACCGTGCGTGCGTGAATGTAACGTGCGAGGCTCGCGTATATGCAGGTGAGCCAAGGGGGGGGGGGGGGGGGGGGGGGCGTATGGAACTCGGCTGATCACCGGCTAACGAGCTTTGTGTGTATACGTGCATTATAGTGACGGCCGTCCGCTGTATACGAGCGCCCTTTGGCGCCCGCCTGCGCGACGCGCTCACTCTCTCCCTTCGTTCACGTATCTCTGAAGCTACACGGTTCTCGTACACGCACTACGCGCGAGGCGCCCACGGTCGCGCGATTAACTCGTGACAAATCGTACCCGGCGTGGCGGTCGGTCGGTCGACTGGCCGGCCGACGGGAGCCACGTCCGAATGGGGAGCGTGGGAACCCAAACAATGCCCGTAGCAATGGGCGAGGCTCCTTGGGCGAGTGCCCCCCCCCCCCTTCCTTTCTCTTTTCGCCCACACCGTATGCATGCCTCGGCCAAGGGGGGGGCCTCGCCCGCTTTTATTTTACAGGTGCAACGCAGCGCGCTGCGTTGTCCAGACGGCGCGAACGTGAGACAATGAAACCACTAATCACCATCATCATCATGCGCGCGAGCCATACCTCACAATGCGCACCGACTTGTCCCGGTAAACTGATCCGCTCGAGAGGTAAAACCATTGTAAAAAGAAGGAGGTCATTCAAAACAACGGGAATTGAAAGATATGCTGCTAGGGCTCCTTTTTGTTTTTCTTTCTTGGTACTCTTGGTTCTTTGAGCGTTCACGATACCATTCTTACGCTACTTCACTTCGTAGGAAAGACCAGCGATTTCCAGAACGGCGAATAACGATTATTATCAAACTCAGACAACAAATGCCAAATCTCTCGAGCCAATCAAGAGCTTCGCAAATTCGGTCCCATAACCCCCTATTCACAAGGTGTTCTTAAGCTGCAACAGCTCACAAGGACAATTTCCGCTAAATCCTTATATAGGGCACGTTATCAGCGCAAGTGGCACGAAATGCAAACAAGAATCCTTACAAACAAACAGCCTTCTAAAGTTGGTTCCCTGTTCTTAACATTTGTTAACATTGCTACACCATCCCTTCGTTGTAGCGCTTTTGTTTTTATTCCTGAAAAATACAGCGCTTTGATGTTCATGAAGCTGTTTCGTGTCCCCATGACCATTATGAAACTGGTGCTCCAACGTACCATCTTTGCTCAATGTAGAATGCTTTCCTAAATCTTCTCTTACGCAAGAGGGTTTCTTCCTCGGGTACACTCCTCCGCCTATCAGCCATGATAGCAATCAGCCTGATGCCATGGTGACGCCACTTACGTAAGAAAGCTTTTTTCTGAATACGGGCCATTGCCCAGAAAACAACCGCCGACGATGATAGGTGGCTTCCTTGCTATGCAAGACAGCGCTGTGAAGAAGCGTAAACCTATCAACGATTTCACGCGGTTGGAGACGCAGTTATGAGGCCTGCTTTTTATGAATGGGAAAAAGGGGTCAACGACAGCGTTCGCAGGCTAAGCAGAAGTAATTGTAGGCCCTGTTATGTCGCATTATTCTTGTTCGCGTAAGGCTAGGCTATCGAACGCAAAGATCGGCAGCTCAAGTGAGGTAACATCCACACGGATGCGAAACTTGCGGTGACATTACGTACATTGTGTTGTCGACAATTACGCGTACGCAAAAAAAAAAGAAAAAGAAAGAAAATCCGGCACCAGATCCTGCGCTATTGTCGTTCTTGTGCTAAAGTGCTACGCCCTTTAAAAACAAATGGAAATAGAGCGCGTTGTATAAATCAACGTTATGCGAAGAATTTTGCAGTAGCGGGATGTACAACTGTAGTAAGACGTTATTAGCAAGCGAAAACGAAAGTGAAGAAGACGACGGAGTGCGCGCGAGAGGCGCCAACGTGAAGCGCGTGAGCTGGGGAACGGCGACAACAGAGCGTGCGTGGCTAGCGATCGAGCACGAAGCAACTCGTTCGATCCGCGAGTTGGGGGCCATCAGACCAGTCGGGACGACCCTGGCGTTTCCTGTGGCGAACGGGTGTCCCAGGCGAGGCCTTGCGGCGTGTTCCTGCGGTGGACGTGCGAGCGGGCCAGGCCAAGCTACTGATGGTGTGCCAGATGGTGTGTCCGAGGCCAGCCAGCTACCGAGTCGGCCCATGGTGCTGAGGCTGCTGGGGTCCGGCACTACCGACCTCTGAGGGCGTGGTCCTCGCGCCACGTATTCCGGTCCGGCACTACCGTATGCTGAGTGGACTCGGTGCTACTCCGGGTACATCGTGGTCCGGTGCGGTCTTGAGCGAGCAGCTCGGGATCTGGGTCCGACACGTCGACGGCTCGTCGTGCATCTCCTGCTGCGAGCGTGCGTCAGCTACGCGGTCATCGGTGCCGTGAGTGACGTCTACGGAACGATAGACTCCGTACTAGGCAGTACGCGCGGATACTCGCGTAGACGTATAGGACCGCTAGGACTGAGGCTTTAGGGAGGAGTACTTGTGTGTTAGTGTCCAGCAAGTGTATGTTATGTATTTGTCTTTTGATGAGTGTTGTGTATAAATATTTTCTTGTCCTTGACTCTGTCTGTGTCTGAGGGCCCACGAACCCATCATCACAATTTGGCGAGCCTATGCCAGGATGGCTTATTAAAATCTGAAGCCATTACTCAGATACAGCCTTTGTCATGGAGAAGGAAAGATTTATTGCACTTGGCCGAGAGCTAGGGCTGGAGATCGGCAAAACGGAGACAAGCTTTGCTAGCTTGAGAGAACTTATGATTTGTGAGCAATTCGTGAAGGGTTGTTCTCCGGCACTCAGGATCTTTCTCAAGGAAAGAAGTTGCAAAACACTGAGTTCGCTGTGCGAGACTGCGGACAACTTCATGGAAGCGCAGGCGCTCACAAACTTAGGAAAAGAACGCACTCCCAAGGAACCAGGACCGTCGGTGTCGAAGTCGGAGTCTACGAAGAAGATGGAGAAGGCCGCAAGTCGCTGTTACCTGTGTGACAAGGCAGGCCATCGTGCAGCTGACTGCTGGTCCCGCACGAAAGGGAATGCTGCCAGCCGATGTGAAGTATGTCAGAAACGTGGTCACAGCAGTGACAGATGCCCCGGTAAGAAATGTGGCAAAGACCAGGCATCATGTATGCTGTCCGAGAAACAGGAAACTTTGACACCTGAACAGCATAAGAGTGGCTACGTTGTTCTCCAAGACGGCGAAACAATACCCATTGTCAATGCCACATCAAGTCGACGATCTGAGACCGTCGGAGTCACTGACATGCCTGTTGTGGAGGGGTTTCTAGAGAACAGACCAGTGCATGTACTTCGAGACACCGGTTGCAACACGGTCGTCGTGCGACAATCCTTGGTTCCGAAGGAGAAGCTCACGGGAACAACGAGCCCAGTGTACTTACTGGACCGCACTGTGCGATACCTCCCAGAGGCAAAAGTCTTTTTGCAATGTACATTGTTTACTGGGGAGGTACTCGTTAAGTGTATGACTGACCCATTATATGACGTCATTTTGGGAAATATCAAGGGCGCAGCGTTGCCGGATACGTTACCTCCAAATAAGTCAGCACCACATGGCCATGTGGAAACAAGGCATGCACCGTGCACAGACTCTAGCAAAGGAAATGCTGTCACTGGTGCGCAGAATGTATCTGGCGATTTGCCCGCATCCCAACCAAGATCGAATGCAAAGGAAGCGTATGAACGCTCACGTGAAGACATGGAAAAGCGGCCCCAACCTGAAGAAGTCCTCGTTGGGAAAGCAGGAGAAACGAGGAAGCATACTTCCTTACCTGTGATGACGCTGCCTGCTTTAGAAGTGGGAAGTGAGGCGCTTAAAAAATACCAGGCGGATGACGAAACTTTACGAAATTGTTTCGAGGCGGTTGGGAAGAAAATCGTGTCGAACGATCGGGAAACGGTGTTTTTCATTCGGCACGCAACCTTATTCCGCAGGCACAAGTTGCCAGATGGGACTGAATTGGAGCAACTTGTTATTTTTATTTTTTTATTTAGTACATACTGCAGACCCTTAGGTCCAAGCAGGTGGGCAGTTTCATTACGACATGGTTGACATAGAAGTGACATAACAATTTGTTTAGGGTTGTTGTGGGATACAGTCATAGTAAATACAAGGTGACATGGAAGAACTATTTCATAAATCATGCGAATAACGGCGTACTGAAGAAAAGAAGGGATAACACATGGCAATACTACATAATATTTGGAATTACAGAAGGAATAAACACAATAATAAATACATAAACACAATAATAAATAGAAAACAACAATTCAAACATTTTCGCTATTGAGGGCAAAAATTGAAAAAGCACTGCAATCAAAATATGTGGTAACTGAAATGGTGAGACAATGAAATTTTCGTGTGGAAGGAACGGTGAATGTGAAGGAGGAATTAATACTAAGGGGATGCCTGAGTTATTTCGTTCCAATCTGTGACCGTGCGTGGAAAATACGAGTATTTATAAGCGTCTGTTTTGCAAAAATAAGGTGTCAATGATTTGGCGTGATGATGCCTTGTGGGTCTGGTTGATAGGGGTGTCAGATACGGAGATGGGTCAATGGCAAGTTTGCGGTTGAGAAGAAGGGAAAGCAGGTCCATTCTAATCTGCTTTCGGCGCGCGCTAAGAAGGGGAATGTTGTTGCTTTTCATTATTTCAGATGGAGAATCAACTCGTGAGTACTTATCGAAAATGAACCGGACTGCTTTCCTTTGTATTCGTTCGAGAGACTTGATGTTTTTTTGAGTGTATGGGTCCCATACTGCACTGGCATATTCTAATTTTGGTCTTATTAAAGAATAATAGGACAATAATTTAACATTACTTGGGGCGTCGCGAAGTTTATGTTTTAGAAAGCAGAGCTTCCTGAACGCAGATGAGCAAATGATATTGACATGTGTATTCCAGGATAATGTAGTTGTTATTGTAACACCCAAGTATTTATAATTGTCGACTTGCCTAAGTGGCAAAGAACCAAGTGTGTAAGTAAAAGGCAGGGGTGTTTTTTTACGCGTAATAGGGAGGAGTACGGTTTTATCGGCGTTGAGCACCATTCCCCATCTTTCACACCACTGAAATACATTATTTAAATTGTTATTTAACTCAACTTGGTCGTCGGGGCAAAAAATTTCTTTGAACAATACGCAGTCGTCAGCAAATAATCGGATTCGAACACCACGGGTTACTACGTCAACTATATCATTAATATAAACCAAGAAAAGCAGGGGGCCTAACACACTGCCCTGGGGCACCCCTGAAGTAACTGGCAAACTTTCGGAAAGTTGACCTCCAATGTCAGTATATTGCTTCCTGTTCGTAAGGTACGCAGAAATCCATCTGATGAAGTGTTCAGGGATGCCAAGGATTCTAAGCTTCATAATTAGTTTATCATGCGGAACTTTGTTGAGCAACTTGTTGTACCACGACAGTTGCGTGAGGTGGTGCTGAAACTAGCCCACGAAGGCATTTTAGCGGGTCATCAAGGTATCACGAAGACAGTGAGCAGGGTCACTGGAGACTTCTACTGGCCGGGTGTCCAATCCGACACAAAACGCTTCGTGAAATCTTGCGACATCTGTCAACGGACGGTGCCACGTCACCTGGTGGGACGCGCTCCCTTGGGCACCACGCCTATCATCGAGACACCGTTTACGAGAGTCGGCATCGATATTATCGGTCCATTGTCACCAACATCTGAAAGGGGCAATCGCTACGTACTGACAATGATAGATTTTGCAACGCGATACCCCGATGCGGTAGCACTTCCCTCCATTGAATCGAGGCAGGTTGCAGAGGGTCTCCTGGAAATGTTCTCCCGCGTCGGCATACCAAGAGAGATCATCAGTGATCGCGGCACATCTTTCATGTCAGCAGTCATGAAGGAGTTCAGTCGACTGCTTTCGTTCAAACAGATGCCCACTACGCCATACCATCCCATGGCTAATGGTCTGATTGGGCGCTTTAATGGCACATTAAAACGCATGATAGGGCGCATGTGTCAAGAGCGTCCAAAAAGTTGGGACCGTTACATTGGTCCATTACTGTTCGCCTACAGAGAACTTCCTCAATGTAGCACTGGATTCTCACCATTTGAATTATTATATGGGAGATACGTGCGAGGGCCAATGGCTGTTCTCAAGGAGCTCTGGACGAACGCTGGCCTCGATGAAGAGACCAAGACGACATATACGCATATGGTGGAGCTGCGGCAACGTTTAGAACGCACCTGTGCGCTTGCACACGAAGCATTGAAGAGAGCAAAAAATCTGCAAAAAGGTTATTACGACAAGGAAGCAAGAAAGCGCGAACTTGTCCCTGGTGACCAGGTGCTGGTATTATTACCAGCCGATGCTAACAAGCTGGTGCTTTCCTGGAAGGGTCCCTTTCCTGTTATCGAGAAACGCAGTGAACTGGATTACCTCGTAAACCTGGGCCACAAGGTTACGCTTTTTCATATAAATATGTTAAAGATATACGAAGAGCGTCAACCATTAAACCAACAAATGAGCGCACGGGCTACCGCGCGAAGCCGAGTATACTACAACAAAGAGAGAAGGCTTCACGATAGTGGCTTCAATCCACAAGCATCATGTTTCTGTATGACCGGCCGTTCGCTCTGCGCTGCGACCGGTAAACACTGACGTGAAGTCAGTATGTGAAACACCTAAATGAATCTACGGTGCAGTTTGCTTCTGATGCAATACGACTTTCACGTAGAACACATTCGGGTGTGGATGATGCGGATGCTGACTATATGAGTCGTGCGGCTTTGACTGACGATTTATTGCCGTTGTACACACTCTTTTGTCATGTTGTTATCATAGCGCAATTGCTCTTTCTGTATCTGCCGATATTTAAAGTGTTTGAACATGTGTTTTATATTCGGTAACTGTGTGCTATGTGTGTACAACGTACTGAAAGTTGGGGGGAATGTAGTAAGACGTTATTAGCAAGCGAAAACGAAAGTGAAGAAGACGACGGAGTGCGCGCGAGAGGCGCCAACGTGAAGCGCGTGAGCTGGGGAACGGCGACGACAGAGCGTGCGTGGCTAGCGATCGAGCACGAAGCAACTCGTTCGATCCGCGAGTTGGGGGCCATCAGACCAGTCGGGACGACCCTGGCGTTTCCTGTGGCGAACGGGTGTCCCAGGCGAGGCCTTGCGGCGTGTTCCTGCGGTGGACGTGCGAGCGGGCCAGGCCAAGCTACTGATGGTGTGCCAGATGGTGTGTCCGAGGCCAGCCAGCTACCGAGTCGGCCCATGGTGCTGAGGCTGCTGGGGTCCGGCACTACCGACCTCTGAGGGCGTGGTCCTCGCGCCACGTATTCCGGTCCGGCACTACCGTATGCTGAGTGGACTCGGTGCTACTCCGGGTACATCGTGGTCCGGTGCGGTCTTGAGCGAGAAGCTCGGGATCTGGGTCCGACACGTCGACGGCTCGTCGTGCATCTCCTGCTGCGAGCGTGCGTCAGCTACGCGGTCATCGGTGCCGTGAGTGACGTCTACGGAACGATAGACTCCGTACTAGGCAGTACGCGCGGATACTCGCGTAGACGTATAGGACTGCTAGGACTGAGGCTTTAGGGAAGAGTACTTGTGTGTTAGTGTCCAGCAAGTGTATGTTATGTATTTGTCTTTTGATGAGTGTTGTGTATAAATGTTTTCTTGTCCTTGACTCTGTCTGTGTCTGAGGGCCCACGAACCCATCATCACAACAACATCATTGGGAGCTATGCACGATGTTACCTAATAGATAAACGTGCTCAGTGTAAGGCAAGATATTGAAATGCGTGTGGCACGTACTCTGACGACAGCAATTAGTAGGCGGCAGTGACGAAGATATATGAGGCCTCCTCATCGAAGTATTTCGTTCCAAAATATACGTCTCAGTAGAAGCCGCGCTGTTGAAATGTTCTTGGAAGAAAGTTCAGGTAGAGAAAATAAACTACCCTGATTGAATATGTCCCGAGTAGACCAAAATGTTTAGTTTTGTCACCTAATTTTACTTTGCTCGTTACACGTATCACCTAGCCTTTTCGCGTATTTTTGCGTATTCGAAGATATTGGCCGCCATCGCAAGACAGCCTAGTAACGCAGTGCACCGCGTACTCGCTTGCAGGAGTTTACGCCGCATGCACTAGAGGATTCAGGGCATTTCGTGCTATCGAATGTAACATTATATCGCACGAGGATGTGGATTGCGCGCAATCGGTCGTAACTATGCAACAATCTGCTGATTGCTATACCAGCATTCAAGGTTGCCGATGCTTTCCCGCCATAACTTATTTCATAGCAGCTGCCAAATAGGCAACATTGGGAGGACTGTATACTAAATGCTGGTCATGAGTTCAGCCATGCTGCGCGCATTTTGTAAAGCATTTCGTAGAAAGAAGTGAATGAAAATCAGTGCATACATATGTAAACTTTGCTGTATAATTCACTCTGCACGTTTTGGATCTCCGATCTCATCGGTAGTGGGCATCGTACAATGCATTACCGAGAGTGCAACGTGTCGCTAGAAGTTTATCGCCGCATCGCTTGAACTGCGAGCAGAAGCCTTCCCGTTGAAGAATGCACGCGTTAGGAACAACCGCGTGAGCTGTAACCCAAGATCGTGCTATACTAATCTCACTGAACCAGATCGTGCACAATTGCTACTTACTCCAACGTGACGAAGAGTTCTCCGTGATCACAGTGTGAGTCGTTCCGGCAGCTTGGCGTGAATCACGAGCCAAGATAAACGCTGACGCAGCCCATTTGCATACTCTTAAAGAGATATAGGAGTGGCACCAGGCGACTGCGGCGCGGTTAGCTCCACTGGAACGAGGAGCCTTTGTTCATGCCGGAAGCCGTACACATGCAGAAAGAAGGCCTTCTCAATACGTTTGAAAGCGGCCGCTGATCAGTAATAATTCAGCCTGCTACAGGCCTCAGAACGCAGGTTCTGTATAGCTGCACCCGCATTTCATACGCAATGTCCTTCGCGTTGCAAGACCACGAGAATCGACATGTCGAAGCCAATGCATCGATTACTCCACGCTTACAATGGAGCCCTGTTACATTACTCCTCACTGCAGCCTCTTATTCCATACAACCTCACTACTGCCAGATTGGACGGTGTCCACTGGTCCATGAATTGGATCGAGGCTGATTTGCTAGCGCGCCGCAATGCGCCACAGACAGCTCTCGCTCACGCTACTATATTGCTCGCCTCGTTGCCAAGCTGGGCATTTTGCATTGTAATCGTCTCATACATGAGTATACATACAGTTCGCGTTGTTCCGTCTTTAGAAGATGTATTTCGCCTCGAGTTTATTTGTTTGATCACTGGTGAGCCAAACTATCATGGTAAGAAGCGCTCACAACTCACTGTGTGCCGGTAAACAGCCGACCACGCTGGAGCATTCAGGCACACATATACACGTGATGCGGCTCTTGCGAAATTTCTGTCCCTTTGCAATTATGACTTTGGGTAAACGAGAAAACTGCCCCGGTTTGAAGTCCGCAGTACCTGTTGCAGTACCCTTGCGGTCATGGCGTTGCGCCTCGTACGTCAAGGTCACATGTTCAGTGATGGAAACGACATTTTGCTTTTTGGAGCACATTTTGGAGCAGAAAAATGCTAGTTTGGAGCAGCTATTGGCATTTTTGGAGCAGACGGCGAAATATTCCGAACGACTCCTGCAGTTTAAAGCACTATTTAAGCATCTCATAAGTATTAATACTTATTGTTAAACATATTGCACACACAATTATCACTGCAAATTACAACAAACAAATAATTAAGCAGATGGGTGGTCACTGAACACTAAGTAAGATGAGCTGTATACTTAAATTTTTGGGTGCTTGTGGCAGAAATGATATAAAACCGATAAAGCTAAGTCCCAAATCATAAAAGAAACCACTATCACGTACATCAGTTTATAATCAGTGATAGAGAAAACCAATCTTATGTTCATATTTCACCAGAACAGCCTGCGTTTAAAAAAAAAGAAAAGAAACAAGAAACTAAGTGTGGATAGGTTCAAAAAACAGCCTTGCCATTTCTTGTGGCAAAAATGAGGCCGGAGCTGACAAAGTGATGTGATCAGTCACACATCACAGTCGTCGCAGCAGCAGTTAGTAATCAGTAAGATATCGAACTAAGCTGACACATACTTTACCAAAATAGCATGCCTGTCAGGTAAAAAGATACAGCTAAATCGAATATAGGTATATCAACAATGCCACTACCTGTGGCATTGTCGATGTGCTAGTAGGGAGCTAGTACAGAAACTCCAAACTAGCACACTATACATACTATACTCGCGAACTTTTCTTGGCAATGAAGGAAAGACTACGGAGGCGGAACTACTGCACATGTACTGGTCCGCGAAGTAGTCTGGTTTGGCATGCGTTTCGAATTTAGTTTCAGTTTGTGAACCTTCCATATCTCCTGTGACGGCTGCTCGATTATTCGAGCGGCCATGGTGAATAATAACATTGCATACTATTTGCTTCTTCTGCTTAGACAGCAGCCATTTGTTCGTGAAATTCGTCACAAGCTCCTTTGCCGAGTCATTGGAAAAGCTATAGGGTGACATGCGCTCACCTGAAGACGAAGACACTATTTTGACTGTGAGGTGCACGTAAAAGGTGCGACGTTTGTATCTCCTTGGTGCGTGCTGCACCTCTTTTCAAACAGTGTCCCATAGAAAATAGAGTAATGTTGTTGTTTTTAATTCTCGCGCAGAAAACACAGACGCAATTGTGGGACTATATTCTTCAGTAGTAGCAAACGTGTAGTTTGGCTCTGCAGCCTTCTCTTCATTGCCAAGAAAAGTTGTCCGCAAGTATATAATGAGAGTAGACAGCTTGTTTTTTGTTTTGTTTAGGCTCGCTGGATAATCATGTGCTTAAACTTGGTTGTTTTCAGTTTACCAGCGCCATTTCGGAGCAGGTCCGGAGCAGTTACTAACAAAAATTACAGTTTGGAGCAGCATGGAGCAGCATTTCTCTTTTGGAGCAGTTTGGAGCAATTGGAGCAGCACTTCCATCACTGCATGTTTGAATCTGGCCATGGCTGCTGCATTCTGATGGCAGTGAGATTCAAAAAACGCCCTGTACTTATCTTTAGGCGCATGTTAGAATACTACAAGCGGTCAGAATTAAAGGGACGACCCCTACAGAACAGCGTGCCTCACAAGCAGGTTATGGTTGAAACGTGTATAGAACACCATAATTTGTTGTTCTTCTTATTTGCTGAAATGCCGCAACTGTAGCGAAGTATCTATCACTCCGAAGTACGTAAGTCAACCACTCTTTTGACGTTAACCAAAGAAAATGGGAACACTTACACGTGAAAAAAAACCAAACCAAAGTACAAAGAATCAAATCCGCGCGATGTCCACCCCATATCCGTTTTCCCCCTTCTCATCAGCTGGCACCTGCCATCGTTTCTAGAAGCTGTAAAAGAAGATACAGTGAGCATAAAAGGTTACATATTAAGCGTTTGATGTCAGCGATGCAGCGCCCTCTTCAGCTTGTTCGCAGTGTCTTTCGCGCTTACGTGCGCTGACATCTTTATAACTGCTACGTCGTAATTGAAATGAAAAGCGCCACCCAGCATAATGGCATGCTTCACGTTTCTGTTTCTTCCGCCCTCGTTACACCTTTCACCGATTCAGACAAAATAAATATAATACCTGTTGAACGAGAAGGGAGGCGGCGCGATAATCAGCTTCAATCTAGCTGCGTACGCTGCCTGTCGACAAACCGCGTTCCACATCTCAATTGGTGCAAATACCATGTCCGTCCGCCCGCCCGCCCGCCCGTGTTACGGGACACTTAACTGGTAACCTCTAACGTATGACGATTGCTAACCTCCACGCCGACCAGCTGTCGCTCGTTGAAGAGCTGTCCGGTTCTCGTCTCGTCGGCGAGCAAAGCAGGGCGCTCGCCCGACAAGAATCGGCGCGTTTTCTCACGCAGCTCTAACCGTGATGGAGCCGTCGTCGTCCCGGTTGGGAATGTGGACCTGCCAAGGACCGGCCGGCGACTCCGACGAGAGCGGATCGACACCGCCGCCGGCGATCGTTCCGCCGCTGCCGGAGGTTATCGCGATCGCGCGAAGTCGTTAGGACGGCGCGCCGTACCCGCCTTTGCGATTCTGGAGAGCACTTCATCATCCGGGGCTTATCGCGCGTGGAGAATCATCTCACATTGATAAGTAATACCTAAAACGGGTCATCCTGCAATCGGGGATTCGTGACGTTGGGCCTGAGAGTCACACTCTTGAATACTATAGATCCTATTGCTCCCCTTCGCCAGTTTGACAAACCTTGCTGTTATATACCTCATATATTCCTTGCTTTGCAACGGAGGAATTGTCATCCATATATTTACAGCACGAAGCTACGGCTGCAAATGCGTAAATAGTTGTATTTTAAGGGGTTCCTCCCATTCGGCCAAAAATCTCGCCCTGGTGCGAGATCCCAGAGCGGAACCATTCCCGTGAGGTCATTCACTGAAACATGGTGAACATTTTGCCTGCACGTTCACCTGTCGAAGGCACCGTAATTCCGTTTTCGAACGCGAAAGTGTTGCCATGTATCTTAGCACTATAGTAGCAGAGACGTTCGTACAATAGTGAGAGCGCCGAACCTTGCCGACTACAGGCAGTAGACAAAAATCTGCGGAGCCAGCCGTCGCTTGCAAGGCGTTGTGCCTTCTAGTAAACGTAAGTACAATCCACAAGCTTCAACCGTCTCACAGTGGCTGCTGATACAAATTTAACTGTCTAAAGATGCACTAATGTTTGCGATGAATACTGAGCGAACTACATTGAAGGTGTCCACTGCGATTTTATGTGTGCTCTGTTCAAACGACAACTTTTGATGTTACCGAATGTAGGATGGTATATATGTGTATACGCATTATTTTTGTTTCTTGATTTTCTTAACAGCCAAGTGGAAAGGGGTAGCCGTACGTCACCAAGCAACTGCGACAAAAACTCCTTCATTTATTTTTTATTTCAATAAAAAAAATCCGGGTATGTGTTCTATGCTAACGATGGCGTGGTGGCTACCCTACAAAAGGTAGCAGGTTCGATTTCCGGATTCGATGTTGTGGCTAAGTGGTTGTGGCGTACTGCTGCCAGTCACGAGGCAGTAAGTTCGAATTGGTGGATGAAATTCAAGACGGTTATTGCACTGTACATAAAGTACATGAGATGGTACTAATTATTACAGAGCTCTCTCTCGAAAACGTCTTATAACTCTGCAGTTACGCATTTACGCAATATGTTAAGCCTTGCAAGCTAACTTCACTTTACAGCCTTGGAAGTTGTTTCCCGATAGCGGTGGAGCGCAAAGAATTTCATCATACCGAGGTTCGTTCGGTTGTTAAGGAAGCACAGATGACCAAAAGTGATCCAGAGCACTCTGCGGCGGCGCTTCTCAACGTACAGGGCTGTTTTCCAGGCGCTGACCCGCAGTGGCCGATCAATTTAACGAGGTAGGCGCGCTGGTCAAGAAAACTGCCTTGGATAAGCGAAGCACGCGAGGAGCAGACCCCTATTCGAACAATCAGGATACAAAAAGATGTCGGCTGTTTTCTCAAAGAATGAGTGGATAGACACTTTTAGCATAAATGTTGAAGTTGAAAGAGAGCATGCACTCAGAGCGAGGGATACAGTTAATACATTTGTTGGACGAAAATTTTGTAAATGTGAAAGCTGAAGTGACTGCACGTTTTTTCTGAATATTTCTTGTTTAACTGCGTTGCGCTTCCAGAGCAAAAACTTTTTCTGACCGTATGTTCACTCTGACGCACAGCTCATGCTATTACTAGGGAATCGTTGTTGCGCTTGGAGGGTTATAGGTGACGAGAGGCATCATGGAAAAGACGAAAGGCGCGGGAAGAAACGGAAGGAGTAGGTCTCGTGAGACGAGAGGTTCGCTGACTTATAAAGGCTCTTACAATTCACAATAATAACTGATGGGTTTTTACGTGCCAGAACCACGACGTAGACACAGCGTAGTGACGGTCTCCCGAGAATTTGGACGACCTGGATATCTTTCAAGTGCACTGATATGGCACAGTACGCCGACCTCTAGAATTTTGCCTCCCTCGAAATGTGACCGCCGCGATCGGGATCGAACCCGCGACCTTCGGGTAAGCAGCCGAGCGCCGTAACCACTGTACAACTGAGGCAGCTGCTGTTACAGTTAAACCTACGGGGACATCTGACGACGGTTAAAGCCACTTGTTGTGCAGATTTCGCTCAAGGCACGAAGACTTACTACTAGTCATAAATTTAATGCCAATAAATTTACAATATTTCGCTAAGTTAACTGGCCAGTATAGCCGAGCTTTTAAACAAATAAATAGCATATAGAGTAATATTATAACGATACCGTCACTTTTTTTTTCTTTTAACACACCGCGCGCGGTGCTATTAAATGTGAATCATCGCACCGTCTGTGCGGCGGGCACGTACAAAAATTGACAGCTTAATGTTCGGACCTCGGAGCAAAGCGTTTTTCCCGTGACGGTTAACTCCCCGAGGTGCCCGATCGACTGTCGCGTTATATACGTCAAAGCCCGATTCTCTGGAGGCTAGCACACCGTTAAGTTGGCTCCGTTTATACGGTCACCGACCCGCGGGAAGTAAAACCAAAGAACAGTAAAACAACTAGATATGAGAGAAAGAAGAAATGAAAATCCCAGGATCACCGCGCCGCGTAGCACGCCTGCACAAAAAAAAAATATTAAAGAAGAGAAAGAAAAGAGACGTATAGTGAATAGGGAGGAGGCGAAAAGGCGAAGAGTGCTCCCAACCTGCGCGTGTCGATCTTTCACGATCTCTCGACGCTTCCGGAGCGCGCCCGAGTCTCAGCGCCTACCGGAATCACCGCTGCAGTTCCGGAAATCGACCCAGCGTCGATTTGCCGGAACCTGGCCCTCGTGGGAGGAAGAGAGGGGGAGGCAAGCACCCTCGTTGACGTCTCCATCTCAATCGCCCCTGCTCCCGAGTGCGCGTACCACCTCGTTTTCGGTCGTTTTTCTTTTCGGCGCCGTCTAGCGTACAGCTGCGATCAGCGCCCACGCAGCAGCCCACCCCCATCCGCCCTTCCATCCAACGCCCTTCGGTAACACCCTTCGCTCGGCGTCTTCGCGTCGAACCGCTTTTCCTCCTTTTTCTTCCTTTATTTATTATTATTCTTTTTTTATTGTTAGCACAGCGGAGCACACACGAAGCTAGTGTTCGCGACCTCGCGCGCTGTCGCTTTCGAATGCGTCGTTACGTCGATCATCCCCGCGCAAGTCACTGTCATGATCGCTCTCGCTAAGCAGCACGAGTCAAACATCCAGGGAACCGATGCGTAATGTGACAGAGTGTGACATAAACGTAGTAAAGCAGAAAGACACTTCTCCTTTTTGATGCGTGAGTATTCTCAGGCTGCGTGCCCAGGAAATCTGTTCGTCCGTTGGTCTATCTGCAACCTAACACCTTTAACACAGCAATGCATAGGATTGCGCAGGGAATACGTGGGAAACATAACGTTATATTGTGAATAACGCCTCGAATCCACGAATTAACAAGTGCGTCGGCACTTGAGCTCACCCTTTACGTTCCGAGTGGGCATGGTATGGAACCCTTGACTTTCGATGTAGGAACTCGAACTGCAAAGTTTCCTCGTGTGTAGGGTAGCGAGCCATGGATCTCTGAATTATACCGGTACTCGAATTCCCGAACCTTCAAAGTGTGTAGGATGTGAAAACCTCGCCCTAACCCAGAACCTTGAAAGTGTGTAGGGTATCGAACCGTCGACATCTAATATAGGAACTCGAACACTGAACCTGTCAAGCATGTGTAGCGAAGCCTTGCAACTTTGTAATGGGTCGTCCTCTACAGCGTTTCCCAGAGGGTCGTCCTCTTCGGCTCCTTTCTGAAAGAACCCCGCTCGTGCTGGGAGTCCGCGCTTCACCTTGCCTAACGACGATGCCCACCGCTCAGTGTCTCACACCGCCGTTTCTTCCATCGACATTCACACCATCGCTGCCGAACAGCGCAATTATCAATTGATAGGCACGCTGATAGACTGACTCAGTGATCCAACGGCAACACCAACCACTTGCGCGTTGCGTCGTCAAACCCAACATTTCGCCATTCGCGACGACCTACTTCACCGACGCAATTACAACTCGGACGGCCGCCAATGACTACTAGTAATACCCCGCAGTCTGCGTTTAAAATATGCGAGTCATTCCACTGTGATCTGCAGTGTGCGCACTCTGAAGTGTCTAAACTTAACATCGTATTCGACAACGGTACTTTTGGCGAGGGATGCACCGCTACGTGCAGAAGTTCGTTCGCTCCTGCCTCGATTGTCAGCGCCTAAAAACTTCAACCCAATAATTGTTGGAGTTTAACGTCCCAAAACCACGATTAAAAACTTCAACCCACCTTTCGCCAGCAGGTCTGCATCCTTTTTTGTAAATTCTTTAATTGCAGGCGTAAAATATACAGAAATAGAAAAACTGGTTGGACCCATAGCCAAAGGCCAGTTGCGGGTCAAAAACATAAATAGGCGCTTCATGTACAAAAGAAAGATACATTACATACATACAGATAGTCATCGTGCATCCTTAAATTGCACGAGCGTACAAAGGGAAAGCGAAAGTACCGGTAAGCACACTATTGTATTTAACAGTTCTAGGTAAACATATGAAATACGGGTAAACAAGGCAAATCCTAGCATTATTACGAAAGGTTAAAATAGACATGGCTAATCTAAAAAAAAAAAAACAAATCGCTGGTTAAGATGGTATTTTAACCGGTTTCAGCAAGTATACTGACACACACACACAAAAAAAGGACATCATGACTGTTCACACTGATAAACAGTGTTCAAACTAAGTATTTTTTGAGCACTGATGAAAAGTTATTCGCTCACTTTATTTCTGCTGGTAGTTTATCCCAAATATTTGGCCCTGAAAATTGTAACAAACGTTGTCCGTAAGTATTCTTAGTTGGAGGAAGATTAAAATTTCCGTATACTGAATTTCTGGTCACACGAGAGGATGTGTAAAATAAAGACATATGAAAAGGCAGGTTGTTTTCATCGATATCGAAAACACATGCGGCAATTTTTTATTCGTGTATCCTATCGTAGGGCAATATATTCATTTTCATAAACAAAGGAAGACTATAGGTTCGTCGTAACATGAATGGGTAATTATTCTCAGGGCTCGTTTCGGAAGTTTGCGTACAGGTTCAAGATAAGTTTTGTATGTCGCACCGCATGATTCATTACAGTATGTGATACGGCCCTGGATGAGTGCAAAATATAAAATACGCATGGTGTTAGTATCGAGATGATGATGCGCTTGTGAGAGTGTGTAGCATCCTGAGGCGATCTTTGTGCAAACTGCGTTTATTTGCTCGTACTAGTGCAGATTATTATCAAATACCACCTTGCCCTAACCGGCCGTTTGTGCACGTTGGCATCGATTAGTACGCTCGACTTCCTCTGACGTCGGCTGGTAACCGCTGGACCATCGTCTCTGTTGACCATCTCGCGCGATACGCTGAAACTTCCGCCCTTCCAGCTGCTACAGCACGTGATCTTGCCTCCTCCCTGCTCCACCGATTCATGCTGCGTCACGGTCAACCCCAGGAGCTGCTCAGCGATTGAGGCCGTGTCTTCTTGTCGGAAGTCGTCGAAGCCATCCTCAAAGATTGCCTTGCTCTTCACCGAAAAACAAGTGCTTACCACCCGCACACGAATGGCCTCAGCGAACGCTTTAACTGTACGCTCGGTGACATGCTCTCAATGTACGTCGCCGCCGATCACACAAATTGAGATGCCATTCTGCCCTTCGTCACCTACGCCTACAATAACGGCCCTCAGAGCACTCCTGGTTTTTCGGTCTTCTTATTGTACGGCAGGCACCCGTCACACACAATGGACGCAATCCTTCCTTACAAGCCTGATCTATATGAGTGTGCGCCTATTTCTGCCATAGCCAGACTTGCTGAGGAGCGTCGCGAGCTTGCCAAGGCCTTTACGACGCATGAACAAGAGCGGCAGAAGAGCATTCGTGATGGCACCACCACTTCTGAGCCCACATGGCTAACCTCTCTGTCCTTCCGTTTTCTCTTTTAGATGCGAAGCATCTTACGGCGGAGTTCAATCCGGTGGTGGTGGTGGTGGTGTGCGGCGTGACCACCCTCAATGTGCATGCGCAAAGCCTCTCCACACACCTCCTTTCCACACACCGCCTCGCCACTCCCCTCTCCCCCTCTCCCTCTCCAATCCCCCTCTGAAACGCGGGCTCGACATACCGAAAGGCTGCTTTGCATCGCCTCATGGTCCCCTTTAGCGGGAGATGGTGTAATTTTCCTGCTCCTTCCTCCCTGGAACGCCCGTATGGCTCTCGGTCCCGACTACTGCAACTGGCCTATCTTCAGAACTACTGCTGCCCAAATACGAAGTGTCGAAATACCGCATCGTCGAACGCACATTTCCGGCTAACTACCTGATCGAACCCATTGAACCATCTTCGTGCATGCGCTGTCGAGGGCGCGACATTGTCAACGTGGAGCGCCCTCCAAGACCTACCATGACCTGCTCATAGTAACAAGCTGTTAGGTCGCCGGACGGCTCCCTTTGCGTACCCGGGGTAATTGTAGCGAAGCTTCGGAGCTCTGTAATGGGTCGACCTCTCCCGCGCCTTCTAGTGGGTCGTCCTCTACGGCTCCTTCCTGAAAGAACGCCGCTCGTGCTGGGAGTCCGTGTTCTGCCTTATCTCTCGCCATTGCGCATTGTCGCCGAGGGCCGTCCAATAAACACCCTTGTGTAGGGTGTCAAAGACGACGGATATGAGCAAGCGACACAATATTTACGCGTACGCAGACAGCCCCATTGCAGCTTCCACGACAACATTTTTCGGTGCCGTCTGTGTGCATCAAATGGCGTCGCCTCAAGACACTGTAGTTGAGTGACCCACGGCTGATGCGCATAAAGCCCTACAGTGTGTTCGTATTTTAATAAAGAAGTTTGAGGACCACGGGAAGCGCCAGCTACCTGTTGTACGTGGCCGGAACCGAGTTGGCTTCTCATGTTGTTTGTGGCTTCGTATATTGCCTAGCTTAAGGTGAATCTTTTTTTCTATTTCGAAAGCCTGCCTTTAGACATAGTAATCGGTGGTATCAAAAATGCACATGCAAATTTGTATTTTGTAAATATCAAATTTAATGCATGTAGATTCGAGTGTATGTAGCAATACCGAACTTCTGAGAATTGCAATTCAGCTGCTTTGTAGGATTTGCGTGCGCTAAGAAGTATAACGAATTTTTACATCAGAGTAAGCGTAGACGTTCATCAGTGATGTCACGCAGAGGAATCGTTGTAGCTTTTCACGTGAAAAAACAAAGAAAGAAATAAAGAAAAAAAAGAAATAAAGAAATAGAAGCTACACCTTCATTTTCTTTTCCAGTGTCTCGCCTCCTACGGCAAGTTCAAGGAGAGTGTGGTTTTGAAAGAATACTTCACCAGTCTAAGAGTGATTCGGTGTTTAAGGTCAGTGTTAATCGAGGTGCTATCAACCTCACACACTCGCATCGATAGGCATATTTTAGGAAAACTCCAACTCGCTCGAGTATTTACCGCGTCTTCATATCCGAGCATTGTGTTGTTACCTTCGGCACATAAAAAATATGACTCGTGCTTCCGTCGGCCCGCTTTCGCACTGGTCAAATAGACCATGCCACTGTCAATTAGCTCCGCTCTAGCTTAGAGTCCTTGACACGCGACCCGCACGTCGATCGACCTCATGACACGGCTGTGAGAAAACAACCGAAGAGTTGCGCGTATCGGAACACAGTGTCACGATATCGTGCCGTTTCGAATACTTTTCCCCGTTGACGGCATTGCATAAGGGGTTTGCAATCCGAATGAGGTGTTGCTCATTTTATTCACGTTTCTTTTTCATGTCCTTGCCTTCTTTTATTGTCGAAAGTGCCTCCGTCGGCACGAAGGCGAACTTCGTTGGATTCTTCACTGCACCTAGATAAAAAAATGAGTCACTTCTTCTTTATTATTATTATTATTATTATTATTATTATTATTATTATTATTATTATTATTATTATTATTATTATTATTATTATTATTATTATTATTATTATTTAATAACTGCCTGGACACTTCCACATTTCCAAGCATGTGGAAAACTGCTCGTGTTTTTCCAGTATTTAAGTCGGGCTCTAAAACAGATGCTTCTAATTATCGCCCGATTTCTCTACTATGTGCCCCATCAAAGATCTTCGAGCTGGCTCTTCACGACATATTGTCTTTTAGTATGAAAAACTCATTGATTCCTAATCAACATGGTTTTCTCGCTGGCCGCTCAACTACCACAAATCTTGCTAGTTTCAGGACGCAGATCTCCACACCTATTTCTCAGAGAGGACAGGTTGACGTAATTTACTGTGACCTGAGCAAGGCTTTTGACGTAGTCAGCCACACGCTGATTATGGTTAAACTTGCGCACTTTTATGCTGACTTGTCAGTTGTGAATCTCCTGCAGAGCTATCTGCTCAATAGATCTTGTTATGTTGCCGTAAATGGCCAAACGTCTTCTTTGTATAAAATGACTAGTGGGGTCCTCAAGGGTCGGTATTAGGCCCACTCCTATTTTTAATTTACGTTAATGATGTTTCTTTTGCCATTCGTAATTCTTCTTTCCTCTTGTATGCCGATGACATCAAGATTTTTAAGGAAATTCATTCAGTTAACGACTGTCGCTTGCTGCAGTCAGACTTGCGCTCTTTTTCCGAATCGTGCGACGGTAATCACATTTCTCTGAATACCTCGAAGACAAAATTCATGTCTATCACTCGCAAAACATCTAGCGTGTCATTTCAATACTCTGTCAATTCTGTGCCGTTATGCAAGGTTTATGAAATCAGTGATCTTGGTGTTGTTGTTGACAGCGCGTTAAACTTTTCTTCTCACGTTAAGCCTGCTGCTATGCGGGGCCTTCGTTCTATCGGATGTGTTTGTAGAATATCTCGAGAATTCAGGTCTCCCATGGCCCTACACAAATTGTACACGGCAATATGTCTTCCGCAACTTGAGTATGCGTCCGTGATGTGGAATGGCATTGCTCAATCCAGCGGTAACACCATTGAACGAGTCCAGAAAAAATTTCTCAGCATATATAACCATCGCTTTGCTAAAAATGACTCTGGATCTCGTTCAAGTACTGCTGAATTATTATCACTGCCATCACTTCACTGCCGACGAAATCGCTCTGATCTCTTATTTCTTTACAAGCTAGTCCACGGTATCATATCCTGCCCTGTACTTCTCAATTGTGTAAATTTTCGAATTCCGCGTAAGTTAACCAGAGAGAACAGACCGTTTCATGTACCCGCCTGCTTCTTCCAACACTCTACCGTTCACAGAATACAAAGTCTCTATAATGTTAATTTTCTTGATCTTGACGTTTTTCATAGCCCACAATCATTGTTTTTATCCGAGCTTTGCACTGTTTTGACATAGTGTGGCACAATGTACAAAGTCTTCCCTTCTCAGTCTTTCCACATAGTTGTATATATGCAATCTAATTTTTTATGCCCCGTCAATATTTCTCGTGTTGTCTTATTTTACTCCTCCCCTTTTGTGTTCATTTCTCTTTGTCTACGTGTTTTTGCTCTTTTTATTTCTGAAAACTGTCTGTATTGTATTGTTTATTTTTATTGTTTTTTTTTTGCGTGCCCCAGCACAAAGACCTTACGGTTGTTCCTGGGCACGTTAAATAAATCATTGATTGATTGATTATTATTATTATTATATTATTATTATTATTATTATTATTATTATTATTATTATTATTATTATTATTATTATTATTATTATTATTATTATTATTATTATTATTATTCAAAACTTCATTGTCTCTCCTCTACGTGACGCGTATGCCCCAGCCGGGCTACTCCCACGACGGGAGCGGCGGCTGGGTCAAGCCTCCTGGCCACATCGTGGGCGTACTGGACAGCCAGAACTTGATAGTGGTAAGTTGGTGATTTGACGAGTCTTTCAAAGCGGTCCCGCGTAATACCGGGCCCCAGTGAGCCGCAGTACCAGATAATCTGTTCTAACGTGCATATATACTTTCTTTGCGAGCTTTGCATCTAATTTCTATTTCTTCTGCTTCGTGCCACTTCCTGATTTGAACCCGTGAAGAGTACGATTTTGTTTGTAGTTCTCTTTGCGTTATGGCTTCAGCTCTCTTTAGGTTTGCGTGGGGATGCGGATAAACCATTCTGCTAGATAGAATTGTTTAGTGATTTCAGCGTATGTGGCCAATTTATCTTCGCGTACAAAAGAACCACGAACGGCAAGCACACCGTTGCCGGACCTCCAGATATGGCCTGTATGTTGAACACCTCAGCTCTGTAACACATACCCAAAGCACACTACACTAGCGTTGTTCTTTTCTTTTTTTTTCTCTCGGACAAGAAATCGTGATATTCGAACTGAACATTCAGCAAAGGTAATCTTCTTAGCTAAAAGACGTTCTCGGCCCACGGACTAACGCTGCCTGTGCAACCCACGCAACGAAAGCATCCTTAAAGCTTCATTAGACATACTGGTCTCGTTGAAGTAATTTAGTTTGTCTAGTGTTTCGGTGTGTCTTGCGTCTATTTTGAACGAAATAAAAGCTATGGATCAAGGACTCGTTTTTATTTGATTAAACAGAACCTAACGAAAGAAACAGACAATGGAGCCAAGGAAGGTACAGGAGACATTACTTGCATTCTATAATTATTGTTTAGTGTAGAACAAAAAGATATCGAAATACGTGACGCCGGCTGGCAAAAAAAAAAAGAAAGATAGAAAAAACAACAGTGTTCCACATACGCCGTCAGGGCTGAGAGCGGCGCTGGCTAACACTCTCGGCTTTACATGCACAGATATGTGCATTAAATAATGCGAGAAGGCGATCGCTGATGTTGCTCAATTGGTAGAGTATAGGACGCGTTACTCGAAGGTTGTAGGTGCGGCCCCTACCGGCGGCAAGTTGTCTTTTTGTCCACGTTAACTTCTTTACATTTATATCATAATCACTACGCTACCGTTAAAAGACTACAAATAATGTCCCCTATATCTTCCTTGGCTTCATTGTCTGTCGGTTTCACTAGGTTTTGTCTGTTTCGTATTCTTCGCAGACTGTGCATACCGTTCCGTCTTTTAATCACACCCCCCTTTCCGGACTATTGCGCTAGGCGTTCCGCCAGCCAAACTTCTCCAGTACTCATTAAGGAACCTCTGTGCCTCTCATCGGTACCCTTCGTTCGTTCTCAACGGTCTCACCGTGCCGAGAATCGGAACAAAAATATAATAAGAGAGTTCCTGTAGGGATCTTAAGCAATTCTGCTCCTCTTTCGTGAGGGGTACGCTGACCATGTAGTGCATAGCATAAAAGCAGCTGAACATCCTTCGAGGCTAAGTCCAGAGCAATCGTTTTTTTTTTTTTTTTCAGCGAGAACCACCACCACAGTTTCAAGACGTTCCAGGTGACAACATCGACAGCTGCGGAACTTTCAGCTTTTCTTGCTCCTCTTCGTCTCGTCGATATAGAGTAATTTGAAGGCAACGCCGCAGTTCTTGTTATCAGCCCTGTGGCCGCGGACGGCACGAACAATTCATGTTCGAAGTCGGAGATCTCATTCGTGGCCAGAAAGCACCGCATCGCATTCCAGTGGTTACTACATCACGGCAACGAGCAAACGGACAGCACTGTTTTGTCGGTTCCCCGAGACACCAAAAAGGATTCGATATCGTAAAAAAGGTCAGACGCCACTAAAAAATCCCGACACTTTACATAAGACATTACAGTTTTTTTTTTTTCATGCGGAACACCCATGTTTTCAAAATACGTATTTCACTGCACTCACTACCTGGTCCCATTGCTTCATGTTCGCGTCGCAACTGGACCTTGCAGACGCCGTACCAGCCTGCTTTGTCGTTCGTGGTTATGGAGGGGTGACTTTTGTTCAATGTCTTGCTTCTCACATTCCAACGACTGACAAGGCAACGCCAGCTGATTGTGGTCGGGAGGAGGGAGTCCCTTTACCTTGTTCTGCATGGTTACAACATGCAGAGACTTTCGTTGGCAAGTACGCTTCCTATAGCTCTGGGACACATGGCATTATCAGAGAAACCTATACTTTAATTCGACGCCTAATAACATCGCACAACAGAGCTGCACAAACGACTGTAGACTGAAATGGTGTTCAATATACGGCCCATTTGATACTGTACAGGGGTATGTTTAATGATCATGACTGGCTCTTTCTCTCTGTCTCCTTCGGTTGTCCTTGGATTTTTCCGCTGCCGTTCGCAGTGTCGTGTAGGAACACGCATTTATATTTCATGGCTAACTTCACTGACCTTATCGCTTCTTTTCTCTTTCTCTGTCTCTCCCCCTTCACTCTCTCTCTCGCCTCTCATCCGAATTCCATGGACAGAAGTTGTCGTGCCCGCCTACGATGTGCAACATGCCTTAAGCAGGCTTTTCCACACACCTGCCCTTAATGGGTGGCCTCGTCTCCGCTATACTGTAGCATTGTTTAAGCCAAGACAAAAATTTTAGATTATTAGATGGTGCGGATAACTGAGAGTGGATGGAGTGACGTCACCAGATCTCTTTTTGACACCTTAGTTACCAATACGGCCTCAGTGTTGCCGTCTTCACGAGGTCAGCCGAGGTATGCGCAGGAGCGCACTTGCAGGCTTCACGCGTCGTCTCATAGCAGGGGTCTAAAATCACCTCTGTGAGCGGGCCGCTGTCACGAAAATTTGTCACCCGCTAGGACCGGGACAGTGAAAAAGGTTGGAGCGGGGAGGGGAGGGGAGGAGGATTTCGAAGGAGATGTCAGCTAACAACGTTACCATTTTAAAGCAGGTCTTTCCCATATCTCGTATATGGGAATATATAGATACGGGAATTTGACGTCAGGTTTCGACGAGCACATCGATTCTGATCTCCGGAATGTCTGAAATCTGGGCCCCGATTCTGAAATGTAGAGTGTTCGTTCCACGGTTATGTTTTAACACATGGAGACATCATGGGGCGCCTCACGAAAAAAAAATGTTTGAGACCAGTCACGTCTGTGTAGAAGACACTTATTAAGAAAATAAAAAAAAATATACACATATATGCCGTGAAGATAGTCATGTGCGGGGCGGGCCGCTATCGATAGGGCCGCGTGTTTCAGAAAAATGCCTTATAGCGACAGAACTTGCCTCCCGGCTGTCTGATGGCACGGGTGTTTCTACACAAAATGGAAATTCTTTCATCTCTTTGCGCGCGAACCTGCTGAACGCAAAATCTCTGGGACCGATGTTGCGAGCCTGTTTCTAGGAATTAGAGCGAACAGCGAGATATACGTGCGTATAACACGTGCGCTCACACGAAAATATGCCAGAGAGGCATAACTGCAAGCAATATCAAACACTCTTGGAGGGGAGCTCGGGCGTGACATGTTTGGCTTTGACGCCGGAAGCGAAGGGGTATTGCGGGTCGCCGGCTGCGATGAATCCGCGATACTCGAACGCCGCCGGCTATACAAATACCGAAGCGGAAGGTGGGATTTCCTTCTTCGTGTGTATCCAACACCACTGTGTACACTGAGTTCGCTGGCGTACCTTACGAAATGAAATTTCAAAGCCCGTGGTTTGCTGATCGAGCATGCAAAGCACTGACTGCATGCTGAATATTTTCCCGAATCCCTTTGTGGGGCACAACACAAGAATGCGCTTTAATACCTTGAAGAACGAAAAAAGTAAACACCCGGAGGGCGTTACGGTTGGTGATCGTTTTGTCAATTTGGAAAACGAGCCTCCGGGCCTAGAAAGTGACAACCGCATTTGTTGAGTGCAATTTCCTTTCCGTGGAAATCGGGCATCCCACGCACTTGGCAGAGAGCGACCTCTCAGAAGAAATAACTACACTGGGAACATAGAAGCGCCAAAACATACTTCGACTGCGATGTTTTGCAACGGCTCGACGGCGGCGCGCGCCTTTGACTTGGCGCGGTTCAGGCCCGTAGCCAGGCGGGGGGGGGGGGGGGGGCGCCGCCCCCTCCCTTGGAATTTTTGGTGTTTTATCGAAAATAAATCATGAAAATAGGCGTTTTTCTCAAATAGTCAAAGCTTTCAGCAAGTGCCCCCCCCCCCCCCTCCCGAACAAAATTCCTGGCTACGGGCCTGGCGCTGTTACATGTTCAAAATGACGTTTGTAGACTTCGTCGGTTTTAACAAACGTTCTACTTCGTGAGTACTGTAACACGCTGGTGTACTTTCAACATACTTCTGAGTTTTCTACCCGCCGCGGTGCTCTAGTGATTATGGTACTCGACTGCCGACCCGTAGGTTGCGGGATAGAATTCCGGCCGCATTTCGAAGGAGGCGAAACGCTAGAGGCCGGTTTACTTAGATTTAGGTGCACGTTAAAGAACCCCTGATGGTCGAAACTTCCGGAGCCCTCGACTACGTCGTCCCTCATAATCACATCGTGGTGTTGGGATGTAAGACTCCAACACTTAATATATTTGAGTGTTCTATTGGATTCGTCCTTAGTCCTAAATGGGGCACGTCAGCCTAAAGGGCTAAAAGTAGATGCGCGACCGATAGTGTGATTAAGCCTGAGTCTACCGACGCAATAGCTTATGCTCTAACCGTCATGTCACCATCGCGCGCATATTTTTCACGTACCAGCTCTGGAATGTTTGATGCAGTGCGTCATATGCGACTTTCTTCAATTTCTCCCGCGTGCATACTAGCGCATTCAGATAGATAGATAGATAGATAGATAGATAGATAGATAGATAGATAGATAGATAGATAGATAGATAGATAGATAGATAGATAGATAGATAGATAGATAGATAGATAGATAGATAGATAGATAGATAGATAGATAGATAGATAGATAGATAGATAGATAGATAGATAGATAGATAGATAGATAGATAGATAGATAGATAGATAGATAGATAGATAGATAGATAGATAGATAGATAGATAGATAGATAGATAGATAGATAGATAGATAGATAGATAGATAGATAGATAGATAGATAGATAGATAGATAGATAGATATTTTTTTCAGTTACCGAAAATACTTTTCACGAATGCCTATGCTTCGACATTTAGTTTGCATCTTATCTAGCCTTATTTACCTCATTCTAGTTGTTTTATTTATTTATTTTTCATCTTTCACGCTAACATCGCAGAATAACGTACTAAGCGTTTGCTTAGATTACCGTCCCCAGCTCGCGCCATAGTCTTTATTTCTCTCTCCAGAACAAACAACCAGCCTCGTTTCACAAGAAGACTGGAGTAAAAGCCGGGGCGCGAGCCTAGCACCACGCCTTTCCGGGGTTACAAAACACCAGCCTGCCCAATCAGACAAATTCTGCTAACCCGGCTGATCAGAGGAAAAGATATTGCGTCATTTACCCTCGGAGAACAGTATACCTAAGGCGCGGCCGAAAGAAGTGATCAGAATAGTTGCGTGCACTCGACGTTGCGTGTAGGCTATAACACCAGCAGACCGAAGTGCGAAACGCAAATCGATGCATTCCCTTGAGAGTCAAGCTGGTGGAAGAACTCGAATTTTGTTCTTTTTTTTCTTACAACGCGCATGTTTGGCTCCGACGAAAATTTCGCTAATACCCCACGGTGCAAACAATTCTTTCTTTCCCGTTGATATGCTCTGAAATTTCGCATTTTCCTCCGTTGAACACTGAACGCAAATTAAGGCTTTAAGTTTATTTAATCCCACGAACGCTCTAGTCTCTTTGAAACTACCGCTAACAGCTTTCTTCTGTTCCGGCGCATCGCGAACACGACCAACCGGGCTGAAAACAAGCTCATTTTCTAAGCTTTAACGGCGCACCGAAGTTCTGTAACAAAAGCCACAGTTCCGGCATTTGGCCTCTCGTGAACCCAGCCTTTTATGTAAGCCAGGCCCCGCTATTCTCCTCAACAACAAAAAAATGAAAAAAGAGAGACTCTCGCGATCGCAACGGTTTTATTAGCTTTCGTCTTGCACGACGCTCCATTTCCATCCTTTCAAGTAAGCTACAGCTTGCGAAGTATATCCTACACAAAGCACGGAACAAGAAAGCGCTCGGCGTATGTAGACACGATGGCGGTCGTTAGTCGATAAAGCCCACTTCATCTGCCTTCTCTCTAGCTTGTTGCTAGTTTAACGCACAGAGATTGTGGCTTCAATCTCTAATTGCGGGGCACTGCTTTTGACTCACTCCATGCATTAAGCTTCTCTGTACTGCACTTTCAACGTTAACAAGAAAGGAAAAAAAGAAGGTCAATAAAGAGCTTACCTATATGCACCACTTCGGCTTCGTTCTGTGCCACTAATTTAATTATTTTATTTTTTCCTGATTCACTTCGTCCATCTAACGAGCCGCCCGCTCTCTCCATCTCATCCGGCCGCCGCCGGCCACGCTAATTAGGTGGACTCTCGGCGGCTAAGTGCGCTCATTATGTGAGGCGCTATTACCGAGCCCTCTGGGCTCGCATTGGCGCCGGTATAAGGAGCCGAAATGCGCGGTCGAGTGATATATGTAGGTGCTATCGAGAATGAATCAGTACGGCACCAGTCGATGGGATGGCGCTAATCTGCGCTTCACGAACACGCTTTCCACCCAGGGACACGCGAGGGCTATCTGAGGACCTTTCTTAAACAGCTGCCTCCCGTAGCGAGCGTTGTGTTTCTTGAAGGTTCGGTGGTAAAATATTGCGCTCACAGGCGAGGCGAATCTTGAGCTCTGCAGGTCGGCAGAAGGATTTTGTCGAAGCTTGTCTTGAAACTTATTTCGAAGATCGGCTTTGCGAAGCTTGTCTCGAAGAGCGGCTTCTCGGTTTTTCAAACCACAGAATGGCGGCGCCCGTTAAATAAACAAAATGGTTGTTCAGCTTTCACGATGTAGTCCCACTTAACGTGGGAGCTCGCTCTTTCGTGAAGAGATGACAGCCAGCCTTCAACGCCATTGTCATCAAGTTTCGCTGAAGATCTCGCCGACTGCAGGGCACCAGCACACGCAAGAGCTGGCAAAGTCGCAAAGTCAGGTACGACGTATGGCGGAGTTTGGTGGCGCGCGTTTCCGGAAAGGGCTAAAGCTGCAATCACCTCCACCAACATGTGCTTCGGCTCGTATCATCCGAACGGAATCACCTCCACGCCTCTATCGGCAGCAATCCTGATCATTATTCATTCGTGATTGTCCTCATAAACTTGTAACCCCACTCCTCTCTTTAACACGTCAGTAACAATGAGTGTAACTAATTAAGTAATGTATGCTACGAGCGGTGTTCACATCAAAAAGGTACGAAACGTCGTAACAACGTAACCGTTGTAATAGATGCCTATGTCGCTATGGGAGAACGTAGCGAGACATCTAGGGATGCGAATGGGGTTTCCGCCGTGGATCGGATCATGCGGGGGCGCCCGCATGCGCACGAGAGAGCAGGGGCTCTTAAGAAGAGCGCCGTACCAATTGACGCGGCTGCGCGTGTGAGGACAGGATGGTGTTCACACTGCAAAATTTGGCGATTGAGGACAACCGAGGCGTGATCGGATATCTGACAGCGGAAAGTGTTAAACTGGCCACCATTCATCGTCGGATGGTGACCGCGTACGGGGAACACTGCGTGAGACACTCCGAGGCCTACGCAGGTTCATCAAGAACAAATACCGGGGCTGCTCACGGAGGATGTATTTCTGCTTCATGATAACGCGCGCCCACTCGTCTCCATGGGGTCACACACGCGGAACTAGCCAAGGTCAAATAGGAGCAGCCTGACCATCCGCCCTACAGCCCGGGCATGTCGCCCTGCGATTTCCATGTGTTCGGTCCCCTCAAAAAACATCTGAAAAGGAAGCGCATCAACTCGGACGACGAACTCAAGGAAGCCGTGAAGGACTTGGTCCCGTCGTGGCCACAGGAATTCTGGGAACAAGGAATTCTTCCGCTCATTCATCAATGGGATCTTTGTGTGCTCAGGCCTATGGCGTATACTTTGAATAAAGTCTTCATTTACACCCCTAGTGTCGTTTCGTATACCTTTTCATTTGTACACTCCTTATACATACGGCAGGCGCAAAAGCACCAGGCAGAATTTTAACAAGGTGGCTTCTCCACAGCAAGCTGCGTTCAACGGAGGGCTGGTGATGGGGCTGCAGCGCTTGGCATTTGTCTTCTCTCCACACTGTATCCGGCACAGGCGGTGACCCGTGGGCCAGGGGAACACGTATGCTTGCTGAACACGACGTCGCCCAGTTCGAATAGAGGCCGTCATTGAATTATCGGCGAATGGCTGCTATACAAACATATTTGTGCATCTTGCGGGAGAAATGAATGAATGAACTTTAGGATTAGTCCGGCAGTTTCCCTCGGGCGGAGCAGGGGGAAGAGGGGATTGACCCCTGTTCCGTCCCACCCTCCGTCGATGGTAAAAATAATAAAGATCCTTAGACTCCGTAATAAAGCAGGGTTTGAATCAGCAGGTCAGTCAATCAAACAAAGCAACAAGTCAGTCCTCAATCAGTGAAATAATATTGGTATCTCCTTCTTTTTTCTATCAGTACATACGGAGGTGGATAAAATACTTGGCAGTGTAACACAAAGCTTTTTGTCAGCCCGGAGTATACATTGTCTCTATTGGTGAATTAATCAACCACGCGGAATTTATTTGACCTTCTTCCTCCAAATTTCTTCATTCGTACTGATGCGTTCTCCTTGTCACCTTAACATGAGTGTTAAAAGGTCTGCCGTAGTTCAACGCAGTTAAACCAAGTTTGTCGAGTGACAGCTCGGTTTTGCTTCCTTTGGGAAGGGACGAGGCCATTGGTTTTCAGAGATTTAGCATTATCGCACGTCTTGGTTTTAGGCAACAGTGATAAGAAGTCTACACGTTTCGACTACACGACGCGACAAGGGAGCCAGCGTGTTGCACTACAACAGGACACACAGACGCTGCTCGGCGTCGTCGGCGCTCCAGTCGCGAACGCGCAGTGAACTTGGCGCAGCCACCGCCACTGGCGGTGGCGGCACAATAGACTCCCCTTCAGTCGCTGTTCGTTTGCGCGAACACGCCGCACTAGTGCTCGCTTAATGTCTTTCCACGGCGTTGTCCTTGCCTGATATTGAAGGTCAAACACATGGACACAGGCGTTTTCTCTGTTTGTACTGGCAAGAACAAAGCTATCGCTCTAAATGCCTGAGATGCGGCAATAATTGCAGCTGTTGTAGAACAAACGTGGTGCATATTTCCTTGAAGCCTTCTCCTATTTACTGTAGGCTATTTCCCAGGGATGAATACTTCTCTCAAAGTGCGCGGTGTTCACGTGATTTACTGAGTGTGCCGTCAGTAAGTTTCTCCGTACTTTTGTTGCTTCTAGCAGACGACCAGGTCACAAGTGAGGCAGGAGAGCGCTTAATAGCACACACGGTGACGTCGCAGGCGCCAATGACTACTATAAGAAAAAAAATGCATTGCATTTGAGGCCGTAGCTCGGACACACAATTTTCTTCAGTTTAGCGAAGTCTAATGAAGAAAGGAGATCGTAGAATATTACCCATCCCGTGAAAAACTATGGGAGCCTACTCGTGGAGAGCATTGTCGCTGAGTCCCTACATACTGAAGAGTTCCATTCCTTGAGTCGCTGGCCCCAAGTTTTAAGCATGCCCCATTCTATGGACAATATTTCAAGCATCCTCTGCGAGTGTCTTGACTACCGCACTTGATGTAACACTCTTAGCGTCGCACTGCCTGGTTGGTTTGTACGACAGACCCCGTATCTGAGTGGAGAGTAATGCGGCCGTGAAATTACGTTCGAACCGCACTGTGGACAAGAACGCTCATGACTTTTGTAACGAGGAATGATCGCATCTCCAGGTTCTAAAGGAGTGCTTTGTAAACTGGGTGGCACATGCGTGCGCAACAAATCAATACGAATTATGTGTCTGCGTAGTTACGTAGTTTACCGTGTTCGCCAGCCTGCGCAGACTCTTTCTGGATTTACTCTTTCTACTTTCTTCTACGTAGTGTAACGGGGCGTAAATCTTTCGTACAGCACCTCTGAGATTAGAATGCTCTCTCCTTCCCTGCACCAAGAGGTCATGGCTAACGAAGCTGCACGAGAACTTATTCTCCGTGCACTACGTGACCAGGATTCCAATAATATGCTGGAGGAGAACCGGGACCTATTACATGCATACAGTGAAGTCACGACGTATTACTATACGAACAGAAGGGAATTCCCAGTGCCACACGCTAAGCTCTATACAGCTCGAGCGGTGACTATGAGACTGTTGCAGTTAAGAACTTATCCGATTCCAAACTTTACTACCAAGGTATATCCTGGAAGAGTGGTACAAATCAATTGTGAGAACTGTAATGGCACGATTACTCAGGGTGATATGCTTTGACAGTGTCCTGTGAATTTCACAAACTGGGACTAGGAAAGAGACTGGTGGCGACGAGTGCTCGACAGAGGAGTTCTTTTAGATAGTACAGGCTGGTCCAGAAGGCCCACGATACGGCAGTAACGTTAAACCTTACTGTCCCGACGTGGGAGACGCCTGCGTCAACGTAAGGGTTGACCTTTAGGACCTGTATAAAGTTCATCATACCTTACAAAGACATCAATAAAATGAAAGGCCCTATACAATGATACGTTATACACCGAAATGATTTCCTACCATCACTATTAACTGCCTGTTTGTGATGATATATTGAAACGCCACTTTCTTCCGTCGCTATCACGGTCGCAAACGCTATATGCGACATCAACGGCGCACAAAACAACGAAGGCGTTGCTACGTCACTTAAAGTCCACAGGTCTCTGCAACCGCTGGTAGACTTGTTGGATACCTTCATATGTACGGACGATTAGGGCACTGCCTTTTACTTCCTATCTGCGTTTGTTTCCCTTTAATATTTTCCCCAGCGCAGGGTGGAAAATTTAACTGTCTCTTCTAGGCCTCCCGGCCTTTTCTTCCTCTCTCTCTCTAGCTTTCACTGTAGGCGTGCCTAGCAACGAAGCTCTGGACAAAGGCTCGAACCACAGTACGGAAACGTGGATCACGTGGTCATTCTATGAAGCCAGCCTACATACCCTCCGGGCTCTCTTTATTCAGAATGCGTATGCTAGGGTCGCATGCAGCCATCCTTTACGACTTTTTCCGGATACAGCCTTCTCTGCCCAAGACTGATCGCACCTGCATATGGTGTTCCGGGCCCTGCTTGGCGCAGCTGAGAACCTTGCCTTCTTTGCCAGAGTCCAGGCCCACACTAAACCCGAGTGGTATTTTCTGCCATCGAAATGTCCAAGCGCGTCCTCTATTTATGCTTCGCAATTTATTCTATCTATGTCTCTCCTTCATTGCTCATTCCCTTCGCCAAGGCCACTAAGGTGTCCACCAATGAGTGAGACACTTACTGATGGCGATGTTTCATCTTTTATGGTACATAAGCACTAACGGGGGCTGGGGGGGACGGACCCTATGATAATGATCATGTTCCTGGAGTGATTCGCACCTACCCACTGCAGACTTGCTCGTTTACGAAATCGCTTCCTCCTTATCTTCCTTCCTAAGTGGCTTGTGCCAGTTAAGTTATGGAGAAGCACCGCCGTCATCGCCATGGCACGGGGCATGCTCCAGACGCTCTCGTGGGGAGGAAGAAGAGGGCATCATGCGAGGCTGCCTGCGAGTACGACTGCTTCTAGGATCTACTCTACTGTACTCTACTCTACTGCTGTTCTTGCTCGTCTCCGCCACCCAGAAGCCTCACGGCGTCTCTGCGAAACGAGCGTTCGAGCGACGGGACAACCTGGTGGTCAGCTGGCTGCACCCTCCTGCGCCCTTCCTGCTGCCGTGCACCGTCCGCAAGCGCGGCTTCAACAGTGACCAGCAGGCGGCCCTTATCAAGGCGCACAACGAGTACCGCGGCCTCGTCGCCAAAGGAGAACTGCCCGGCTTCGAAGCCGCAGCTGACATGTGTGAAACCACGTGGGACCCGGGTGAGAAATCTGATACGTACGCCGCATTGTAGGTAGTATAATTCGCTATCAGGTTACACCCGCCCGGATTGACTGGCCACACAGGGAAATTTCAATTAGCTTACTACAGGTCTTTAAGTTATTTACAGTTCACTACTAATGAAGAGTAACAGAAATAGGAATCACGCTGGAGCCCCGAAGAAAAGCCATCTCCCCTAAACATTGGCTCCAGTGAGGTTCATTGTTTTTTCCATTTCTCATTATTAAAGCCTTCGTCTTCCACTGCACTTTTTTTCGTGTTTCAGTTTCTGAGGGTTAGTGCTTTGTTTTTACAGCAAATACCTGAGCTGCTGTATCACCCCAAATCCTAACCAACTTTTAAGATATGGGCAACTTTAGAATGGCTTCTTTGTCTTAATTTGGTGCCAGGGAGAGTGCATGCGTAAAAAAAACACGGAAAATTGCAGAGATGGTTTGAGTAAAGTTAATTACTAAAAATAGTTCACTGGTCCTTCGTTTGCTGTAGGGTCATTCACCACGTAAAACTTGTCGCGACACTCTGGAAATTTTGTCTTGTGGTCTGCGCTAGATGTCCTACCTTGATTCTTTCTTGCCTAAATCAGAATGTAAAGGTATTCAACTGACCTCGTCAAGTCTCTTATGCTGGTTATGGGGGTTAAGGCTCGTTTTTGGACTAGTTAGTTCTGATTCGTAGTGAAAGAATAACAGCGCGAAGACTTGAGGAAGACTCAAGGACGAGGAGGCGATAACGCACGCGCTACTGTGGCCTTGTTTACACATGCCTTACTTTGCCGTTCGATATGCCGGCTTATTTGCACTGGCGAAGCGGTGTAGACTGAATTGTTAACATTAGGAGTCACTGCGACCGACCGAGAGGATGATTGCCTAATTTATTTACTGATGCTTGCATGCAAACCTTGAAGTAATGAACAAGTCATGTCGTGAAAGTTGGTGTGGATGCTGACAGGAAAGATATAACCTGGACTAATGCTTAATGATCTTGGCACGTGCGCAGATCTGGCGGATCTCGCGCAGTCCTACGTGGAACAATGCGCGCCCCAAGCGAAGGTCCCACAGGCACGGAACTTCATCGAGGAGGGCCAGAACCTATGCGTCCAGACACTGCCGGGCTCCGGCAACGACACGGGATTCGAAGCCTGCATCACCGCCTGGTTCAGCGAGCACAGCGACTGCCCGAAAGGAATCGTGAGGTCGTACAGGAACACCAGCGATCGCGATGGACCCTCGTGCGAACATTTCACCCAGGTAGGAATCGTTATACGCCCCCTCTGAGACATGCAGGCAGTTTAGATCTCACGAGGTGGCAGTTTTGCTTTCACATAAAGGAATATTGAAAAAAATCCGGCAGATCCCACGCCTTGTGAGAATCGGTTCACTGCGAAGCAGTCAGCGAGCAGTTCTATTCTGTATTTTCTGGCTTTGAGCTAAACGTTACAAAGTGCCCCTTACGGTGCGATGATGCGAATATCATACGTAACTTTCATTAGCGTAATCCTCCGGGGTCGATCGACGTTTGACTATAGCTTGCTGAATCATAGGCTGCTGTTAAACGGAGCCAACAGTAGAATTAACCACAGACGTTAACTTGACATGTAGCGAAAATGATTCGTCGAATAACCTATCATAAACAAGGAATGAAAGAGACAGACACCATCACGCTTGTGCAAGCCTTTAAAACACTGACAACATCACCCTGCCTATATGCAAGCAAAACTACAACCAAGTTGGTAGTAGTTTTGCTTGCATATAGGCAGGGTGATATTGTCAGTGTTTTGTTACGACTTATTTCAGTGGCCGATGAAACACCGGACTTTTGTTAACAGAGTCACCTATAGCCTTCCTTATTATTCATTAAACAAAACTGAAGAATCACAGGTGGATTCAATAATTAAAACAGCTTACAAAACGGCGTCTTCCCCAAAGCACATCAACAGAGAAATTACTTGCGCTAGGCATCCACAATACTTACAGTGAACTCGCTGCGGCGACTATGATAACACAACGAGAGAGACTCAGCCAGACCGTAGAGACATATTAAAGAGGGTTGGAATTCCAACCTACCCGCAGCATGTGGGCTAGGAGCTCGAGGAGCTTGATCCATCGGACAGGGACCACTTATACGTGGCCCCATTGCCGAGGAACATGCACCCAGAGCGCCATAAGGGGAGACGTAGGGCTCGCACAGCGTGGCTCCGCGCACTCCTGCGCCGCCTGAACAGGGAAGACGTCTACTATGTGGACGTCGCTTCCTACAGGCAACCACGTCCTCTAAAGAAACGTCATCACCATCAAAACTTTGTAGCGGTGGTGATTGACAAACATGGTGAAATAATAAATGCGCTCTCGTTCAGAGACCCCTCAGTGGCGGAGGCGGAAACCAGGGCCATCGCGCTGGCCATACATACCGCCGAACGTAAAGGACATGACAGCACCATCGTCACGGACTCTCAGGCAGCCTGTGGTCTATTATTACGAGACAGAATTCCCAGTGGATGCCGTGGTTTAATAAAGCATCGCGTCAATAACGACCATACAATCTTCTGGTGCCCGGCTCACGCAGGGTTGGAGGGAAACGAGAGGGCGGATGCCGCGGCTCGTGCATTAACTTTCCGAGCACAGGCCCACTCAGAATATTTCCGAACCCCCGCGCCTTCTGACACCTACAACTCCACAATCGCGAAAGACCTGCTTGCCCATCAGCGTTTTACCCGACAAGTATACGCCCCTCCCGACAAACGCCTAACAGGAGAGGAGGCAATAAATTGGAGAAAAATTCAAACTGGGGTTTATACCCACTTAAAAAGATTACACACCATGTTCCCTACGTGCTATCGAAGTTCCTGCCCCTGGTGCGGAGGAAGCCCTACACTCTATCACATTACCTGGGGCTGCTCTAAACACCCCCCCACACCTGACACACACAAGCACGATACCAACACACACGTTGGAGCAGTGGGAGGCGCGACTGTCCAGCTCAGACCTGGCCGATCAACAAGCGCTGATCGACCAGGTTGAACGGGCGGCCAAGGCCAGTGGGGCCCTCGACTAGGGCTCCCCCCAAAAGAATTTTTTATTGTAAATAAGGTTTATCTCTCTCTCTCCTTTTTGGTAAGGGATAACAGGAGGCATGCTTACGCAGGGGTCACCCAGCTGTTGCATTTGATTAGCTTTTATGATTGCACGTGTGAGCTGCTCACGATGTTTTGCGACAACAGCGCACTTTTCAAAGTTCGGTTCACAACCGCAATTTCTACAACGTGTCCTTTCATCTGTCGTCGTTCATTTCATGCTGTGCAAATATGTCGATTCCAAGACATCAACTAGCCCAAGCTATCGTTCTATCAAGTTTTTCCAACGCAGTTTATAGACCTGGCGTGGCTCTGAGGTAGAATACCTGATTGCCACGCAGAATTCTTGGGTTCGATTCCTGATGGGATCCTAATTCTCATTCTTTCCATTCGTCAGCTCAACGCTGCCGATGTAGGTTTTCCTAACGCTCTTTCATTTAAGTTAACGATCCCTGTTCTCGCCGTTCCTGGGTAGACGTAAACTCTCAATCGCCTGCGGCGCATACCCGTACACCGCTTCCCGTTTTAAACGGGTATGTGCCACACGTGTCCGGAGGAAAGGTTTTGAGGACGTACGCGACAAGATTTTCACATTATTCATGTCATGACTAGACAGCCATATTCAAATCCTCTTGCCCTCCCATGCCAATCCTGGTCTACACCAAGTTAAGGAGGCGATCACGAGAACACCCAGACGTAGGCGGCTAGATAGATAGATAGATAGATAGATAGATAGATAGATAGATAGATAGATAGATAGATAGATAGATAGATAGATATTCAAGGATGTGACCTTGAAATGTCTCAGGAATGGCTTCAAATACCATCGGAACCTTGGAGACAGCGTATTTGTCTTCGTGATCTGCCAATGACGAAGCAGCATAGGTGTGACGATGTGCTACGTCAACGAAAAACTCGTCGTTGTATGCGTTCAATGGCGATAGTGGTCGCTGTCAAATCAAACGGGCTATAGTTACTGTATATGCTACATATCTAAAACGGACTGACCTATGGCAAACCCGACTTCGAGTAGCTAACTGCTCTCTCTGCAAACGCAAGAATGCTTAAAATTTATCATTAGTAAAGTATATTTCTGTAATGACGAAAACGTGCTCGACAACCCACTGAAGATAGTATCGCGGACACCCCAAAGCTCCGCCAACATCTCGTATGGCGAAGTCGTAGATTTGTGCAGCGTTTGTCTTCGGTGTAGCTGTTATGAGTGAGGATATTGTTTCATTACGAACAAAACCAATCCCAACATACATCAACTTTCGAGAACGGTCCTGCCCTACGGCAGGCAGAATACGGTAAATGACTTTTCGGATTCAGGACGTCACGGTTCGTCACGTTTCAGATGGATGGATGTTTAAGCACTAAATCACAAAAGGTAGAAAATCTAGAGAGCTGAACTGGAGGTGTTATGACTGACCGTCGGTGGCGACGCGTTAACTTTGAGAATGGACGGGCGATGCGTTCTCACACTACTGGAACACCTGCAACCATCCCAGAAACGGACTACTCGTGACGGGAAGCAACCCCACAATGGGAAGAGCCTCGAACGAGTTCCGTTAGGCAGCCGAGATACAATGAACTAGCAGAGAGACGTCAAAGTTGGCGACGTCTTCACAATGGGCCACGTTGAGATGGTTTGGTATGCCGCGGTGCCGACCGTTCCTGTATGTTTTGACAGTAGTCATTAAGTCGCCGCAAACCCTTTCCTGCCCTTCTGGGGAGAGGCAGATGAACTTTCCCGAGTAACCTGTTCCACGGCTGACCCCACCGGCGTGTCGTTGACCGCAGGACATTTGTTGTTACAGTGAGCGCAACGACCTTTCAGCGACAGTGTCCGCAGGACCTTTATTTTTTCAGTGAGTGCAACGACCCCTCAGCGAGTGATTGGTTACAATCAAGAAGGAGGAGCCAGCCTGGGGGCTTAAAACGACGGTGCTAAGGGAGAAAAGGGGCTCTGAGCCCTGGGTCAAAGGCTCATCCAGTTCGCTCGTCGCTGAACTCTTACCTTTTCACTATGTAATTAGGTGTACAAAAAGTGCCAGTAAACATGTTGTTATCGTTTTCCCAACTTGCTATCATCAGTTCCTCAACCCGGAGACTCTGTCACGCTACCAAATGGAGTCCGGGTACGACGCAAACCTAACGTCGCAACAACTGGTTGCAACGGCGGGATGGGTCTAAACCCCGGTCGCAACAGAGGCTTACAACCGAAAAAACGTCGCGTATATAATCATGAATTGACACTCTTAATGTAAGCGAAGGTTCGGTAAGTAGGGTGGAACAGAAGACGGGCCCTACTCGAACAATTTGCATTAGTTCTCCCTGACGTCTTCGATTTAGGCACTCTTAGTACTCTCTTTATAATCAGAGCAGTCAAAATTCTGAATGTTTCTTCCACAGTACCGCCGCCTCACATAAATTAGTGTTTGGTGCGCCTATAGTAAATACTTACGGTGTCAATGTCCTCCTCGATTCAGCTCGTGTGGTCACGGAGCCGGTACGTCGGCTGCGGCTTCGCGCTCGTCAAGTCCAGCGACGGTGCGATGCGCAACCTGTACGCTTGCAACTACGACGAGCCGGGTAACCGTCCGGGCACGGCGGTCTACCTGCCGGGCCCCGCGTGCTCGTCCTGCCCGATGTACACGAAGTGCGCTACGCAGCAGGGCTTGTGCCAGATCGACCTGCACTCCATGGGGCAGTACGATGACGATGGACCCACCGAAGGCCCTAAGAGAAGCCGCGGCGACGCCACGTTTAGCCTGACGTGGATGCTGGCGACGTCCGTAGCGGCGCTGGTGTGCACGGCCGTGCTGTCACGAGCCCAGTGACTGCGGCGCTCAAACACGAGCCCAGTGACCGCGGCGTGGGCGTATGTATTGTCTGCGCTCGCGGTCACTCCTACGTCATGAAGAGCGGTGGACGCTTCGTTGCTCTTCGAAGTGACGTTGTAAAATAGCTCGTAGTAACGGAAATTTTTATTTCAAATCTTTTCTTTTCCGCTTATATGCGCGTAAATAAATGTGATTTTGTATGGTAACTGTACGTTTCTTCAATGTAACCAAGCATCTGTCTCGAAGTTAGGTATTGCATGGGAACTCGCATGTACCATCACACAACGAAGCAAGCATGCGCGGAAGGAGTAGTGTATTCATACGATGAGTAGGCGTCGGTGAAGTCAGCGCCTCCTGTATTTTTTTCAGTGCCTGGGCGAACGCTCTCCTCAGGCCGTCGAGCACGCTGGCGCTGAACGGCCGCATGTATTACGAATCTCCCGAATGCGTGTTTACATTCGAGTTTCATTGAATTCGCACTTATCACAGGCTTTGCCAGGTACGTATGCCGCATGCAGTCTGTGTGGCCGTGATGCCGGTGCGAAAATTGTATTCGAATTTGATTGTATTCGCGTTTTATTTTATATTTCAGGATTTTGCAACCACGTGCTCCGCATGCCTAGGTGTACCGTATTGTTGCGTACCATTGTGCAAATCGAGCGGAAAGAAAAACACTGGTGCGCTTTCGTTCCATGAAATACCAGCTGCCGCTGGTGTACGGGAGCGGTGACATGCAGCAATTAGGCGGAATAATTGGTCGCCTAATACAACTTCGAAAGAGTATGTAGCCGCCATTTTCAACCAGAGGACTTCATAGAGGGGAAAGGACGGCGTCTCAAGAAGGATGCAGTACCATCAGTCTTTGCAGAATACCCCTCACATTTACAGCCCAAGGTAACGACTGGACTAAGCATGGCAAGTATCACTAAACGTGACCGCGCTGTGACCGAACAGTCAACATGCACCAGTATACCAACGCTGCCTCGCGACCGCCGCCGTGTACAACGCTGACATTAGGCCCCGAAGCTAAGGAATCGGAGCCAATGGACACTAAGTGCTGCCGGTGAAACGACGGACAATTTCTGTACATTGTGACAGCTCAAGTTAAAAGTCAACACTACGACTTTAAACTTGAACACCGCCTGTACACAAACATCGGGCAGTGTTGCAAGAAGCGCGCGGATGAAGGAGCTGTTTTTGTTTGTTTTTCGTAATATCACGATAAAACTGTTTTAAGATCTGAAATGATGAAATCACTCGACATATGCTTCCTCATTTTTTTTGCACCAGCTGTTGCTTCCTCTCAGTGTCAACAAATGTACTTGCCAAAAGATTTACGAAGGGAACGTGAGATCACGGACCTCCTTGGAAGCCGTCTAGCGACATTTCGTGCTAGTTAGCGCATGCACTCCAGGCTTGCGTGTGGTCTGCTACACCAGTAGACGTCAGCATGCATCGGGGCTCTAGAAGCGCCGAAGCTTTCGGTATTAGCTACTGGCAAACACTGCTTTCAAAACTCGACTCCCAGACACTGAAAAACCGACTTGCAGACAAACAAACATAATGGCGAAAGAACAATTTTCCGCGCATCACTTGCCCGCGCTCATGTCGGCTCAGCAGACGACGCGCGAGCGGCTCGATCAGCAACAACCGCAAAAGACACATGCCTTCAAAAAAATTCTTGTTGCCAAGAGCGACAAGGCTGCAGGTAACTCCTAGTTCCTGAACGATAAGATTGCAGCAGTGGGCACATAGCTGTGTTAAATATGCATAAATAAATACTGGCATAGAAATATTTTAAATTCCAGCGTTTAACGTACCAAAACCAATTCACATCAGGCGCTTAAGTTGGAACATAAAACCACTTCCAAGCGGCGACAGCATTAGAACTATCCACGACGGAAGCGCGAATAGGTGTGGTGGGGACAACCAATGAGAGAACATAAGCCTTAGTGAAAAAATAATGTTGGAAGGGATTAAACAAAATTTAGCCAAGTAAAGTATGAGTTTTTTTTTAGCAAATTATGGTGTTTTCAAGAAGATAGGCGTGCTTTTTCATGTTAAAATGAGCAATCTTTTTTTCTCAGCGACCCTCAGAGGCCACTGCTTCAGCCACAAGAAATAATGGACGTTTGTATATGTCGTGCGGAATGCCCTTGGTCATTTCAGCGCAGTGGTTGGCCATATGCTTGCGAATTATCTGCATGGTATTTAAATTGAGGCGTGGTAGTTTTATCGCTGAGTGGTATAAATTCGCCAATGGGTCTTACATTACTGCTGAATGAATGTTATCGTGCGCCTGGGCGTTTCCACATCGGACGGACTACTTTCCGCCATGACGTCAGGAGCGGAGTGCTGTGCGAAGAAACGCTAAGTGGTGCTCACTCACCTTAAAGGGACAATAAAGAGAAACAATGAATTGGTTTAGATTGATAAAGTGTGCTCGGAGAGCTCTTGTGTATTTTATTTCAACACCATAGGTTTATTATTAGAGGAGAAAACCAAGTTCAAAGTTTCATTTTTAAATTTCGCGCCGAACTTTGTAATTCATGACGTAAAAGATCTCAAAGAGCATTTAACGTATTTTGACGCCACTGGCACAATGAAATTTCCACAAACTCGTTATGCCAAGTCTCTGGTCCCCTCAGAGGACAATGTACTTCGATTTAACCGATTAGGAACTACGTAGGCCCAAGCAGGCGCAGTCAAAAATATGTGACGTCACGGCAAATGATGCGGGAATTCCAAGGTGGCGTCTCCACCTGTATTTTGTTTTTGCGCGTTTTCTCGCTTATTAAGCGCCTTCTCGCGGAGAGCGTGGTGTTTTTGGTATCGTGGAAGATTACTCTACTAATGCGAGAAAAATTGTTTTGTTCTTTAGTGTCCCTTTAAACAAGCTGTCGGAGCTACCTGCCCAGCATAAGCACTTGACCGACAGAGATTGGTTTTCGCGACTGAACGATTTTATAATGGGCCATTAACTGATAGGGTTGTGTTGGGCCCTTGGACTGACGCCGACAATGCAACTGTGGTCGTACAACCGGTCACAGCTTTCCTGCAGACCACTGGACTGTAGCCGTGGCTATAGTGCAGCGCCAACTTGACGGGGCTGTATGTACTCACCTCTCCATCTCACCATCACCATTCATCACTCTTTTTCCTCCCCTTTCTCCTCCCCCCGTGCAGAGTAGCAGGGTAGAGCATACTGTCAGAAAGGCCGACCTCTCTGCCTTTCTGTAAATAAACCTCTCTCTCTCTCCCTAACTGTCTCTGGTAGGCCTCCCTGCCTTCTCTTCCTCTCTCTCCCTAGCTTTTACTGTACGCGTTCCTAGCAACTAGATTCTGGACAAAGGCGTACGGATGCGTGGATCACGTCGTCATTCTATGAAGCCAGCCTACATACTCTCCGGGCTCTCTTTATCCAGAATCCGTATGCCCGGGTCGCGTGCAATCATCCTTTGCAACTTTTTGCCGAATACAGCCTTCTCTCGCCAGAACTGATCGCACCTGCTCACGATATGGTGTTCCGGGCCCAGCTCGGCATTGTTGGGAACCTTGATTTCTTTGCCAGAGTCAAGGCCCGCACTAAACACGAGTGGTATTTTCTGCCATCGAACTGTCCAAGCGCGTCCTTTATTAACTCTTCGTAGTTTATTCTCTCTCTCTCTCTCCTTCATTGCCCATTCCCTTCGCCAAGGCCACTAAAGTGTCCACTAATGGGTGAGACAATTACTGATGATAATGATTCATCTTTTATGGCGCATAAAACTGAGTAGGGGGGTGGACTTTATGACAATGATGATGCTCCTGGAGTGATTGGCACCTGCCCACTGCAGACTTGCTAGTTCACGAAATCACTTCCTCCTTATCTTCCTTCCTGAGTGGCTTGTGCCAGTCAAGTTATGGAGAAGCACCGCCGTCATCGCCATGGCACGGGGCACGCACCAGACGCTCTCGTGCGGAGGAAGAAGAGGGCATCATACGAGGCTGCCTACGCAATGAAATTGAAGCAATAGAGCATTTCTTTTAAAGACGATAGTCTTTCTTGGGGAACTTAAACGCAGAAATTTTGGTCTGTCTTTCTGTCTGTCTGTCTTTCTGTTTGTCGGCACGTCCCTCGATTCAGCCACTCGGCCAAAGTTGAACCACTTGCCCAAGGGCCAGCCGTCTTGAACTGGTACGGCTGTTCATACTTGTGAACGTTGTCGATCAAAAAGTAAATATCATGCATATCTGAGGTGCAACATCACTAGGTAAGTATTAGGTGGCGTGTTCCTTTAATATAAAATGCATACATATGTAATTTTAAGGACCCTAGTTTCTTAAGCTGCGCTGAAAATGCATAAGAATGGAAGCTTGAGCGAGTTGGTATGCGTTCATCTTTGTTGAAACAGCGCTCACTAGACGACGACGAAGTAAAAGAAGGCACAGGACAGGCGCTGCCTGTCCTGTGCCTTCTTTTATTTCGTCGTCGTCTAGTGAGCGCTGTTTCAACAAAGCTGAAAATGCGACTGCGCTGAAATTTGCCTTCCTCCGTGCCCTTCGCACGAGCTTATTGTTGTGTTTCGGTTTCGGTTCTGTATTGCACTGTACGAATGCCATGGGTTGGTGTTGAAAAACTTAAGTTTTGAGAAGGCCAAGAAAGTGAAAAAAAATATTTAAAAAATGAAAAAGCAGCGTTGTGGGCGGCCTTCAGGCTGCCGGTTGTGGGCGCCGCTCTGGCGTTCCTGTTTTACCCAGGCGACGTGTAAATAAAAGAGTGTGTGGAGAGTACTCGTTGAGTGCGGACGTTTCTCTGCTTCAGCGCTTCGCGCCAAACCGCGTTTTCGGGCTGGCTGGCGTCCCCGCCGGTCGCGTTGGTCACCGCCGTCTTCGCCTGCTGCTGCGCCGGGACTACCAGCACGCAACACAGCACTCATGTTTCCCGACGTATTTCCAGATGGCGTCCATATCTCACACAGCGCCTCTTCTATCGTCTTTACACGACATTTGCAGCGAAGCACGCAGATACGCGGCCAATTTTTTTTATTCTGTCGCCGCTACTCTAATCAGAAAAGAGATACTTGTAGCGCCATTTAAGAAGTTAGGTTTAGCAATGAATGTTCCAGAAATTTTGTCATTTGGCGGCACTTTGTTAGGGTATAGCCACAGGGATCCCTGCTCTGCTGTGTTCGATTACTTAATTGAAACAAAAAGATTACCGTGTTAGTCCATTTATCTCTGTCCATAATCTTGATTCGAAATCTGTTGTTATTTATCTTAAAAATTACCGAAACGATAGTCTGACTGCTTGTTCCTTCAACAATTACATTTTTCTTAACCTAAATTTAAAGATTTGTTTAGTGTCATTAATGTTTACCTGAAGCATCCTGCCGCCCGGTTCTTGGCCCATCCCCATCTGTGGGTGAGCGCCATCAAGACGAGGACATCATCATCATCATCAACAACAACACGAATGCTGCTCTTGCTCGTCACCGCTACCCAGAAGCCTCACGGCGTCTCTGCGAAACGAGCGGTCGAGCGACGGGACAACCTGGTGGTCAGCTGGCTGCACCCTCCTGCGCCCTTCCTGCTGCCGTGCACCGTCCGCAAGCGCGGCTTCAAAAGTGACCAGCAGGCGGTCCTTATCAAGGCGCACAACGAGTACCGTGGCCTCGTCGTCAAAGGAGAACTGCCCGGCTTCGAAGCCGCAGCTGACATGTGTGAAACCACGTGGGACCCGGGTGAGAAATCTGATACGTACGCCGCATTGTAGGTAGTATAATTCGCTATCAGGTTACACCCGCCCGGATTGACTGGCCACACAGGGAAATTTTTATTAGCTTACTGCAGGTCTTTAAATAACTTACCGTTCACTACTAATGAGGAGTAATCGAAATAGGAATGTCTCTGGAGCCCCGAAGAAAAGCCATCTCCCCTAAACATTGGCCCCAGTGACATTCGTTTCGTCCACTTCTCATTATTAAAGCCTTCGTCTTCCACTGCACTTTTTTACAGTTTCAATTTCCGAGGGTCAGTGCTTTGTTTCTACAGCAAATACCTCAGCTCCTGTACCACCACAAATCCTAACCAACTTTTCAGATATGGGCAACTTTAGAATGGCTTCTTTGTCTTTATTTGGTACCGTGGACAGCGCACTTGTAAAAAAATTCGGCAAATCCCACGTACTGTGGGAATCGATGTAATGCGAAGCAGCCAGCAAAGAGCTGCATACATCGCCTTGTTTGTCTTTGAGCCAAATGAAATCATTCATGCCATGGCATCTAGTCCACCATATATCGCATCTTTGCCATGCACGCATGCATGCACAATCTAGTATACACCGTGCCAATGAAACGCATATTCTGGTATATACAATGCATGACTTGTCGCTTATGTTCATCACGCACTCGTGTCGTGCCATACCAATTTTGGTATATATCCAGTTAACAAAACGGCCGGAAGCACACCATGACAGTGGCATGTAAATCATACCGTACATGACATGCTTAACATTATTCGCATGTTAAGACCTCTCATTTATGTTCGTCACACGGTCACATCGCGCAATAGCAATTTTGGTGTATATCAAACGAGCGAAATGGCCGCGAGTGCACCACGAGTATAGCATGTAAATCATGCAATACATGACATGCATGTCATGATTTTCATGTTAACACCTTTCGTTTACGTTCGTCATACAGTCGCATCCCGCAATACCAATTTTGGTGTATATCAAGCTAGCGAAACGGCCGCGAATGCACCATGAGCGCGGCATGTAAATCATGACATACATGACATCATGTCACGGTTTTTATGTTACCACCTGTTATTCATGTTCGTCATACAGTCGCGTCACGCAATACCAATTTTGGTATATATCAAGCTAGGAAAACGGCCGCGAATGTATCATGAGTGTGGCTTGCAAATCATGTCGTACATGACCTGCATGTCATGATTTCCATGTTACCACCCCTCATTTACGTTCGTCATGCAGTAGCGTCGCGCAATACCAATTTTGGTGTATATCATGCAAGCGAAACGGCCACGAATGCGCCATGAGCATGACATGTAAATCATGTCGTCCATGTCATGCATATCATGATTTTCATGTTACCACGTCGCATTTACGTTCGTCATACAGTCGCTGCGGGCAATACCAATTTTGGTGCACATCAAGCTAGCGAAGCGGCCGCGAACGCATCATGAGCGTGGCATGTAAATCATGACATACATGACATGCATATCATGGTTTTCATCTTACCAACTGTTATTCATGTTCTTCATACAGTCACTTCGCGCAATACCAATTTTGGTGTATATCAATCTACTGAAACGGCCGCTAGCGCACCATGAGCGTGGCATGTAAATCAGGTTGTACATGACTTGCATGTCATGATTTTCATGTTACCACCTCTCACTTACGTTCGTCATACGATCGTGTCGCGCAATACCAATTTTTGTGTATATCATGCAAGCGAAACGGCCTCAAATGCACCATGAGGGTGGCATGTTGCCGCGAGTCTTATATTTCATGAGTGTAAGCTTCACCCACAAATACTGTGGGCAACGCGCTGCGCAGGCCTCGCCGTGATGTGTAGGAAGCTTCGCGATTGTTTTGGAACAATCTGTTAAGATTGCGCGCCGCACGAGAATGTTCCAGCTTTGTCGAGAGATAACGCCGCCACCAGCGATATCGCTGGAAAGTTCGATAGCGCCTGTATAAAAGCCGACGCGCTTGACTGCTTGTCAGTTGATCGACGGACGACGCCCTGTTCGCCGCTATCATTGTACAGCGTGTATTGCTGTAGTTCTAGTTCTCATTTTCCCGGCCACAAGTTCGGCCAAATAAACAGTTTCAATCTGCAAACGCCGTCTGCTGTCTTCGTCGACGTCACGACCACGTGACATCTGGTGGAGGTGCTGCTTCATGATCCGGACACCACCGCGGAGCGCAGACCCAAGCCCAAGCCGCGAAGAAGACGACTCTAAGGACAACCCGAATCCTCGAACCAGCCGCCGGCAGAAGGGACTACAGCCAGAGTACGGGCTCCTTCCCGAAAACGCCAGGCAGCCGAAGACCGTCACATCAACCACCGAGACGATGACTGACGCAGTGCCCCCTACGGCGATCGTGATGCAGCCACCCAGGGAGCCGCCGACGTTCCGTGGTTCGCCATGTGAAGACCCCGAGACTTGGCTCGAGACCTTTGAAAGGGTCTCAACATTTAATAACTGGAACTGCGAGGACAAGCTGCGCCACGTATACTTCTACCTAGAAGACGCCGCGAGGACGTGGTTCGAGAACCGAGAATCCGCCCTACAAACATGGGATCTCTTTCGGACGACGTTCCTAAGCACGTTCACGAGCGTGGTCCGCAAGGAACGGGCCGCGGCTATGCTGGAGACCCGTGTGCAGCTGCCCAATGAAAATATTGCCATCTACACGGAAGAGATGAATCGCCTGTTTCGACACGCCGACCCAAGTATGCCCGAAGAGAAGAAAGTGAGGTTCCTCATGCGGGGTGTCAAACAGGAACTCTTCGCTGGATTGATAAGGAACCCGCCGAAGACGGTCGCTGAATTCGCATCGGAGGCTTCCACGATCGCGAAAACGCTTGAGATGCGAACGCGGCAATACAACCGCAGCTTCTCGGCTACAAGCTACGCCGACGTTCAAGCCCTAGGACCCGCCGACCTGCGTGAGACGATTCGAGCAATCGTGCAAGAGGAGTTGCGAAAAATTCTACCTCCTGCGCAACCTCAAGTAGAGTCCATCGCCGACGTCGTGCGCCAGGAGATCCAGCATTCACTCGGCGCGCCTCAGCTAGCAGAGCCGCAGCCGCCAGCTATTAGCTATGCTGCTGCAGCCCGCCGTCATGCTCCTCCTCCACGCCCCCGCCAAGACGCCACACCGCCGCAGTACCGTCGCCAGACGCCGCCGCCGCCACCGACGCCCTACCGACCAGCTGTCGGGCAGCGCAACACACCGAGGAAGACCGATGTCTGGCGTGCCCCCGACAACCGCCCGCTTTGCTACCACTGCGGAGAGGCCGGCCACACGTACCGCCGCTGCCAGTACCGACAGATGGGACTACGCGGATTCGCTATCAACGCGCCGCGCCCGCAGCCAGGCGAACGGCCGCGCGACATCAACGACTACCTCACCGGAACACAGTGGCAATAACGACGACCTTCCCGCTCGCCGTCGCCCGGCCGCTACATGTCACCGCACCGCCGGCCGTACACTGGCCCAAACCGGGGCCGGTCGCCTAGCCCGTATCCGGAAAACTAAGGGCAGCAACCGATGGAGGTGCGGTTGCTGAACGACGAAATGCTGAAGATCCTCCGCCGTCGACGACGACGCCGCGACGAAGTTCCGAGCCCCCGCCGCACGCCGAACGACGTCCTGAAGACGAAACTTTGCAACCGGAAGCAGACCTGACGACGCAACGCGGAAGCAGCGGTGCAAACCGACGCAGCCGTGACCCGACGCCGCGACGTAACCGCAACGCAAGACGGCGGACTAGCGACCTCGACGTTCTGATCGACGGCCACAACGTCACCGCTCTCGTCGATACTGGAGCCGACTATTCCGTCATCAGTGGGCCGTTCGCAGCACAGTTGAAGAAAGTTAAGACCGCTTGGAGTGGACCCGAAATCCGGACAGCTGGAGGCCACCTGATAACGCCGATTGGTGTCTGCACGGCGAGAGTCACCATCAATAACCGGACTTATCCTGCGAGCTTTGTAATCCTACAAAACTGCTCCAGGGATGTGATACTTGGAATGGACTTCCTAAGTGACCACGGCGCCGTCATCGACCTGAGGTCTGAGTCGATAACATTGAACTCGGACAAAGCGCTCCCGCCCCACGCGATGCCAGGCAACCATGCATTGAATGTGATAGAAGAGCAGGTGACCATTCCGCCGCGCTCCAGCGTCATTGTTTCCGTCGACACCGAAAAACCTGCGAACCTTGAAGGCGTCATCGAGGGCGATCAGCACCTACTCCTGAACCGTCAAATTTGCGTCGCACGAGGTATAGCCGAGCTGCGTGACGGTAAAGCAAAAGTAGTGCTGACAAACTTCAGCCACGAATATAGGCACCTCAACTTCGGTACGATGGTTGCCTACATCGACGAATGTGTAGCCGCCAGCGATGCTTTCGCCCTCTTCGATGCTGCCGAACCTGCTTCGACGAATAGAGGTCCCGAACCGGATTTTGACGTCAACCCGAGCCTTCCGAAGGCCAAACAAGACCAGCTCAAAACCCTGCTCTTGCAATACAAGGACTGTTTCTCGTCGTCATCGCGGGTCCGACAAACGCCCCTTGCGAAGCACCGCATTATAACAGAAGAAAATTCTCGACCACTCCGTCAGAGCCCATACAGAGTTTCTACTCGAGAGCGCGACGCGATAAAGAAACAAGTCGACGAGATGCTATGCGACAACATCATCCAGCCGTCCAAGAGTCCGTGGGCGTCACCCGTGGTGTTAGTGAAGAAGAAGGACGGGACACTGCGCTTCTGCGTTGATTACCGGCGCCTGAACAAAATCACGAAGAAGGACGTGTACCCCCTCCCACGAATAGACGACACCCTGGATCGACTTCACAACGCGACGCACTTTTCGTCGATGGACCTCAAGACCGGCTACTGGCAAATCGAAGTCGACGAGAGAGACCGAGAAAAGACTGCCTTTATAACACCCGACGGCCCCTTTGAGTTCAAGGTCATGCCTTTTGGTCTTTGCTCGGCACCTGCGACGTTCCAGCGTGTCATGGACACCGTACTGGCCGGATTGAAGTGGCAGACGTGCCTTGTGTATTTGCACGACGTCGTCGTGTTTTCCTCGACCTTCGACGAGCATCTCCGGCGGCTTGAGGCAGTACTTCAAGCAATCAAGGCCTCTGGACTGACCCTGAAGCCAGAAAAGTGCAGATTCGCGTATGACGAGCTCTTGTTTCTGGGTCATGTGATCAACAAGTCTGGAGTGCGCCCAGACCCGCGGAAAACAGCTGCCATCGCTGACTTTGCGCCACCCACCGACAAGAAGGCCGTGCGCCGATTTCTCGGCTTATGTGCCTATTACCGACGCTTCGTCAAAAACTTTTCACGGATCGCCGAACCACTGACGCTTCTCACGAAAAATAACGTGGAATTCAGGTGGGAAACGGCGCAAGTGCAAGCCTTTCAAGAACTTAAACGACGCCTGCAGACGCCACCCATACTTGCGCATTTCGACGATTGCGCCGATACGGAAATACACACCGACGCAAGCAGCGTAGGACTCGGTGCCGTCCTTGTGCAAAAGACTGACGGGCTTGAAAGGGTTATCAGTTATGCTAGCCGGTCACTATCCAAGGCAGAAGCAAACTATTCCACAACAGAAAAGGAATGCCTTGCCATTCTCTGGGCTACGTCAAAGTTTCGCCCCTACCTCTATGGCAGGCCCTTCAAAGTTGTCAGTGATCATCACGCCTTATGTTGGCTAGCTAACTTGAAGGACCCTTCAGGTCATCTCGCACGATGGAGTCTGAGGCTTCAAGAATTCGATATTACCGTCGTGTACAAGTCTGGACGAAAACACTCTGACGCCGACTGCCTGTCTCGTGCCCCTGTCGACGCGCCACCGCAAGACGACGACGATGACTGCTTCCTCGGAACTATAAGTGCCGACGACTTCGCCGAAAGGCAACGGGCCGACGCGGAACTGGGGGGCCTTATTGAGTACCTCGAGTGCAAGACCGCCGTGGTTCCGAAGGTATTCAAGCGAGGACTGCCGTCGTTTTTCTTACGGAACGGCGTTCTCCTGAAGAAGAACTTCTCGCCACTTCGAACCGACTACCTTCTCGTCGTGCCCTCATCATTGCGACCAGAAGTCCTTCAGGCCCTACACGACGACCCGACGGCTGGACACCTCGGTGTTTCCCGAACGCTCGCCAGAGTACAGGAAAAATACTACTGGCCACGCCTTGCTGCCGACGTCGCCCACTACGTTAGGACTTGCCGAGATTGCCAGCGACGGAAGACACCGCCGACTAGGCCAGCGGGACTTCTGCAGCCAATCGATCCACCTCACCGGCCGTTCCAGCAAATCGGGATGGACCTACTGGGGCCGTTCCCGACGTCGACTTCCGGCAACAAGTGGATCGTCGTAGCGACTGACTACCTGACCCGCTACGCCGAGACAAAGGCCTTGCCCAAAGGGAGTGCCGCCGAGGTAGCCAAGTTCTTCGTGGAGAACATCGTCTTGCGTCATGGTGCCCCAGAGGTCCTCATCACAGACAGAGGTACCGCCTTTACTGCGGACTTAACTCAGGCGATCTTGAAGTACAGCGAGACGAGCCACCGCCGCACCACCGCCTACCACCCGCAGACCAATGGCCTCACCGAGCGTCTAAATAAGACCATCGCCGACATGCTCGCCATGTACGTCGACGTTGAGCACAAGACGTGGGACGCCGTCCTTCCGTATGTGACCTTCGCTTACAACACGGCCGTCCAAGAAACGACGCAGATGACGCCGTACAAGTTGGTCTACGGAAGGAGCCCGGCGACGACGCTCGACGCCATGTTACCCAACGTCACCGACGAAGAAAATGTCGAAGCCGCCGCTTACTTACAACGTGCCGAAGAAGCTCGACAGCTGGCCCGCCTGCGCATCAAGACCCAGCAGCACACCGACAGCCGCCGCTACAATCTTCGACGACGCTTCGTCGAGTACCAGCCCGGCGACCGTGTCTGGGTCTGGACGCCAATACGACGACGCGGACTGAGCGAGAAGCTTCTTCGACGATACTTCGGACCGTATAGGGTACTTCGACGTCTCGGCGTACTCGACTACGAGGTTGTCCCCGACGGCATCACGAACTCCCAGAGGCGCCGAGCTCGACCCGAGGTCGTGCATGTGGTGCGCCTTAAACCGTACTATGCTCGTTAGCGCACCTGAGGACTCTAATGTTTGCTTTCTTTGTTAGTTTTCTTTAGTATTGCATGTATCCATGTTCTGTTTTTAAGCATCGGGACGATGCTTTTTCAGAGGGGGCATTGCCGCGAGTCTTATATTTCATGAGTGTAAGCTTCACCCACAAATACTGTGGGCAACGCGCTGCGCAGGCCTCGCCGTGATGTGTAGGAAGCTTCGCGATTGTTTTGGAACAATCTGTTAAGATTGCGCGCCGCACGAGAATGTTCCAGCTTTGTCGAGAGATAACGCCGCCACCAGCGATATCGCTGGAAAGTTCGATAGCGCCTGTATAAAAGCCGACGCGCTTGACTGCTTGTCAGTTGATATACGGACGACGCCCTGTTCGCCGCTATCATTGTACAGCGTGTATTGCTGTAGTTCTAGTTCTCATTTTCCCGGCCACAAGTTCGGCCAAATAAACAGTTTCAATCTGCAAACGCCGTCTGCTGTCTTCGTCGACGTCACGACCACGTGACAATATCATGCAAGCGAAACGGCCTCAAATGCACCATGAGCGTGGCATGTAAATCATGACATACATGTCATGGATGTCATGGTTTTCATGCTACCACCTGTTATTCATGTTCTTCATACAGTCACATAGCACAATACCAATTTTGGTGTATATCAATCTAGCGAAACGACCGCGAGTGTGCCATGAGCGTGGCATGTAAATCATGTCATACATGGCATGCATTTCATGATTTTCATGTTACCGCGTGTCAGTTATGTTCGTCATACAGAAATGTCTCGTAATACCAGTTTTCGTATATATCCCTTCATTTAAACGGCCGCGAGCGCCCAGAGACCATGTCATGTAAATCATGCTGCACATGACATGCGCGCCATGATTTGCATGTTAGAACCTGTCATTATGTTCGTCATGAATTCTTGTCACGCCGTACCAATATTGGTGTATATGAAATAAACGGAACGACCGCAAGAGCCTAAGGTCGTGGAATGTAAATCATGCTGTTCATGACATGCGTGTCATAATTTTCATGATCTGACCTGTCATGTATGTTCGTAATAAGGCCATGTTATGACACACCAATTTTGGTATACATCCGATTAACGAAACGGCCAGGAGAGCACAAAGTCGTAGGCGGATAGATAGATAGATAGATAGATAGATAGATAGATAGATAGATAGATAGATAGATAGATAGATAGATAGATAGATAGATAGATAGATAGATAGATAGATAGATAGATAGATAGATAGATAGATAGATAGATAGATAGATAGATAGATAGATAGATAGATAGATAGATAGATAGATAGATAGATAGATAGATAGATAGATACGCTCAAAGTCGCAGAAGTTCGCTAAGAAATGCTTCGCATTTAAAGACACGGAAAGTTGCAGTGATGTTTTCAGTAAAGTTATTTACTATAAATAGTTCATTGGTCCTTTGTTTGCTGTAGAGTTATTCACAACGGGAAACTTGTCCCGACGCACTGAAAATGCCAGCTTATGTTCTGTGCTAGATGTCCTAACTTGATTCTTTCTTGCCTAGATCAGAATGTTGAAGGTATCCAAGTGACCTAATCAAGTCTCTTATGCTGGATTAGAACGTTTAACTGGGCAAGTTGGTGTGATTCCATCTCGAATGAATAAACCGCGCAAAAGAACGAGGACGAACAGAAGAAACAACAGACCTGTTGTTTCTTCTCTTATGCTGGTTATGGGGGTTAAGGCTCATTATTATACTAGTCAGTTCTGATTCGTAGTGAACGAATAACGGCGCGAAGACATGGCGAACACGCAAGGACGAGGAGGCGATAACACACGCGCTACTGTGCCCTTGGTTCACGTGCCTTACTATACTGTTCGATATGCCGGCTTATTTGCGCTGGCGGACCGCTGTAGACTGAGTTATTAACATTAGGAATCACTGCGACCGACTGAGCGGATGATTGCCTACTTTATTTACTGATGTTTCACATGCAGATTCTGAAGGAATTGACAAGTCATGTCGTAGAAGTGTATGTTTATGCTGGACAGAAAGAAGTAGCCTGGACTGAACCTAATGATCTCCTTGGCACGTTCGCAGATCTGACGGACCTTGCGCAGTCCTACGTGGAACAATGCGCGCCCCAAGCGAAGGTCCCACAGGCACGGAACTTCATCAAGGAGGGCCAGAACCTATGCGTCCAGACGTCATCACCGCCTGGTTCAGCGAGCACGCCAACTGCCCGAAAGGGATCATCAGGTCGTACAGGAACACCAGCGATCGCGACGGACCCTCGTGCCAACATTTCACCCAGGTAGGAATCTTTATACGCCCCCTCTAAAACATGCAGGCAATTTCGATCTCACGAGCTGGCAGTTTTACTCTCACATAAACGGATATGAAAAAATTCGGCAGATCCCACGCCTTGTGAGAATCGGTTTACTGCGAAGCGGACAGCGAGCGGTTTTATGCTGTATTTTCTGGCTTTGAGCCAAGCGTTACGAGGTGGATCGACGTGTTTTACGGGCGAAGCTCCTTATGCCGCGGGTCTGTCCATCCTCCGTTTGTTTGTAGCGTTGTAGTAGCCACCTCTAGCTCGTGATAAGCGCGCGTTCTGGTATGCAGTAGAAGAAGAAGACGACGTTGACGAGTGAGACTCTCGTGCGTGTTCGCCTGAGTGGCATTCTTTCTTCTTTACTGCGCGCGTTCTGGTATGCAGTAGAAGAAGTCGACGTTGAGAAGTGACACTCTCGTGCGTATTCGCCTGTGTGGTGTTCTTTCTTTTTACTACGTCTCATGTTTTCAACAACACCCGAAGACAACATTTCAGAAGTAACGCGCCATGAGGCTCCCTCTTGGCACGCTTTCTCTTTATCTCGGAGTCGCCAGATGGAAGACAAGGCTGCGGAACGGAGGGCACGGAAGGTGGTGGCAGCGCGCGCTCGCAGACAGAATTCTTAGGTGAGAGCCCGCGAGGCCGAAGCTGCACGTCGACGCCGCGAAACAGATTCCGCCGTTCGAGACCGCGAAGCCGAAGCTGCTCGACAAGCTGCACGGCTGCGGCGAAAAGACCCCGCCGTTCGAGCCCGCGAGGCCGAAGCTGCTCGACAAGCTGCACGGCTGCGGCGCGAAGACCCCGCCGTTCGAGCCCGCGAGGCCGAAGCTGCACCCTGCGGCGCGAATCGGATCTTCAAAATGTGAAGGACCGTGAAGCGGCGAGAAAGAGCGCGTACCGGCAGGCAGAGCCCGAGGCTGTGCGAGCACGTGAAGTGGCTGCAAAACGCATCAGGCGGGCTCTGCCCGAAGGCGCCGACGCGCGCTTCCAGCGGGACTTCCTTGATAACAGTTTCGTCCATAGTTGCGGTGTGTGCAACAGATTGTGGTTCTCAAACAATCTAGTCACAATATCTTCCATCAAGAAGGACCACGCTCGCGCCAATGCCATCGCCGTGCTGCAGCGCGAGTTCCCTTCGCCCCACTCATCATCATTCACCACGTGGATATGCTGTGATATTTTTGTAAGTGTAGTGGCTGTGTGTACATCGTGGGCTTAAGAGGCACGTCGACAAAACTGGCGTACAGGGTAACTTATGGTCTGACGTAACGTCAGCACTCATGTAAGAGGACATACGTCAGTGTTATCGAAACGAAATGTCCCTTACGGTGCGATGATGCGAATATCATACGTAACTTTCGTTAGCGTATTCCTCCGGGGTCGATCAACGCTTGACTATAGCTTGCTGCATCATAGGCTGCTATAAAAGCGGAGCCAACGCTAGAGTTAACCACATACGTGAACTTGACACGACGCCTGTAACGAAAGATAGATAGATAGATAGATAGATAGATAGATAGATAGATAGATAGATAGATAGATAGATAGATAGATAGATAGATAGATAGATAGATAGATAGATAGATAGATAGATAGATAGATAGATAGATAGATAGATAGATAGATAGATAGATAGATAGATAGATAGATATTCAAGGAGGTGTCCTTGAAATGTATCAGGAATGGGTTGAAATGCCATCGGAACCTTAGCGAAAGCGTATTTGTCTTCGTGATCTGCCAATGACGAAGCAGCGTCGGTGTGACGATGTGGCACGTCGACGAAAAAGTCGTCGTTGTATGCCTTCAATGACGATAGGGGTCGCCGTCAAACAAAACGGGCTACAGTTACTGTATATGCTACATATCTAAAACGGACGAACCCAAGGCAAACCCGACTTCGAGCACGCCAGACTGCTTAAAATTTATCATCATTAGTAAAGTATCTTTCTGTAATGACGAAAACGTGCTCGACAAACCACTGGAGATAGTATCGTGGACACCCTAAAGCTCCGGCAACATCTCGTATGGCGAACTCGTAGATATGTGCAGTGTTTGTCTTGGGTATAGTTGTTGTTTATGAGTGAGCATACCGTTGCATTGCGAACAAAACGAACCCCAACATATAGCAACTTTCGATAACGGTCTTGTCAACAGCAGGCAAAATACGGTAAATGACATTTTGGATTCAGGACATCACGCTTCGTCACGTTTCAGGAGGATGGATGTTTAAACACGAAATCACAAAGGGTACGAAATCTAGAGAGCTGAACTGAAGGCTTACAACCCAACGAACGTCGCGTATATAGTCATTAATTAGCACTGTTAATGTAAGCGAAGAATCGATATGTAGGGTGTAACAAGACGGAACCTACTCGAACTGTCTGCCTTAGTTCTCGCTGACGTCTTCGATTTAGGCACTCTTAGTTCTGTCTGTATAAACAGAGGATTCAAAATTCTGAATGTTTTTTGCATCGTACCGCCGCCTTACAATAGATTCGTGTTTGGTGCGCCTATAGTAAATACTTACGGTGTCAATGTCCTCCTCGATTCAGCTCGTGTGGTCGCGGAGCCGGTACGTCGGCTGCGGCTTCGCGCTCGTCGAGTCAAGCGACGGTGGCAGGCGCAACCTGTACGCTTGCAACTACGACGAGCCGGGGAACCTTCCGGGCACGGCCGTCTACTTGCCGGACCCCTGCGTGCTCGTCCTGCCCAATGTACACGAAGTGCGCTACGCAGCACGGCTTGTGCCAGATCGACCTGCACTCCATGGGGCCGTCCGATGACGAGGGACCCACCGAAGGCCCTAAGAGAAGCCGCGGCGACGCCACCGTCCCGTCTAGCCTCACGTGGATGCTGGCGACGTCCGTAGCAGCGCTGGTGTGCACGGCCGTGCTGTCACGAGCACAGTGACTGCGGCGCTCAAACACGAGCCCAGTGACCGCGGCGTGGCCGTATGTATTGCCTACGCTCGCGGTCACTCCTACGCCATGAAGAGCGGTGGACGCTTCGTTGCTCTTCGAAGTAAGGCTGTAAAATAGCTCGTAGTAACGGAAATTTTTATCTCAAATCTTTTCTTTTCCACATATATGCGCGTAAATAAATGTGGTTTTGTATGGTAACTGTACGCTTATTCAAAGTAAGCAGCTGTCTCAGAAGTGACGCTTAGCATGCGAACTCGCATGTACCGTCACACAACGAAGCAAGCACGCGCGGAAGGAGTAATGCGTTCATACGATGAGTAGGCGTTGGTGAAGTGTATCGAGAACCATTCATTAGGTCGACCGTAATCACCACACAAAGCATCGTCGTAATGAATAACGAGAGGAGCAGAGACGCATCCACCGCATGTACGAATCCAGCTTCGCATACGCCTGCTTTTAACAAGCGTAGGATGTCCGCATCCCTCCAACAGAACTCCTGGGAGAGATGCATCTCACCACGGTAGAGAGCTGAGCCAAAGCTCGGGGAGGCGGTGGCTAACTTCACATCAGAGAGCGCTCAAAGAACTCGGCTCCCATATAATCTGAGCACCAATAAATTTTACTGAGTCTCTGTTCCTCTTTATCTTTTACTTAACGTAGGAGTAATCCCCTTTTGTGCGTATTAGGATCATGATAAGAAAAAGGCGGAGCAGTATTATTTCTTAATACTGTTGTCACGCGCCCACTAAGAAGAATAGGTCATGGAACAGGTGAAATTCTAAAATAGTAATACTGCCGGTAGTAAATAATAAAAAATTCGGCAGATCCCACGTACCGTGGAAATCGATGTTATGCGAAGCATGCGCGGGATGGTGACTGATGCGTAATTTTTCACATTGAGCGAAACGTTACAGAATGACGCTAGAGAAATGTGGAAGTGGTACACGCACATTCATATGTTGAAGAGTCGTATATGTATTATATAACCAGTTGTTTATAGTTGCGTAACGATGACAATAGCAACAAGGGTGTTACCAACATCAGACGCGGTAAGCTGATATGTGGTGCTTATATTATTCAGTACTGGATAGCGGGAATCCTAACACGACAAAGAAGGAACACAGATGCACAGTGCAGGCGTTACTCGCAGCTAAGCATCATTCAGAAAAGTCTCCGTAGATATATATACAGCCGAGTGGCACGCGCAGCCGCACTGCACGTCCGTTACAGTCACACTTGCAGTTGTTACAGTTGCGTTACAGCTGTTATGCTTATACTTGTCCGTTATGACGGAGAACGCAGGCACGTTTCACGAAACCATGTGTATGTGTAGAGGGTGTTCTTGACAGTTCTTGGACAAGGTCATCATCACCGTGATCAGTGACCACCAGCAGCTGGACCGGACTTTTTAATTGGATCCATTCGTGATCGTGGCTACGAGGGGTCTAAGTGTAGTGAAGTGCGAGGTATTGTACAGCTGGTGGAAATCCTGGATGCCTCTAACGATGAAATGATCTATGATGCCGCCTGTCCTGGACGTGGCAGCGAGGTCTTTTGATATCCTGTCCACATACAAGCCGTATTTCATGCAGTATAAGGACCAGGCGTCGTTGGGTCTTGATAAGTCAATGTTGAAGTCACCGCTAATGATGAGAGCCCTGGTTCTCTCGGCAGATTTATTGTAGGAAGCATTGACTCCGGTTTTTGCGTAATCCACGTGGTCCGCAACGTGGACGAATGGATCGTAGTTGAGCGCCTTCCAGGGATGTTCTGTTTTCAGCTTCCTCACTTTCGTTGCGTCCGCCGCGGTGGTGTAGCGGTTACGGTGCTCGGCTGCGGACCCGAAGGTCGCGGGTTCGATCCCGTCGGCGGCGGTCGAATTTCGATGGAGGCAAAATGCTAGATGCCCGTGTACAGTGCCATCTGGGCACAAGTTAAAGAATACCAGATGGTCAAAATTTCCGGAGCCTTTCGCTACGTCGGCCCTCATAATCATATCGTAGTTTTGGGACATAAAACCCCAACAATTATTATTACTATCACTTTCCTTGCATGTCAATATGTGTGCTCGCGGTTACTGTGTTGGTTGAGAGTCTGTATCAGCTGTGGCACATACCCGCATAACATGAACTCTGGTATGCGGCTTTATGCCACACGTGACTGAGTGAAAGGGTTTCATGACACACGCGACAGGTATTTCGCATTATTCGTGTCACGACCAGTGAATCGTGTTCGTCATACACTGATCCCCTGCTATGCCAATTTTGGTATTTTAGAAGTTATGGAGAGGACCAGGAGAGCGCCGAGATGTAGGCGGCTAGATAGATAGATAGATAGATAGATAGATAGAAACGGCCAAAGTGTCTGAGGTTCGCTAAGAAATGCTTCGCATTTAAAAGTAATACGTAAATAAACATTAATTAGGTCGTTCCGTAGTCCCTATCTTCTCAAGGTTCTTTGTTATCTTCCGAGCTTATACCCTGGAGATTGGTACTGCTGCAGCAGTCTTTTTGCATTAAAATGTGTTGGTTGGTTCCTGGAGGAATGGCCCAACGCAACCCACCACGGGTGATCGGCCATGAATGATATCGCTAAGCCACTGTTGTTTTCGCATACGCCCAGTTTCGTTTCTTTTTTTTCGTTATTTTTTTCTTTTTTTTTTCTTTTTTGCATGAAGCACTTTTGAGGTTCTCGTGGTGCAGATGCGGCCGCAAGAACATCCAACGTTTCGGCTACTAGTTGATCCTATATGCTTAACACCTTAAAAATCGCACCGACCATTTTGTTTGAATCATTTTATTGTGTTTTTTTTTGCTTTTTTTAACAAAGGAGCAATTTCCTTTGTATTGGTGACCAGGTAATGCATTTTACTTCTTCTCCATGTAGTATAACAAAGCCTACTCGCAATGCAGACATGCCATATACTACAGATGATAGAAATCCAAGTGATAATCTAAATCTATAACATTAACTTTTTCTTCTCACAAAGGTATAAGCAGGTAATTGGTCAGGAGCTAATTGGTTCCCACACGCACACATACGAAATGCAGCAGCAAAGGTGTTTACGGAGTGACCTCATTTTGGCGGAAGCAAGTAACAAAGCTTTTCCGCAGGTCATTTCGTATTCGACGATGTGACGCCTTCGTTGATGGGTCGAACAATTACCTCGTCAAGCGAAGACCCAAAAGAGGCGGGCCACGGGAACGGCCTTCGACGTCATCACGTACCGCTCCTAATGATCGGCAAGGTGCTGCTGTCAATGCGACGCGACCGAGCGAGTGCCGTTGACAGGCCTAATGTGTTTGCGTCAAAGAAACGCGGCGCTGATTTCGTTCCCGCCCTTCAAGATTGTTGGAAGAATAAATTAAGCTGGAAGCGTAAGGCGCAACTGGTTTCTTGTTGTTCCCGTGTGAAATGCGAAACAAGGTTCAGAGGCTGGAGGTAACTCCTAGATCCTGGACGTTAAGACTGCAGCAGCGGACACATAGCTCTGTTAAATATGCATAAATAAATACTGGCGTAGAAATATTTTGAATTCCAGCGTTTACCGTACCAAAACCAATACATATCGGTCGCGAAAGATGGAACAGAAAACCACTTCCAAGCGGCGACAGAATCAGAACTATCCACGACGGAAGCGCGAATAGGTGTGGTGGGACAACCAATGAGAGAACATAAGCCTTAGTGAAAAAATAATGTTTGAAGGGATTAAACAAAATTTAGCCAAGTAAAGTATGAGTTTTTTTAGCAAAGTATGGTGTTTTAAAGAAGATAGGCGTGCTTTTTCATGTTACAATGAGCAATCTTTTCTTCTCAGCGACCCTCAGAGGCCACTGCTTCAGCCACAGGAAATAATGGACGTTTCCATATGTCGTGCGGAATGCCCTTATTCATTTCAGCGCAGTGGTTGGCCATATGCTTGCGAATTATCTGCATGGTATTTAAATTGAGGCGTGGTAGGTTTTTCGCTGAGTGGTATAAATTCGCCAAGGGGTGTTATATTGCTTCCGAGTGATCGTTATCGTGCGCCTGGACGCTTCCACATCGGACGGACTATTCCCCGCCATGACGACAGGAGCGCAGTGCTAAGTGCTGTTCACTCTACTTAAACGAGCTATCAGTGCACTAGAGGAAATAAACGGCATTTGGAAATACCTTTAATGGATAATATGGTTCAACACTGCCTTGTATGCTAACTGATGCATCAGGAATACGAGCACGTATAGTTGTAAGAGCTTAGATAATTATTTTAATAATGGCTGGCACAGACAGTTATATTGCGATCATTGTGACCGTCTTGGAATAACACCACTCATTCATTTTACCGTAATTAATTGATTCGGCCATTTAAAATGGTTCTGCGACTATAGGCAAATAAGACTAGCCTTCTTCTCAAGACCTTTCTGGCACTACCATTCATGCTCATTTTCTGTCCTCATATTATAAAAGAAAGTACAGAAGAAAGTATTAACGCAAACAAATAAAAACACGCACCTGGAGAATGCTTATACTAGGTGCAAGCTCACAGTATAAAAATATAGCCCCACGTGTTGTAGTCAATATACGGGGCCCTGGTGATATTCAAGCATTCGCGCCGAGGTGTATAAGTATCACGACGATGCTTGCTTATGTAACGTCATATATCTTTATTTTTTTTTCGAATGTAAATCATTTCATGCCGAACCAAGGCATTTTGAACGTTTCTATCTATCTATCTATCTATCTATCTATCTATCTATCTATCTATCTATCTATCTATCTATCTATCTATCTATCTATCTATCTATCTATCTATCTATCTATCTATCTATCTATCTATCTATCTATCTATCTGTCTGTCTGTCTGTCTGTCTATCTATCTATCTATCTATCTATCTATCTATCTATCTATCTATCTATCTATCTATCTATCTATCTATCACGTTTGGGTGCTTTCGTGGTCGCCTCTTTACACGGTTCCTGAGTCACTTTTCCGAGGAATCGTCGCATGACCATGATTTATTGCCTCACGAATCGATTGCCGCAAAAATCTTTCGAATCCGTCAAGAACGACAGGAGTTGCAGGTATTTGTCTTTTGGGACGTTAAACCCGAACAATTATTATTACAGGTGTTTGTCGCGCACTTTGAGCGCTTTTTCTCTTCTCTCGTCCTGAAGAGCGCGCTGGAAGCTACGTAGGGGCTGATAACACAGAGGCAAGAAGCTCCGTCAGCGCGCGTCATCAAACGCAATCGACCACTCACAGTATGATTTTGGTCGCTCTACACTCTAAAAAGAAAGAGTCCTTTGACTCTTTTTTGAGAGTTCTTGCTTGCCACGTATATGTGTAACACTCTGTGTAACTCTCTGTAAACAGAGACATGAACTCGCTTTGGAGATCATTATACTCTCTTCAGAGAGTCCTGTGACCCACAAGGGTTTTAGCCTGTCTCTTTAGAAAGAGTCATATACGTTGCAAGCCAGAACTCTAAAAAAAGTCAAATGACTCTTTTTTTTTTCTTAGAGTGAAGTGTTGCTACTTTCTCAGACTTCGGGGTTGTGCAATTTTAGCACACTACAGAGCGCACCGCCGGCAAGTGGCGGCTCCCCGGGACAAAAAGCGCACCCGATACACACACCGCTCTTGATTTATGTGAGCTATCGGCCAAAAACAACAACCTGCTCAATGACGAAATAGAGCAGCCGCCAGCAGCTTAGAAGAGTGGAGGACGGGCCTTTGTGTGAAGAGAGGGCGCTTGCCAAAGGGGCAACTTCGCGCTCCGCTTGTAACTCTACGTGCCGCGCACGAGAACAAAAACTTGGCTGAGCTTCTCATGGCAGTGTTTGATGTTCGTAGAATATGCTTTTTAACCAAGCCCGAGGGGTGCTTCAGAACCCCTTTAATTTTGTATATTGAAAAATTGGCATAGGAGGACAGGAGCGTATGACAGATATAAATGACAGGTCATGATATTAATAAAATGGTATGCCTACCACTTACTTCATCAAATCCACAAGGCTTCTTAAACGGGCTAGTTGGTTCATGAACATTATGGCTGAACAGCGCAAGCTACGGGACAGGGAAACTCACAGGACACAGCGCTGACTATCAATAAGAGCCTTTCAAATAAATTCTTCTGAATTATTTTTATTTGTGGATTTTATGCATATATACATACCTTTACATATTCGGGACATGACGGCGACGGCGACGGCAAAAATACGCCAAGAGTGTCCATATAATTGCTATCGCAATAAAAAGAGTTGATAGCGCTGTGTCCTGCGTGTTTCACCGTCCCTTTGTTTGCGATGTTCTGCCATAACGCTCATGAAATATTTGTCCTCCGTCAAATGTGGCGCATACTCGCATATCACGGCCCTTGCTATGTAGCTATGCGACACACGTAATTTACACTCTATACCAACCCATGGTAACAGCTAAGACAGATATCATAAGACACTTTGCATGGGTTAAAGAGAAATACATACCGTTTGTTTTAGAGCGCTGCTTAGACTTCACGCCTGCGCTGTAACTTTAATGCCTACGTTACGACGGCCCATAAGCTCCCCTTTAAGCGCCAGTGTAGTCGACGAGCCTAGTAAGCCCACAATATACACGCTACCGAATTTACACGAAGACGTCGACACGTCTCGTACGTATAGGACTGTGCTCAAAGCCAAGCTATGCGGCATAGGCAGCTACTCGCTGACTGCTTCGCATGAAAGTGACGCCGACAATGCGTTGGATCGACCGGAATTTATTCCCGCGCCGCGTTTCGAGGATACAACGCTTAATTACGGTCCCAAGCTTCGAACGCAATTGCATCCTGCTTAATCATTCCGGTGTCGGAATTACTGTCCCGCGGTGTACACACAAAAGGGAAATGCACCTGGAACGGATCCGCCCCCCTTTCCCGCATTTGCTGACGGAATCTTCCGCAGAACAGACTGCCGTCGCTTCTGCTAATTGCCGACGGCATTAACGAGCGCTATACGGTATCGCTGGAGCGCTCACGGGAAAGAATCGCATGCGGCGAGCTGCTCCTAATAGGCGAACGATATGACAAGGCTAAGCCGTTGCGCCTTCAGGCATGTCGGGAGTGATTGCGTCACCGGTCGAACCAAGCGTTGCGCGTGCAATATATAACGCTTCCGTGTGCGCCCGAAGAACGCGTTCCGGTGGTAAGGAGAATACGTGCGGCTTGCCTGCGAAGGAACAGCTGCTCCATCGGCGTGCGTTTGATGCTCCAGCTTGTCGCGTGATGTTCGAGGAACAACTGGACAGACGGTTCGGAGTAAGGGTTGAACAAAGCGGTACACGAAAGAAGCGTGTAGTACACTATGCGCTTTGCACACTCAAACCACGAGCAAAGCAGAACGTTTCGTCTCCTCGCACGTGTCGTTGTTTCCCACGAGAATCTCGCTTTGCGATCCAGCGAGCTTGATTTGTAATAGAAGGTGTACAGAAGTTTGAAAGGTGGCTTCAGGTAGAGCTGAACGCGACAGGGAGGCGTGCACAGGCGCGTTTGTTAGGCCTCCGTGTTTCGATTTCTTGTTTAGGTTTCTTTTTTGCTTTTGTACGAAGGCTCGGTAAGCTTAATCAGGCTTCTCTTGTTTGCGCGCCGTCATTATTTCTCGGTCCGCCTCCATCTCGCGGCGTCAACGTGCATTAAACGCCCTCCGGAGCTACTTATCAACTAGCCAGAGTAGCATATGTAATGCGAAAAGAGAAAGAATAACAAGCGTGACAGACTACGTGCTAAGTGTATAGGTTTGACAACGTGCTCTGACAGTCATAGTCGAGCTAGGCGACGGTTTGCAGGCGTTCGATGGTTTGTTTTGCTAGCTCGATACGAACCCTGGCTCACTCGTGGCGTTGGACCCCGGAGTGCATCGGCAGGTCAGTGCTTATTAGCATTGTCGGTGGTAGACGCGCAATTCTTTCGCCGTATAAATTATTTTAAAAAATTCTGCACACCTCACTCTATTCCCGTCTTTGCAATTTCTCGTGCCGTAAATTACTTGGCTCCCAAACCTCTTGGCTATAAGGTTTTCAACGCCAAAGCCCATATCGCTGTATATAGACTCCCTGATTTATTATGCTTGAGGTGGCAGGGTTGTAAATTTACTCGCCTAACTAGGTTGTCGAGTGGTTATGAAAACTAGTTCCATGCTTGCAGACACGCACATATACGTTCACAACGGACTTCGCAGAATTCGTACTCTTCTTCTTCTTCTTGTGCTCGTGAGAACGGTGCCACGCTTAACGAGTGATAGGTCTATCACAACCGAATATCAGGAAGTCGAGAGCGATAGTCGACGCACTAAAATGGGTTTCCATAGTCCGTCGCTTCATCAATCCAACCTTCCGATCTGACTTAATAGTTCTGAAGAGCTGTCGTCGGTCTCGGTGACAAATACGAAGTCAGCTGTCTTCGTCATCATCAACCCGACGGACATGCGTCATCTTTCTTGGTTTCAGCGCCGCAGTTTCACGAACAAAACAATAGCTTCGCTCGCATTATTCTATGCATTACATTGCACCCTGCATTGATACATTTCCACTGGCAATCCGTAGAGCACAGCAAATAGACTTCCCAAAGCACCTCCGAGGGTGCAAGGCGCAACGGATACAACAGGAGCAAAGCAAAGAGACGCCAACTGCGCTTGTTCTCGCGTCTTTGTGGCCCGCCGCGTTGGTATAGTGGTTATGGTGCTCGACTGCTGACACGAAGGTCGCGGGGTCGAATCCCGGCCGCGGCGGCCGCATTTTCGATGGAGATGAAGATGCTTGAGGCCCGGGTACTTAAATTTAGGTGAGCGTTAAAGAACCCCCGGTGGTCGAAATTTCCGAAGCCCTCCACTACAGCGTCTCTCATAATCATATCGTGCTTTTTGGGACGTTGAACCCCAACAGTTATTATTATCTTGCGTCTTTGTTTATTTTGTCCCTGTTGCAACCGTTGCACAGTGCATCCTCGAATGGGTGTCACCATGCTAAAGGCACCGCTCAGCTGTTCTATATTCGGGCAATTTCGACGTGAAAAATATAGTGTCAATCAGCAAGCTCATCTGACTTACGTGGAGAAATAAATAGATACCACGACGTATTATCCGTATATGTACGCATTATTTTCATAGACGTCCCTAAAACCACTTCAAGAGATGTATATTTAACCGTTTCGAGAACGATTAGGCGTTGCATAAAACCGCAGTGAAGCGTGCCGTGGGAATAGTCAAATCAGAGCTTTCTAGCAGTGCTGGTTTACGGTATGGTTAGTACGACGGGCAATACCACACCAAAATGGTCGGAACGTGTACCTATTTAGTCAGCAAGGCCTGCGCTAGCTAAAACCACCATCTCATCGCATTGTCGTGAGCATCGACCAACTGTCGCAGCTACAATGTTTTCGGGTCATGGTACGCTATCATACAACGGTAGTATCATTGCCTTAACGGTATACAGTATAACTGGCCCCGCTAAAAATACTCTATTACAGCTTCTGTGCTCAAACCAAGGCCCGATCTATACCACAGTGGTTTTGAAGCCATGTGCTTTGCTAGAGTATGGTCTTGGCAGACCGGATATACTAACCTCCGCGCAATCGAGAGAAATTCGTGCCTGTGAATATACCCACTCATAGCTAGAATTTCTTTCCAGTTAGCATTACTTGCATACCAGGTAAACAACCTCCTGTGTCAGACCCACCGCATTTCCTATTGTAGTTAATGTTTAGAATAAAGGTCCTGACTCAGGCTGCAGTTGGATATCCCAGTAACAAGCTGTTGGCTGTATCTACTGCATACACGCACTGTTCTGCTTTTCTTTGCTTTCCCAGAAGGAGACGGGTCAGGCCCGACCTCACTCCAATGCCAACGGCTCGAGAAGATTGGTCGCGATGCTGTTCGGGCCACGAGTCAGTCTCCTGCTCCGCTCTGCCCTGTCGTTCAGCTTAGTTGGGCTCTCGCTGCAGCGATGCCTCCCAGAGTACAGGGAGATAGAAGGCCACACCGCTTGCCTCCCGCGCAACCACGAATGCGACATCGTGTCTTGGGGCTTGACGGAGGCCGAGCGGAAGTCTTTCGTCGACGTCCACAACAAGTACCGGAGCATGGTTGCGCGCGGAATGGTACCGCCTCTACCTCCCGCTTCGGACATGCGCAAGCTGCTCTGGGACGACGGTCTGGCCGAAGTCGCCGAGGCGCACGCCATGCAGTGCCACTTCCGGCACGACTCCGGCCGTCACCGGTCGACTGTGAAGTTCCGACACACGGGACAGAACCTGGCCGCCTTCTGGAGAAGCAACGGCGACACGAACGGTTCCTCGTCCTGGGTGGGCAACGACATCGAGAAGGCCGTCAAGTCGTGGTTCGAAGAGTACCGTCACTACCCTCCGACGGCCGTGTCCAAATTCAGCGAGAACGCGGTGGGACCCGTGGGTCACTTCACGCAGGTCGTGTGGGCCAACACCCAGTTCGTGGGCTGCGGAGCTGCCCGCTTCAGGAAGAAGGACGGGCGCGGAGGCGCGACCAACTTCTACGTGTGCAACTACGCGGACGCCGGTAACCGCGCAGGCAAGCCAGTTTACCTGCCCGGTAATAAGTGCAGCCACTGCCCGCACGGTGCGGCGTGCGAGTTGCCGGCGGGGCTCTGCGTCGGCGGCAGCTTGTCGGTGGCACTTCAAACTCCGCGGTCCTGGAGTGAGACGTTGGCGTCCACTGTGGTGTATCCGAACTGGGCACAGAGAAGAGGGACCTTGAGGCAACCTTATGGAACACTGCGCTCCGGAAATGAGTCGTGGTACCGCCCTTACCGCGTATCCTCAGGCGCAACAGGAACGGAAAGGGCGTTGACGCGTCGCTACGACGCGCAATGGACGGGGCTAAGAATACTCACCGAGACTCCGGCATACTCGACCCAAGCGACCGAAAGGGTGACTTCGAAGTCCTCATCGGAGGGAGATGTATGGGAACGTAAACTGGGTCCGCTCGGGTTCTGGAAGACGCGAGGACAATCTTTCAACATACTGAGGGAGTGGAATTATCGTCTGAGCAACAGTCCCAATGATTTCGCTCAATGGAGGTTTGGGATCGGCGATGGAAGCGACATTTACATTAGCAGGCCTGAGCATGTAAGCGTGACTGTATTTCAAGGATATCATCGTTAGAATTGCCTTGCTTTTCGAGGACAGCTAGACTAACGTGGTAAAGCCTGCACGTTATCGCATACGGCTTTGTAATGTTTCCACTGTTTGTAACACCGCCAAAGCTAGCGCTTTAGAATATTGCGCGACGCGGGCTGGCATTACCACGAATTCAGAAAGGTCAGCCGGGCATGGAACATTCGACAACGACAATTTCTTCATCTGTTAACTTCCGAATTCTATGAGTTCTCTCATCCGTCTAAGTATTCCACAATGTAACGATGGTCTGTTGTCTGGAATGCTTTAGTGTGAATATTCTCTCCGATACGTGCACAAACAAGCGCAAAGTTCACCTCGCCTTATTTTTGCCAATAAATAACGCGCGCGGGGATGTAACTGTGATAATCAGGTTCTCATTTATTACACATTAAGATCGATTCGATCAAAGTATCGCAGTTATATCTGTGAAAGATTATTTCTTTGTGGCTGTCTTATCGGACAGCGCCAGGGCAGGAATGGTCATTGTAACACTACAAAAATTAGACAAACTGTAACTGCACTGGGATTATGCGTAAATTTTCTGATCTTTCGATCAATCGGGTCTCATTCTGCACATTTGCATTGTCGTCGATCATAGTGGTGGTGTTGCAATCACTGGTGCAGTTTCAGTCACATTTTAGAATGTAGACATATAGCCCGTTTTTATTTTAAATTTTGTGTTATTCGAACCTTTTCTACATGACATCTGTAGACTAGTTCACACCTTTGTACTATGTCACTTTGCCTACGTAGCAGCCATGTACGAGTGGCAGGGATCCGAAAGAGACAGGCTCAATGCATTGTTAAGGAAAGAAATCAAGGTAACTCTTGGGCTACCTACGAGTATCTACACCGAAACTGCGAGACTGATGCAATTAGGCATGCACAATGCACTGGAGGAAATAGCCGAGGCACAGGGAAGAGCCCAGCTTATTAGACTCTCCACCACGCGATCAGGAAGGCACATCCCCAAACGGATTGATATACCAGTTGCAGCAGTAGATGATAACCATAAGGAAACTCCCAAAAATCTGCGGGAGAATATCGCAGTCAAGCTTGTTCCGAGGAATGTTCACCCTATTCATAATGTGTGCAGAAGGCAAGCCAGAGCCAAAGCCCCGCTAGAGGAAAGCTTAAAATCAGGCTGAAAAATGCTCGTTTGTCGACATGGCTTTCATGCCGAATAAACGATCCTGCTCAGTGCTACCTGTGAAAGGCAAAGGATAAGTCGTCAACTCGAATTCTACGTACACCACAGAATCAGAAATTGCTGAACAAGTAGTCATCGCATTGGCACTTTTAGGCCCAATAGATCCAGGATCCACAGCGTTTCTAGGGCAGCCGTCCGAGCATTTGCCGAAGGAGTCATCTCTAGACAGGTCCTGGGAATTCTTGGGTTAAAGGTCATCAAAGTGCACACGATCATCTGGTTCTCTGCTTATATGGGAGAAATCAACGGTGCTCCCGCGAACCTCTGCCCACAATGCTGCACGAGGATTTGCGAACCGTGCAGCCACAAGGCAAGAAGATGCTGAGGTTCTAGATTGCAGGGATCACCTCCTCTCTTACAACGAGCTAACCAAGCACCTAGGACGCCGGGTCCCCCCTCCCCCCCCCCCCTCCGCACAGTAAACTAAATAAATCTCACGTCATTACGCTAAGACTTTTACAAACGAGAACCTATCCGAACCCACTGTTAATTAACGAGATCTATCCGGAGTTCTCCATTCCTACAAGATGCGATGAATGCAACGACACCATAGATCTTAGTCGCATGCTCTGGAGCGGATCCGCGTTACGCAGCGACAAGGGCAACACTGAAGAGCGGTGGGACGAAGCTCTACGCAGTCTCACGTTAGACGAACAGCTGTGGGCAGTCCAACGGGCCCGCAAAGCGGCCGGAGGGCTAGACCTCTCGGTCCCAACGTGGGAGCGGCCCGCTTCGGGCCAGGAAACTTGCGCGACATAATGGACCTCAATAAAGTTCTTCCATCCACCCATTTGTATCTTACTATGGCTCACAGGCGAAGAAGTCGCTTGCGGCAAAGCCTTATATGAAGATTGCTACAGCAGAAACGATAATCATTCAGGCAGCTTCTGCACTCACATGGTCACTTGTACAAGGTATTGTACAAGTGACCATGTACAAGCGCGCCATAAGAGTAGTAACATGGGGCAACTTGAATACATCCGCGGTGACACAGCGTGTACTAATTCTCAGAGTTGTAACGTCCTTGCAGGAATTCAGGAGGTTACAGCAGACAATAAGGAATCCGAGAAAAACAAGGCTATTCAGAATTGTGCTTTCCTGAGCTCGTTTGATGCACATGGCGGGGAGGGTTCCAGCCAAATACTTGGACGAGGACAGAGAGACATACGACACACCGCTGGACTAGCATATGAACATTTATTGAAAATTGTCTTTTATATTTATAGCAGATGTTAGCGAATGCACTGCTCACTGATTACCAGAATGTTTATTTCTGCGCTTGAATATTTTTTGATGCGTGATTGTCAACTTTCGTTGATGTCATGGCTTCTAAAATTTCGCGCGTCAGCTTGTCCTTACTTCTTGTTAAGTTCGCGATGTCGTGCAGTTTGACAATGCATTGACATTGCCGACTGTGGAAGGCGAGATGTCTAGCCTGGGTTCTTTCTAACGATGCCGCACGCTCTCTTCACTGCAAAGAAGCTGAAACGATGACGTCCAGTGCGAGGAGTTGCCACCGTCGTACCAAATAAGTTGGTAAAGCAACAACTAAAGATTGCTGGGAAGAAATCGCGGCGCTGTAGAATTTTCTAAACTTCTTAGTTATAACCTCTACGGTATTATAACCTCTACGGTTTACCTTGCTTGCACCCAAGGTAAACACTGCAGTGAAAGACGCAACAAGCAGGATACCCTAATTCGGGCACGCGCACTCTGCTAGAAGACATATTGGCCGTTAATGCAAATGTCCACCACAGCGTACACGAGCAACAAACTTTGCACTTCGCACGCCGGTACATTATATTTCAGTAGCTTTGTATGCTTGCACGTTTTGCAGCAACAGTGCGTCATATTTCTTTAGCGTATATTCACAACGAGAGACATCCTCAAGATCGAGCGCTACGTTGAACCCAGCGTGGTCAGCTTCATTGTAATAATTCACAATACTAATCGTCCTCCTTCCTTTAGCACTATCCATTACATATGTCGCGCACTTCACCGCATTCACATCGTGTGCAATCCTTTCTTTCTCATTTTCCCACTTAATATGGCAGTGTCTCCTTCTATCCTTCTATCATTCACCCCTTTCCCCAGCACACGATAGCCAGCTAGTCTATAAATAACAGCTAACCTACATGTGTGTCGGCAGGATTGTGTCTTGGAGGGTGCAAACTCGTGTTGCACCGCGGCTCGGGAAGGGGGAGATCGCTGGTGTAGCTTGGGTGAGGGGCAACTGCTGGTGAGGCTTGAGGGGGGCACGTGCGCCTTTTGCACCCACCTGCTGACTCCCCTTCCTTTCTATCTGTCGCTCCTCCTCCTACTCATCCTTAGTTGTGTGCATCTGCACGTTTGTTCGCGCCTAATGTAGCAGGTTAGCGTTACGCTATTCTAGCGCGCCTCCAACTTCGCATTTTTTTTTGTGAAACTTCCTTTTTATAGCGCTGTTTTTTCTTCTGTTTCTTTCTTTTAGGGTCACGTCTTCGAGTGCAGCTTGCTCTGCATTCTTTCACAAACTTCTTTTCTCTTTGTTTTTGTTCTTCCGGTCCTGGACTGCAACATTGAATTCACGTTTCTTCAACGACTAGTTCAGTGCTTCCTGATTTTTGTCTCTGAGCCGCCTTCCGTTACCGAAGGGCGCGTGTCATATTTCTAAAGTTATTTTTTAACGCAACCACATCGTTCAACGAATCGGTGATAACCGAGTATCCAATGACCACATACAGTTGGTGATACGGATTGTTTGAGCAAAATGTTGCGGAGCAGCTAAACACAAGAAACCACAATACACTGCTTCGATTATGTACACAAAACATCCCTTTGCAGAGCAGCAGGCCAGAGCGTGCTAGCTCAAGCCGACCTCCCCGTCTTCTTTTAATAAGTTCTCTCTTTTTCTTCATCTTTTCTTTTTCTCCCTCTCATGTCCTGCAGCGCGCATATAATACACACGTACACACCAAGCGCAATTCTGCGTCGTAATAAAAAAAAATGATCGCGATCTTCAAAACGAAGTCAAAGCGGCCACTACATTTAATTTTATTATGGCTGGGTTTTACGTCCCAAAACCACGTTATGAGGGACGCCGTAGGGGAGGGCTCCGGAAATTTTGACTATCTGGTGTTGTTTAACGTGCACCTAAACCTAAGTACAGGGGCCTGTAGCATTTCGCCTCGATCGAAATGAGGCCGCCGCGACCGGGATTCAATCCCGTGACTTTCGGGTCAGCAGTCTAGCGCCGTAGTCACTAGACCACCGTGGCGGGTGGTATCTCTTCAAGACTCTATCTTCTCCTGAACTTCTGCCTCCATAGGATTTTCACTTAGACGTAGCGTCATTCTGAAATCTATATCAGCATGATCGTGCTCACCATGTACAGTGTGGTCCACTGTTAAAGGGAACACTCGAATGAATACCTTTTGTATTGCTGTCCCCCTAACTGCCACTGGATGTGGAAAAATTGTTTGCGCACGGCACTAGTCTGTTGAAAGGAGTCAGAACTGCCAACCACCGGTAGTTTCATGCGGATGTAAGCCATTATGCTTCTGCAAGAGAGCGAAATCCGGCGATGCCCTGCACGCAAGTGTTCCCTTTACTAATGGACCCGTCTGTACATCAGCGTCGCGCATGCCAACCGGCTTACGCACTGGCTGTGTAGTTGATTCGCTGGTGATGGGCCTCGTGGGAAATTTTTAGGGTACGAACTGTTCATCTTAGTTTAAAAATTATGTGGACGAAGTGTTTGAGCGATACAGTTTCTTTAATCTTGTTTGTTTGCGTACTTGCCAGAATCGGCGAAAGAGTTGCTGCGTACTGTGTGTGTCTTGGTTGCTCGCTTGAAGCAGGGCTATTTTTGGTTATGCACTGTTAGCATGGGAGAGATGGTGTTAGCGGGTATCACACTTGATGCCAACCTCTCCTACATATGCCTTTAATTTTAAAAACTTTAGTGTTTTATTAAAACATGTTTGTTGAGGCAACCACATAATATTTATTATATATTTATACTCAGAAAACGAAACATATTGTCACGTGGTCGTGACGTCGTCGAAGGCAGCAGTCAGCACGTCAGAGAAGAAACTCTTTATTTGGCCGAACTTGTGGCCGGGAAACTCAAAGACAAACTACAGCAATGCACTGATAGCGGCGAACAGAGCGTCGACCGTCGATCAACTGACAAGCGGTCAAGCGCGTCGGCTTTTATACAGGCGCTATCGAACTTTCCAGCGATATCGCTGGCGGCGGCTTTATCTCTCGACAAAGCTGGAACATTCGCGTGCGGCGCGCAATCTTAACAAAACGATCTACTACAATCGCGAAGCTTCTCGAACACTGCTTCGCGGACATCGTCGAGCGTTGATAACCGTCCTTGCTGGTCAAACCCGAATACATCGAAATAAAACAAGTGGGCGTGGCAATATTGCCGATTTTGACGTTTCGGATCCTCCACGGGCCTTGGAACAAGGAAGCGATCGGGTTTTCGTCGAAGGCAGCGCGACTTTGAAAGGAAGACAAGAAAAAATGAATATACATACTTTCTAAAAATGTGTATAAAATCAAATTTATAAGACAGAACCAGACAGCGAATAGAACTATGTAGTTAGTAGAGTGCACAACAGGAGCTCAACGTGAGTTCGGAACCGGTGAGTGCGTGTTTACAGCTGTCACAGCGGTTGTGCAAAACCGACCATTCGAGCAATCAACAAATGCATCTTTGTCGCCCGATCAAAAAATTCCGAATCTTTCTTGGTTTTCATAGAATGTATTGATAGCTTGCACGTGACGTCATGGACGTGCAACATGGCTCCGACATGGTGGCTTAGGTGACGTCAAGGCAGTATGATCACGCGGCGACTAACCTGCTTCAATATGATAACGACGTCGCTGGAACGTTATTGGGCCTCTGGCCACAAATAACGAAGGAACCAGCATGCGATGTACTAACACTAACGTGACATCTCAAACTTCGCGTGTGCTCCAACGTGGCTGTTTCTGTGACGTCAGTGCAAGCCATCCATACATCCCGCAGAAACTTGGTCTCATTTGCAGTTTAATTCGTCCTTCCCGCCAAGAAGTGTAAACCAGTTTAAACCAGGGAGCATTCGTGCGCTTGCCGCTTTAATCGCAGCCTGCACTTGCCCGCGGGGCTTGAACATCACTGCAGATGGCCTTGCGGTCCCGGTCACTTCGGTGTTTTCTCTCGACGTTCCAGACGTCACACTGACGTAAATGCAATCGCTGTCATCATCGCCGGCTGATGACGAAGATCCCGGATCTTCGTTATCGTGGCCAGGAAGGTGCTTCAGCAACGCGACGTCGCTGACGTGCAGTGTGGTTTGTTTTACATTTTGGTATCTGTGCTTGTCACACTGTCAACGTCCCGCAGTCAGGCCGAAGTTAGGTTAGATTAGGTTACGCACGCTCCCCGCTTCTTCTTTGGGGCCTCAGAACCTGACCTCACAGCCCATCGCGCTAGAAAGCTATAGGCGAACCCCTCTGCCGTACCCAGAGGCGACAGACTAAATTGCGCGTTTTTTTTTATGCACTTAACAGATAAACCCAGACAAATTCTAGTGAAGCCTGCGCACTCTCTCTCTCTCTCTTGGACATTCGTACTTCTGGCGTTAGTCAATGCTGTAGGCAATCTGTACTTAGCACTTAAAGCGCGCTTTTGACGGCTGCCGCTTTGGTAGTCTGGACGCCTGCAAACACGAACAGAAAAGAAAAAAAAAAGAGAGAGACTGACACTGTATTTTTCTACTTATTTAGCCGATGTTTGTTCCAAGAATGACGACGGTGTTTGTTTCAGGACAGTGTCGCTAAATTTCAATCGTTAACGCTACAAGTGTGCCGCTAGATGCCAAGGAAAACTCGAATGATACGCCTTTACTGATGACTCGTGTATTAGAAACGGCCTTGCTTTACCCAAACTCTCCTTCGTCTTCACCAAGTGAGGTGCAAGCAGCAGCTCACATGTGCTAATGAAGATATTGTCCCGCAGAAGAGCTACTGGCTCGATTGATCCGCCACGTCGAGGAGTGCCTATTCACACGATTTTCAGTGCTATACACCACGAGGACTGATAGATAGATAGATAGATAGATAGATAGATAGATAGATAGATAGATAGATAGATAGATAGATAGATAGATAGATAGATAGATAGATAGATAGATAGATAGATAGATAGATAGATAGATAGATAGATAGATAGATAGATAGATAGATAGATAGATAGATAGATAGATAGATAGATAGATAGATAGATAGATAGATAGATAGATAGATAGATAGATAGATAGATAGATAGATAGATAGATAGATAGATAGATAGATAGATAGATAGATAGATAGATAGATAGATAGATAGATAGATAGATAGATAGATAGATAGATAGATAGATAGATAGATATCACTCTGTCAGGAATACTGGAAATGTTTGCCGAAATAAATTCTCGCTACGTGCTTCACCGCAAAATCTAAAGGCAGTAATGGAGCACGCCCATTGCTTGGTGCACCCCGCATTCCTGATATATGGTAGTTGTTGGTGTTACGGGACGGTGTGATGTGGTTCAAGGGAGCGACGTTTTTTTTTGTTTTTTTTCTATGCAATGAAGCATCGCCTAACTCTACAGATCGTCCCTACACCGCCTCTCTGCATAAGCGCATTCTGTGAAATGCGTCTTCTAACATCGCATGATGACGCATAAATCCAGATGTGTGCTGTGATAAAGGTTACGCAGCGTAACGTTTAATACCTAACGACAATTATGAGCATGAAAATTGGCTGAATGTGTCCGTCAATCCATTTGCAAAAAGTTTATGTTAAGCATAGACTCGGTAGTGGACTGACGTAGACCTCAATCTCACCCTGTGACCCACTGTGTGGGTCGGGCAGTGACTAGTGGCATAGCGATGACACTGAGCGAATCGGAAAGTACCGACACTTCGCGATGGTCTCCCACCATGTGACCATACTTTGCGTCACGAAGCTTGCACCTCTCGTATTGGAAAGTAAGGAAGGAAACAGGAGGGAGGGGTAAGGCAAGGAGTTTCACCAGTTCATAATAACCGGTATGCCGCCCTACCTTGGAGAAAGAGGTGGGGGGAGTTCTAAAGTTAGAAGTGTAAAGAAAGAGAGAGGGAGAAAAAAATAGAGGGAAATAGAGAAGGAACGGAGGGGGAGGGGGGAAAGAAGCGAAGGAGAGAGGGAGGGATCACATACACAACGCCACAGTCCGTCACTTTTGTGTGGTATTACGTATCACTGATCAAACACGGTTAACACAACTAAAGCGAAAACCGAAAGCAAGCGGCTAGGCTTTTTCCAGGGAGCACTTGCAGTTTTCAGTATTCTTTCCTTTAGCCCAAGGATTGTCTTGGATAATTACGTTGTAACGTACAGGGACACAACACAGAGTACGTACTAAGAAATTCCTAGCTCGTGCTGTGTGCTGTTGTGTGATCATTTAATCCATTTACGTTACAGCGCGATTATTCAAGACAATGTATAAGCAAATGGCCCCTATTGCATGTCTAGTAAGTCTAGCCGATTTGTTTAACGCGAAGAGGGAGTCTTTATTATCTGCAACGCTATATTGTGACCATCGAGTCTCCAACACAGCTCTGCACTGTGTCTTCTCTGCACGGCGCTAAGCAATGCCGTGAAGACGTAAGTCGAAGCAAGAATGGGTATACGAATTCTGTCGCTGTCTAGGTGCAATTATGGACCCGGACAACGCGATAATTAATCTGTCAATCTGTTTGTGTATTCGCAATAATTCATTGATGGCTCCGCGACGAAGCTCGTGAGCCCAGAGGCACGCCTCTCGGAGTTAGGGGAGTCTCTCCGGCACAACTCGCAAAGCCTTGTCGCGTTTCGTAATTGCGATTTTCAGCATTGCAGATTCGCAAACCTAACTTAGCTGCCATTCATTGTAAAAATGAAGACATTAATTGCTAGTTACCTATACAGGGGCTTGTCTATTTCGCAATATCTCGTCATAGCATCTACAGTTTCTACAGCACAAGACAAGCGAGTTGTGCTCATGCGCGCTACCACTGCAAGAGGGACTACACCGCCATTTGGTTCGAAAAACTGGCCAAACAAAAGTTGTTAGGAGAGTACATCTTTTTGCCATCGTCATGGCAAAGAAGCGTACAGGCGGTGCTTTGCCAAAGGTCGAGGAGGTGCAGCATCTCAAAGCTTAAGCCGCATTGCCTGTGTGTGGCTGTCTTCAGAATCCGTTGTTCTGAGCACGTGATTTGTATACTAATATGACATTCGGGAAGAAGGGGTTAAAATTTATGTTTCTGGTCATGTAGACGTCATTTCGGGCGTTTGTTTGTCCCCGTGTGCACAATTCCAATAACTATAGGCAACATGTCCCCAGCTGCGAGGTACAGCCCCTGAAGCTGTCACTCCTCTTCGGCATGCCCGCTTTTGCACAGCAGTGTTGTGTTTGATTGAACTACCAATATTATACATCTTCTAGAGTGCGCTTGCAATAACTTAACGTTTGTGAGTGCCTCTGCAGCGGCTGCGGCGGCTTTCGAGCACCTATAGAAGCATCCAAGGAGCAGATCCGTGGTGTTCAAGAACGCAAGGCTCAAGATTTCGAGGTCGCTCAAACTCGCGTTAGCCGACAGCCTCGAGGTATGTGTATGTGTTTTTCTATGTTAACGATAGTTTCATTAACGACAGATGCCGCCACTGACTGCAGCAAACGTTTTTCGTTCGTGGTGTTTCTCACAGTGCGGCCCATAGAAAGGCGTCCTCGCCATCGGGTATGCGCACTTGTTCACTTATAAGGACGCGTTCGGATTTCGTCACGCAATCGGCGTGCGAGAAGGACGACGGTTGTTGAGAGAAATTGAAGGCATTGAATGCATGCTGCAAACAAACCTTTGTTTTGTTTTCCTCTTTGCTAAACTTCAGGGCTCGTTTTTACGTCATCCTCGTGGCACTGTAGGTACCGCCCTATGTGTGCGGAGCGAGTGGTGAGCGAAGAAAGGGGCGGGGCCCGCCCATCTCTTCGGAGCTCGCACGTTGACGTTAAAGAGATGACAAGAGCGATGACATGTGCCCGAGCCGCTGGCTTATAACGACGCCGCCGCCGCCTCATGGCCGCGTCCAATAAAATGAGGGCGCGCCGCTGTCATCAAGGACTCTGGTAAATTGAAGGGTCATCTTTTTTTGTTACATTAAGCAGTGACTGCGGCTGCAAAAACTTTCCCAGCCGAGCTAGACCGTGCCCGCGTGTAGGAGTTTTAACGATCGGCAGCACGCATGTATGCATATTTCTTGCCGCTTAGATAAGCACTCTACAGTAGTGCCCTATCCAACACGGAACCGATGTTGGATCTGCGTACTATATCTTTATGGGAGGGGTGGGGGCCGGGGCGGGGGGTGCGGGTGTGCTCAAGATATTTGACAGCCATTTCTTTGCTTGTCTCGGTTCGTTTAGTTGTTAACTTGGCTCAAAATATTAGTGCTGCTGAGCACACGCAGCCAGAGAAAGGATCCTGTGGTATCTGCAAGGTGAGATCAGGGGACGTCATGTGACAACGTTCTCCACGTCCCTTTTCTTGCTCCGAGTCTGCGGCCTTTTCGCTGCTGACCTGTCGCCACGCACGCAATATCTGCCCAACTTGTCGAATACACGTGCGCAGGATGTTCCAATACTGTCATCCCCTGCCTACTTAAGCGTAGTGCATAATTAAACACAAATACGCAAACAACAGAAAGAGAAAGAGTGAGGATAGGGGCAGGCTAACAATTGGAACCAAGAAGGGCACGACGCCTGTCTATTGTTTAGGGCTGGGGTCTCAACCTCACCTCAGCTAGCGGGTCGCAGTAACGAAATTCGGTCCTACAAGGGCAGGGACATTGAAGAAGATTGAAAAAAAAGGGAAGGGGGAGAGAGGGCAGGAGTTCGAACATACTGTCAGCTAACTTGACCATTTTAAAGAAGACCCTGAATAGGATTTGACGTCAGGATTGGAGAAACATGTCGACACTGATCTCTAGAATTGAAATCTGGACACCGATTCTGAAATATAGAGTTTTTGTTCCCCGCTTATGTTTCAACACACGGTGACCGCATGGGATGGGTCACAAAAACAATGCTTGATAACATTCACGTTTGTGTAGCTCATTAAGAACTACATTAAGAAACAAAAATATGGAACGAAGACAGTCATGTGGGGGCCGGGCCGTTAGCGAATGGTCCGCGGGCCGCGTGTTTGAGACCCCTGCTATAGGGAGTAGAGAATAGCAACAGAAGATTATTAGAGGAAGAATGAACCGGTAAGATGTAGCTGTTGCACACATTTCTCTCGAGTAGCACTGGTTAACCACCGTTCATGATCTGAGAACCCCTGCCTAATAGGCGCCACCCTATTTTAATGTTTCATCAGTCCCGTAGTTCGTATCTGCGGTCACTAGCTGCTCTAAGTAGACGAAATCATTTGCCTGTTTTTCACTATTTATCGCTAACCACGTTTTGGCGCATCGATAGCCCAGAAGAAGTCGGAGAATATGAAGAGTACGATTACATGTTTACACTACTTTGTCCTCTTGCCAGATTCTTTGTTATCAACCGTCTATGTTCATCTTCACCGCATTAGCAGTATTTCGAGCAAGAAAAAGCACGACCTCTTTTTCAGCTATACCGTGGAACTTGGAAATATTGCGACCACTTGAGCTTTCGTTTAGATAAGTCAATATACACTTCTTTTGGAGATTTTAATACGGACTAGAAAACGGATAACTGCGAAAATACCTGCAGATACCACTGTACCAGTGCACATACTGAGTGCTTTACATATAATGTTTATTACCAGAAATCCAACAATGTGACCCCCCTCGCCTCATAATGAGGAACTGCAGCCTTGTACCGATCGGTTCACGTTAGAAAATGGCTCGCTTCAAACGCACTTTGTTCTACGAACGTCTTTTAATGAGAGCTTTTTCAGGCATTAAATAAACACGACGCTCACCATTTACTTGCTTTTACAACGAAAGCTCTACCACGTCAGGTCCAAGGTCATTCCAAGGTCATTTTCCAAGGTCATTCACCGCGTCGCGAGACCTTTAGCCGCCGGAGCGGCTCAAAGTCTTGCGGCACGAGTCTCGTTCAGGTGTGCTCACGTCTCCACGTGGGTGCGTTCCCCTTGAAGGAAATCGGCCCCTCAGGACCTCAATAAAGTTATCTGAGTGATTTCAGGCGTGACATCACGCCATGTGGTCCGCTGCGAAGAGGAGCCGCAGCTGCGCTCGCTCGGAGCCTCGCCGCTGCGTTACCACTTGACCAGAAGAAAGTTTAAGGGTTGCTTCACCGCGTTTGGTCGCTCAATGCTCAGTCTTGCCATGGGTGGCGCGCCGGCTGGGGTGTCTGTGTGTGCGCTTCAGTGCAAGCGACAGGTTAAATCCAATCATCCAGTACAGTTGAAACCCGCGATAACGAAATCCCGAGGGAACGAAATTCTCACCGCAACGAAATGTTTTCGGAGCACCGGCGAACGCCCATAGGAGTCAATGCATTTCGTAACTCGCGACTACGAAAGATATTCATACTGCAGTCCCTCATTAACGAAATTTTTGAAACACGAGTGCGCAAATAATCTACTCTCGCAACATTAACTGCATTCGAAAACTGTTGAAATGCATTCATGCTACACTTAACTTGTGCAAAACTATCGCTACAGCGCACTTGAGAAGCAGCCGCCATCATTGTTTACAAAAAAACAAAGCTGGCGACAATGATGATGATGATGGCTTGCCGAAACACCTGCTCGTTATCGCGGACTACGTAACCAAATCCACATTCCTCACGGAGTTTCGTTCGTTGGCTTGGCTATGTGCTTGGCTTTATCGGCTTTGCGCGCACATGGTCGCGTGTGTGGAGCTATTTGTGGACCGTTCGCTTGGTCGCTTGGTGCAACGTGAACTGTGTGTTGCGATTGCTTCCTCCGATTTCGCTGCCTACGAAGATACCGCCTCCAACGAAAAAGCGGAGGTTCATCACGCTGGAAGATAAGGCTGCAATCATCAGTGAGGTGGAAAAGGGCAGGAAAAAAATGGACGTCTCCGGAGAATTCGGCGTTGCGCGCAGCTCGCTGTCCACGATTCTGCGCTGATTCAGCGGAGCCGGAAGAAGGTTCGCCTGTAGGCGCACTTGATGACGGTACTGGTGACAGCGCAGTGCCGCCGTCTCTGACCAGTGCATGGGGCGAACTTTGTGCCGTGGCAAACGAGATTCCGATCAAGAGGCATGAAACTGCTGCATGGTAAGGCCCGCCAAAGCAAACTTACTGACTTTTGGAAATAAAATGTGTTTTTTGTAAATTCCATGTCTTTTCTGCCTCAGTCTCGCGCCAACGAAATTCCCGCAAGAGCGAAATTTTGTGCTTTCCCCGCCGATTTCGTTATTGCGGGTTTGAACTGTAGATATAGAGAGACGGCATGCTGTGAAATCTCAAGCGAAGGCAAAGTTCCCACCGAAACACCGGAGCAAAGAGAGGCCAGAGCAACACGTTATAAAGCTCACCAAGCGCGGAAGCGTGTCAAGATCGAAGCCACTATAGCCGCCGCCGTCGTTCAGCAACACAAACAACAACAAGGAGAAGAAGCCTAACTTCAATGAAGCACTGTGTGCATGCATTTTGCAAAACCAAGCCAAACATATCTTTCGCTTGAACCTCAACCATATTTTTCTTCTCGGAAACTGTGTGCGAGCAATGCGAAGTCACCATACCTAGCAACAAACGACCAACTGTTGTCGAAGTTACTAGAAGCGTTGTCAACAACAAACAAACAACAAACAGAAGTCTTCAGCGCTGCGACCAATCCAAAAATCAAACAAACATAATGAACGTGCCATAAGGACACGCGCGTGCTCTCTCGCACTCACCGTGAGAGCTATTGTTTCGAAATTTCTTTTTTTTTTACTGCATTTGCTTCTGCGTCGGCTACATGCATACAGCTTTTGACTCACTTTCACTCGGTCCAAACTGCCCGCCTGTCCGTGTTCGTTTTGTGCATCGCCCGTTGCACAACTTCTTCGTTCGCCCGCCACGCAGACTTTCTTCAAGGACGACGCAGTCCTTTTTTTTTTTTTTTTTCCAAAGCGCTCGGGCGACCCGTGCTTCGGTACCGTGCAACAACCCACTTCGGTCGGCGGACGCGGGGACAGGCACTAATAAGCGGTTCATTTCGCTTGTCCGAACTCTACGCGACAAAAGAACGACGCTCGGTGAATGGCGGCCGCCGAGTGGGTGTTCGTCGGAATCGCGGTCTCGCCTCGCCGAACAGCTGATCGACACGGAAGAATAATGGCGGCGGGGCCAGAGAGTGAGCGCAGCCGGTGCTCGGTCGAGACACGCCAGGTAGTGCCCTGCCGCTGCCTCGCTATAGCCCGGCTTCGAAGAATGCTTGCTGGCGAAGATTGGTTTGATGTACCTTTATGGTAAACTGACACGGGCACGCTCGTCGACGTTGTGGAGGCAAACCTCCGTTTTCCTTTTTTTCATTTTTTTTTTCATAGTTACTGCATGCTTCCATATTTACAGCGCGAGACGACACCACCAGGAAAAAGGAGCACGAAACACAAGGAGCGCTGAGTGACAACTGTAATCTTTATTTTAACCAGCAAGCCGTTATACTAACTGGTGGCCAGAAAACGCGCACAAGAAAGATGCGTGGACGGAACATTAATGTCGGCAGAAAACAGACATGCGTCTAGATATGTTGTCAGACAGCGCTCCGTGTGTCTTGTGTGCCTTCTTCTCTGTGGTGTCGCCTCGCGCTGTAAATATGGAAGCTAGAAACCAACTCGACCAACATATTGCTGTGTGGTACTGCATACTCTAAAGGACGGTTTAACGTGTATACAAAACCGTGCTTTAAATAAAAAAGGGCGTATTTTAGGTGTCTTTCTGTCACACATTAAAATACGCAATCTATCTGTAGGAGGTTACAACCTAATCATAAATGTAAGCTACGCCCACAGCCGTCGCTGTACCTCCTAAGAGAATTTGCATAGACCCAATCCCACTCGTTTATTTCTGGGACATCAATCAAGCTGCGCGTATTACAGTTTAGGTGATTTTCCCATACAGGCTCATGTTCGTGTCGCTAGTTTTTGGTCGAAAACTTTAACTTTCTGGGCCCGATTTCAGCAAAGATTCCGTCATCACTACTCAGCCAAATGTAACATTTTAAGAAGGGATGGCGAACTTTAAATTATAAGTATGCGCAGTATTTATATTAACAGCGAAAAAGTACTTACAGTTACAACGCAAACCACCTAGCACGACTCTCTTGCACAGATGGATGGCAAGCGTGCCGCAGAAGTTCTGGTGCGGAACTTGTAGCTAAACAAACTATGGAATGCAGTTCTTTGCGATAACCTGGCGCGCCCAGTACTCCCAGGTTGCAAAACGCTACGCACGTTATCAGCGTCATATAGCAGTTTAGATTGAAAGGTATCTTGTCAGTCGCGCTTCGTGTAGAATACATTTCAGAGAGTGTTTATTCACCAACTTTAGCCCTGCAAATGGTGTTACTTTCTAGGTGAGCCAAAAAGAAGAAAAAAAAACTGATTCTGAAAGCTCGGTTCACATCCCGTGCAATGATCTTAATATATGTGCTAGTCCGAGCGAAAGCAGGTTTATGAAGGGTGCAATATCCTGTTGATTTCGTTTCTCCGAACGTAGATCGCTACGTCCCATTACCGGAAGTAGCCATAGCGTGCACGAGAGTATTTCGAGATCCATTCACTCGTGGCCATTTCCTTGCTGGTAAACCACCAGTTGTCGCCAGCGCAGTACACGGTTACGCTCTGGTTGTTAACTCGAGGAAACCGAAATACTGAACGCTGCCACGAAGTGGCCGCGTTGCGCCGTCAGCGATGCTTGAAGTAAGAGTCTTTATATTTTTCCAAGACAGATATTTCTCATCACTCTAATGACAAATCATCCGCGCCGTGGAAATGTCGGTAGTCGTAGTCCTCGAAACTCCTATGTGTACGCTTAATAATAATAATTTTCGGGCTTTTTACGTCCCAAAACCATGATACGATTATGAGAAACGCCGTAGTGGAGGCCTTCGGGAATTTCGACCGCATCGTTTTCTTCAACGCGGACATAAATCTAAGTACACGGGCTCTAGCATTTCGCCTCCATCGAAATGCGGCCGCCGCGGCCGGGATTCGATCCCGCGACTTTCGGGTGAGCTGTCGAGGTATGTGTACGCTTCAAAGGCGTGCTGCGACATCATGTGCAGCAACGACGTTTCTTCAAAGCTTACTGTTTCAGTAACCAGCTTTGATGCACAGAAGCCATGACGTGGTCGGCCTACTATATACTTTCAGTTTTATCAACATAAGAGCGAATGAACCAATTAATCTGCGTACACAAAAAGAAAGCAAGAAACTGGAGTGCTCGCATGCACGCATTGTATCCCGAAGTTATCCCATCCGCCGTGGTGACTTCGCCGCTGACGTGTTGCATTGCTAAGCTCGAGGACTCGGGTTTGATTGCCGGCCATGGACCACGGATTTCATGGAGCACTAAATGCAAGAACGTCCATCTACTTAATGGTATGTGCACGTTAAAGGGGTCATGAAGCACCCCTTGGGCTGATTGAAAAAACACATCCTGCGGAAAGCTGACACGGCTATGAACTGCTCTGCCAAATATTACAGTCGTGCGCGCCGCGTAATTGCCACAAGCGGAGCGCGAAGTTGCCGTTTCCCCAGGCACCCTCTTTTCAAACAGAGGCCGGTTCTCACTCTCGTCGGTGGGCGGGGCGTCTGTCCGCTGTACGTCGCAAGAGACATAGCATGCTTATTGGCCGATAGCCGACGTAAATCGAGAGCGGCGTTCGGATCAGATGCGCTTCTTGCCGCGGGGTGCCGCCACTTGCCGGCGCCGCACTCCTCAGTACACGGTAGCCGCACTCGCGCAAGCGAATCACAGCGGGAGAGCGATCGCGTTTCATGACGCGCGCTGGCGTAACTTCTTTCCCCCATGTCATCCCTCCCTGTCTAGCTTCCAGTGCGCTCGTCGGCACGAGAAAAGAGAGAAAGCGCTGGGAGCGTGCGCCAAACCCCCGTAACTCCGCTGATTCTTGACGGATTCGAGAAATTTTAGTGGCAATCGATTCGGGAGGCAGTACACTCCGATACTGAGGCCATTAGATCATTACTTGGAAAGGTGGTTCATGACCCCTTTAAAGAACGCGAGGCAGTAAAAATAAATCCGGTGACGCCGCTACTGCGTGGCTCATGATCAAACGGTGGCTCTGGCGCCTGAAACCTCAGAATTTAGTTAAATTAGCCAAGAGATAAATACAGACCCCCAGTTTTACAGCGCGGACGTCCATAACTGTTAGATTTCTGCATACGTAGATGCGCTGACGTGAGTGACTTTCAGCGCTTACCCAACCGTTACTGCCTCGCATCGACACTGTGGGTGTTTACATATGTCTGGCATATGAACCGATCAATATTGAGTGATCGACTCCTGCTTCGTGAACGATCGCTTCATGGAACGCCGCCTACCGCCCCTGCAGATGCGTGAGTCTTCCGTACACACGTGAGTTGCTTGCGCTCTGATGAGCACGTCACGTAAGCTCACACGGACTCTGCGCAAAACAGTTCCGCAATACACAAGACTCCCGTTCTGAATTCATATTTCTTTTTTAATACACGAGTGAGCAAAATCTCAAAGTGCATGTGTTTACTTTTGCTTCTTTTTCTTTTTTTTTTTTACTGCTCGAGTACGCGCCCACGCAGCGGCTTCCTCAAGGCATAAGGTGCTTTACCGCACAATTTACTCCGGCTTTTATCGCCCGTTATTTCCCTCGGGTTCTTTACCGGCAATTTGATTTCTTCGTTGTTCTGTTGTCCTTCTTGTATCCGCGGTCAAGAACCATTGCAGCATGAACCCTCGTTTCACAGCGGCTATTCCGGTGAGACCCCAGCCGGTCGTAAAAATATACGCACGCCACAACTTCCGAGATCGGCGTCGGACGCGTTGTGCAACCGACCGCGAACCGATCGTGTTGTCGCACTGTTGTCAGTAGACCGAATACGCTGGCCATTCATTAGAACGCGACGTGGTATTACTCAGAGCAGCAACCGGTGAAAGAGAGAGAAAGAGAGAAAAAACTAAAATGAATTATTGTCTGGAATTTTATGTTCCAAAAATCGATTCAACATTATTATGCTCGACGCCGTAGGGGGCAGGGGGATTCCGGGAAATTTCGACCGTCTGGTGTTCTTTAACGCGCATTGACATCTCATAGTACACGGGCCTACGACATTTCACATCCATCAAAATGCGACTACCGCGGCCGGGACTGAACCCGCGACTTTCGGGGCAACAGTCGAGCACCGTAACCAGTGCTATGTACTCTGCTATGGCTAGACAGGTAAGCCGCCCCTAATCTTAGTGACATGACTGACCCGGAAATCTCTTTCTGCCCGAGACTGAGTAGCAGGCTAGAGCACACTATCTAAAGCCGTCCCCTCTGGATTTCTTCGAGTGAAATATCTATCTATCTATCTATCTATCTATCTATCTATCTATCTATCTATCTATCTATCTATCTATCTATCTATCTATCTATCTATCTATCTATCTATCTATCTATCTATCTATCTATCTATCTATCTATCTATCCTAAAATGGGACGAGAATGCAAAGATAACACGATAACGAAGAAGAAAAAAATGCCAGGCCTGCGCTGAAACCGCAGCACAGTCACAGCGAAAGCTGGAAGAGCGGCGTTTCTAGAGCCGATTGTAAGCTCTCTTGGGGCTACTAATACAAGTACCCACTACGCCATAAATACAGCCAAGGTACCCACTACGCCATAAATCAAAATTTTTGTAAAGTTGGGAAGCACCTACTAAGTCATTATTCGTCATTCTGCGGAGAAGCGAGGCACCAGCTACACGTCTGTAAGGCATTATGTGCACTTTGTTGACGCGACGACTGTTGACGATGAAGAATTATGGCTCAGCCCTTTGTAATGGGTTGGAAGCTTTAAACGACACACCAGTTATGCAATTTGCATTGGGTGGCGCCCGGTCGCTATGTCCCTCTCCCGTCATGTTGTATAACATACGTTGACGTGGGAGAGAGACGGGGGGGGGGGCGAAGAACTTTACTGAGACCCCGAGGAAATGGATCATGCGCTTATGGGCTTCCTTGGCAACCAATACTAGTGCACTTGCGAGGAACCCACTACGCTATAAATCAATGTAATTTTTGAGAAGTAGGGAAGCAGGCACTATGCCATTTTTCGTCATTTTACGGAGAGCCGTGGTACCTGCTAAATGCATGTAAGGCATTATGTGCTTTGTTGATGCTGTGCCTGATGACGATGAAGCATTATGGCGGAACCCTTTGTAATGTGTTGGAAGCATTCAACAACCTACTCGTTACGCAGTTCGCATTGTGTGACGCCTGGTTACAGAATTCGCGTTGTGCGACGCTTGGTGCTTATTTTACTCTTTTACCACGCCACATTGCATATGCTAATGTGGTTCCCTCCCGACATGAAGCCTGTATAGGACCTTTTTGCAAAGCAGTTTCAAGCATCGGCATGGCTCAGAGGTTGAATGCTGGGCTCCCACGCCGAGGGCCAAGATTCGAACCTCGTTCCATCCTGGAATTCTTTTTCTTATTTCCTTTTTTTTTCTTATTTCGAGCGATAGTGGCTACGGACACCGGCGGCGGCGGCGGCGGCGGCGGACAACTACGGCGCCACAAGCGGCCACTGAAGTGATCTCATAACAGCTTTCGCTGTAAAAGAAATCGACGACCCTAACGGCCGCTTATGCGTAGTAAAGAAACTCTGGAGCATTTCACCATATCTTGGAGCTTCGCCATCTTCTTCAAGCGTAGGACAGTGCACCCCCTCGCTGCCCGTTGCGGTCACCAAGAGCTAGGTCCCCAGCCAGAAAAAAAAAAGAGAAAAAGAAAAAGCGGTACTTCCGAAATAACAGGGCGACACGGCGGCGCATCCCGACCTTCCGTTAAATCAGCCGTCGAAAGGAATGGCCGGAAGGCGCCGAGGGAAAACCGAGGCTTCAGCTATGATGCCTGTTGCCGCCGCTGACACTGATGACAGCAATCGCGCTGACGCCTTTCAACACACCTCTCCTCTTCACGCGCGCGCGCGCGCGCGCGTGTGTGTGTGTGTGTGTGTGTGTGTGTGTGTGTGTGTGTGTGTGTGTGTGTGTGTGTGTGTGTGTGTGTGTGTGTGTGTGTGTGTGTGTGTGCGCGCGCGCGCGCACGTACACAGCTGCTCCGTATGTATGCACTCAGGACTCAAAGACCCGTCGTCGTGGCAAGGTGGATTCGTTAAGAGAACAATGGCCCTCCGTTCAAGGTGCTTGTCTTCTTCACTTTGGAACGAAGATTGCAGGTTGGGGAAACGTTATCCGGTACCGACGCCTGACGGCATTGGTGTGAAATACCGGCAAAGTGTGAAACTGGGCGTGACACGTAGCTTGTTACTAGAAATAGCGAAAGAGCGGGGGTAAAGAAGGTCAACAAACAAAACCAAGGCGGTAGAAAGAGCTATGCTGAGGGGCTGACAGCACACTTGACAGTCAGAACACCGATTTTTTTCGAGGCAGGTATCTGGGCACGGCAGGAACAGAAGCAGAGCGCGAGTATAGCTGAAGTCTCATTAATAGGAGGAAGAGCAGTTGGAGTGGGTGAACGGAGTCGTGCGGTAAACGGTGGGATAAAAGTGGGAGCTGATGCGACGTCACAAATTTTAGCGACTTGCGACATCGTGATGACGTGATATGGTGACTTCGTCACGCGGTGATAATTTTTTGCATCAATCGTGTTGACGGCGACGCCGACGGACGCCGACGGTCGATTTTCACGTTTGGTGAGACATCTAAGGCTTTCGGCTTTTTAAAAGCAAGTAATTCTTAACATCGATATTACCTGTAAGGCTGGCAGGAGTTGGGACCGCGACGAGACATCAAGTGATGCTTCTTTCTTTTGTCGGCGATATCGTGACTGATCACGACAGGACCTGTCAGCGACACAAGGAGAGTCCTGTGATACGTTATTGACCTCTCAGACTCTGACTGCCAACCATAATTGAAACGTAATGAAATAAATTATGTGGTTTCGCTCACGAAAAGCACGGCACGATTACGACGCATTCGGTATGGACAGGTTTCATCTACCTGAAGCATACACGGGCCTTTTTGTATTTCTCCCCCATCGAAACGCGGCCGCCGTGGTCTGCAGTCGAACCCGCGCCTCGTGCTTATAGAAGTGCGATGCCACAGGTGCTAAGCCACCACGGTGGATGGCTTAGCGACATAATTCTTGGCAACTATAAGCAGACAACCCCCTTACGTGCTGCGGTAAGCCTGGTCCACATTTGTGTGTATACGGCTATGTTATCCACATTGTAGAACCCTATAAATGTGTGGGCACAACTACGATTCGTGCGGGCGCCGCGTTGACTCCTGCCATCCGGGCTGCATGGGCATCCGGTGCACAGCCTCCCCCAACGACATGGCCATTCTGCGTTGCTCCAGCCACAGAGGCAACGATCGATCACCTACTTGGGACCTGTCCGGGCCTTCACAAAGCTCGCACCCGCCACCTACGAGGCCTTGACTACCGCCCCGGTCGACCACCTGACTTAACGCTCTGGACGCACGGGCCTTTGCATCGACCGCTCCTGGTCTTTATCAGCGAAACTGAACTCTTTCGTTTTATTTAACTTATGCCGTAGGGCATACTGGCGCCAATAAAAACAAAATTGAGCGTTCCGTGAGTGGGGCATGTATACTACCGTAAATCGTTAACCATTTTTTTTTCAAACAAAATAATAATAATAATAATAATAATAATAATAATAATAATAATAATAATAATAATAATAATAATAATAATAATAATAATATGCTTCTTCTTTTATTTTTACATATTGCATCCTCAATGAGACTATTTAGGAGTGGGAAAAAACGTAATACAAGTGAATATTCATGAGCAGGCTTCCAAAATTTCTTTAAATAGTAAGGAACGGACACTTCCGGGCAACAAATTCCAGGCTTCGATTGTTTCTTTCTTTCTCTCTTTCTTTATAGGTAGCAGCCGTCTCCGCAACGCTGTTTTCGGGCAGAATCGGCATGGCACCTTTCATGTTCTTTCCAGCGTTCGTCAGCCTGTAGAACGGCCCAACGAAAGGACTATCAAGCCATGATAGAAACGTGGTTTAGGCATTCAACTTTCTCGAAGTCGGACTTTTTCTGAAATATGCAACTCCTAATGGCGACCTTACGCGTTGTCCAGCAGATCGCTTTTAGCCCGCCAACACGAAATATTGCAATGAAGCGCCCACGCCAAGTGTATACTGCTTCCCAATTTTCTTTTTCTTTTCTTTTTTTGCGTCTGTGGTAGAACGCATTCGGGTGCTTAAGTGCAGTTCGCACTGAGCAAGCACAGGCGCGTAGTCTAGTGGTCAAGGCATTCACTAAAACAAAATTTATTTGGTTTTATTTGTTATTTCTTTGGTGCGCGCCAGCTGTCCGTGAGGAGGGTTTTTCTTTTTTTTTTGGAAAACCGTCACCAGCTTCGCAGGTCAGTCAGTACAAGCTTCGCTTGTATAATAATAATAGTAAAAATAATACTAAATCTTCGCTGTCTTCTTATAATATAATTCCTGCACATATGGCCTGTTACAGCCAATAGATGAGTCAAGCTAGCATTGTCACTAGAGGGACAATGCTTGACACATCCAAATAAGACAGAAGCTCAGGGGAATACGGAACCCTGAAGTCGTCCTTAGGAGCAAAAATGCACCCGTATGTTACCCGAGGCTCGTCTCAAAGTCTCAAACCGCTATGGTTTTGTTTCCGTCAAGAAAAGTAAATATCACCGGGCGCTGTGTGAGCGAAGCACTGAGGTAAAACACTACTTGAAACGGACACATTTCCCGGGCGAACTTGTGGGCGGAGCCGCGAATTTTACGATGGCCCGTGTAAGAGAGATCGACCGCGGGCAGAAACGCCGTGGTTATGGGCTTTCAACATCGCACCCTGAGAATGCGCGTGTCATTAAACATCGCGCTGTTGAAAAAGAACACGGAGTCCCTCGGGAGTTGTTGCACTTCTCGCTAACGTGCACCATACGGAGGCGCACGCAATACCACAATCCTGTGCCCAAGGCAAAGGCATGCCCGACGGACCACCGATCGTAGCACGCCTGCGCCCATACCTGCAGCTGTGTACCACGCATGCGTGGCGTGAATTGCGCCGTTCCTTTCAGTCGCGGGCATATCGTGAGCGGAGCACAGCGTGGTATGCGTGTCGATGGCGGTGAAGGTGCGCTTACACATTCGCTGTCCCGTCTTAAAGACAATGGAACCCGGTTGATGGCGCGTGGACCAAACGAGCACTTCGGGCAATCGGTTTCGTGCCTCGCGAGTTGTGTGCCATGGCGTGACGCCTGTATGGCTGCGCTGCACCACTGCCGGGTTTTGTGCGATCCTTTTTTTTTCGTTCGTTTTTTCTTTAGTGTAGTCATGAGGCAACGTATCCCGAGTTTCTGACGGTTCGTTGAGAACGATATGCACAGCGCCGAGATTCATGCTGCCGGTGTACTTTTGGTGAGGAATAGTGTTTTGGGCGACCTCTCTTTCGACTACTATTCTGCATGCGTCGGTCGTTTCATGACTGCTTAAAATTTTATCCGCGCCATAAAACTGCGACGGTCACCGGCGGTGGCGGGCAACACCGTCACTCAGATCGTCTGTTATTGTGAGCTCATAACAGCTCACGAAAGAAAAACTCATAGTCTGTTCCTTGCGCATTCACCTAAGACGACTCGAAGGCGAAATCTATCTTCTTTTTTTCTTCTCACTCGTTGTATTGATCGTGCCCCGTCACCCTCCGAAAGCTTTCTGCACCTAACGTGGTTTTGCAATGCCTCCAGGATCGGAGGCACTAGATCCGCTGGTTTTGCACTGCCTCCGTGATCGGCCCACATTTGAGCAAGCTATTTATCTCGTGTGATGACGTCGTCAGGTGACGTTAAGTCACGTGACATTGCAGTGACGTCATGATGACATAATGACGTCAGAAATTTCGGATATCTGTGACGTCATGATGACTTCTTATGGTGACGTCATAAAGTGTTGTTGATTTTTCTCATCACTCGTGTTGTCGCCGATGCCGCGGGACGCCGACGGTCAACTTTCGCGTTTGATGAGGCATCTAAGCCTTTCGGCTCAATAAATCAAGAGAAAATCCGGTTGCGAGCTCCGTTCCGTACCCAAAATTGTGAAATTGCTTTGTTTTGTGCAACTGCCAGAAAAATTGATACTATATACCAGACTAACAAACGTACATTATTAATTAAAGCGCGCACATGGCCGCGACTTCGTCTGTTTCCTAATTAATGCATCAAGTGGCATATAATTAAACGCCGTCTTTGGGCGTACACGTGCCTTGGGATTCACTTCTTAATTATATCTCCTAGTTCAATTACTCACTGGAAGAGTTTTTACGAGGGCTTAAAAACCAAGAATACCACCAAATATTTACGCGATTATTCTTTTATGCCATAAATCACGCGTTTTCTTTCAGTTGTCACTAAACGAGTTTGACCTTACAATTTTGTTTCGCGAGATCAACGCGTTTCAAGATTGACGATCTATCTCGCGGCTTATACTTGCAAGGCTCTGCGGTTTGCGAAGACCGAATGACGTTAGTTTAATGAAATATTCCGGACGCAGCCGCGCTTTCGCGTATAAAAGCTTAACGACGCTTGAAGAGGCTATAACGACTTACTTAATCATTGATCAAACATTGTTACTTTTTTTTTGTCGAAGTCTAGTGCCGCCGGCCGAAGAATTTGCTCTTTCATTTTACTTTTGCTATGCACATTTCGCGGCAGGCCTCGCAACGTTAATAGAGTCCTCAGAAACCGCACACTGTCGACAGCGCGATGTCGCTCTATGTCCTATTTCACATTATCAGTGCGCAAAACGTTCATGGAGTGTGAAGTAGACACCACAAAATATAATTAAGAGGAGAAGAAAGAGATTGACTTTCACGTGTTTCATTAAACATGAAGTAAATAAAAATGAAGAGGGAGGCGTGTCGATGCGGCTGGCTATCCCAAAAATTCTTCAGGAAGAAAATAAATAAAAGAAAAGAAGACAAAACGTAACATCACGAAAAAAAATTAAACGAATGCTTCAAAGACGCCATAACACGAGTTGAGGAACACTAGTCTGTATATCATCACAAGCACGGGCACGGCGATGACATAGTTATTGTGTGCAGCGAAGTGACGTAAGAAGATCGATGCTTATGTCAATATACTTCCATGAGCGCTCAAAAAAATGCCGTGCACTCAACCAGAACACGGAACTGGCACTCAGAAGCAATCGCTGAGCCTCCGCACTGCTTTTTATGCGTTCCGTGATCATCGAAACACTCCAAAAATGATGCTGGACCACGCTACTATCATAACCACCACCTCCACCATTATATTAACAATCATCATCATCATTGTCGTCGTCTTCGATTCCGGCGTGGTGCACGGAACCGGTGCGGCAAAAGTTCACATGGCTCCGCTACGGTGCAACCGCGGCTCACATGGAACAGGTGCAGCGCGCTTGCAGCGCCATCTCCTTACGTTATGAAGAGACCGCGTTATGAAGAGACAACTTTATGAAGAGACCGCGCGTGGTGCAAGTGCGTCTGCAGTTTTCTTAGGCAACAAGAAGTCGGCCTTCATCATGTTCGCGGCTTCAAAACAGGATCCTAACTGGTACGACAACGTACGGACAGCGAGTGCGGAACTTCGAGCAACGGTGACGGCACTGCAACTGCTAATACATGATTGCCTCAGCCTCTGTTCCGAATTTTGTCCGCTGTATGCACCTACTCGTGCTTTTTCTGGACGTTCGATGACTGATGGCAAGCCTGTGGCATCGCTAAAGACGCAAAGATTAACATCGTCGGAAAATACGTTCAACACGAGGTTACCATCACAGTTCACCGCCGATGCGACAATGCACTCCCCAGCCGTTGCGTTAAGTTCCGCGCTGCCGTCCGCAACTGTCGCGCCGATCTCCATCCACAACAACGATCGACTACTCGAAAAAGAAAACACGAGGGGCAAGAAAGGAAACAAGAGACGGGCGCATTCACTACGCGAAATAATTCACGATCAACGCCACATTCCCGATCCATCAGCGCTACATCCACGATCGACGCCATGTTCAACGCGTCGTCTGCATGCTCTCGAGCTGCACCGCGACGGCACCACCACGCGAGGAGTCGCAGGAGCTCTCTGCACTAAGGGGCTTTACTCTGCACCACGGCGGCGGCGCTCCGGCACCGCGCTGCAATCGAGGAGCGCGGTGCAGCGCACCGTGAATCCGGTGCAGGAGGTGCAGGTGAATCGAACAGACCTAACTGCAACAGCAAAGCTTTCCATCGAGTTCCCATATGCAGTTCACGGCGTATATTCAGCTCGGTAGAGACCAGTGGCGACATGGCGACTGCACGGAAGCTAAACCACGCGGAAGCGTTTACCTCGTCTCGAAACCCCGCGGCAGCCGATATTTGAACTCCTTGGTCGATGAAAATGTTTCCTATACATCCTTCACCCGTCAGTCGTGTCTCCCTTACCTGCTGCCGTTTTTGGCACACATTCGCGTGGCTGACTCCCTCGAGAAACTGGCACGTGATCGACAGAACGTGAACGCGTGGTGACGCAATGACCGGATCCACATCGGCATACAATAAACATGCTACCAGGCGCTCGAGCCCAGCATCGAGCAATATGGGCCGGAGTATGAGCGCGAGTCGTTCGCATACCATTGATGAGGTCCATTATATGCAAATTCTCCTGCTGTTCCTTTCCTTTCTTGACAAGAACCCTCGCGATCCCCTTCTCGATTCTCTTCGCAGATTGCGCCATTACACTTTCGGATGGTGTATATATACTCTATGCAACTTTTCTCTCTCCCTCACACACTCAGCGATCACTCGGTGAATAGAGAACTCTCTGACCACCTCCTTTCCCCTTCCTCCGAGCTAATTCTGCCTCTCCCCCTTTTTGTGCCGAAACAGGATTCCAGCTTTTAGGGTACAAACTGAGCTCCGAGAAAGCGGAGCCATTTGCATCACCGCGCCGCCAGAAATAGAGCGAATAAATGCGCTCGCCGTCGCGCTATCAGACGCACACACGCACAGACACCCGGCCGTCGCAAAAATGCAGCCCGTCGGCGTTCGGATCACGTTTCGCGCATATCGCGTCTACATGGTCGTGCTCGCATATCGTACGTTGATATACGCCCCGGATATCGTCGTCCACGCATGCAGTAACGGTGGGCGAGCCATCTAGCTCCGGGGCGAGCGTATTGACGTCCATCGCCGAGCACCCATATGCCGTGCATATGCTCTTCACGCTTCTATATCTGAGCATGCATATATATACGCGGGCGACGTGCCGTCGCTTTCGCGAAACGCCGGGTTTTCGCTACTTTCAACCCGCGCGCCATGACTCTCGCCCCGTTGCTGCAGGCCGTGATTATGCTAATGAGCGATTCGACGGTGCGCAACAGCGCCGCACGCGGAATAGCGCTGTGTGAGCACTCTTCGCGATTCGCGGCTTTTAGCGCGATTGGTTGATGTCGCGTACCCTGGGTGGGTATATATGGCTGGTGCATAGGTATGTTGCTGGTTTTGAAGCGCTACTCGGCTACGCCTTCTGCGTCGGCTTACTGGCGGCTTCGTTACTTTCAGTGCATGTACTGGGGACCGAGAACTTAATGCTGGTTGGTTGAGGTGGTTCAGAAACTTCCAGGCCCGTTAACAAACACTTTAACAAACACAAATGACCAGTGGGTGCTACTGACTAACGGTGAACTATATTTAACAAGCATGTACGTATAACGAAGTGACTCTTTTCTTCTCACTCTTTTTAAGTGTTCCTCCCGTTATCTCAGTCTTAAATATTTTTTAAAGATTTGCTAGCCTTGCAGGTTTGATTCGCTTGTACTAGCTTGTAGATAATCTCTGTATGATCGCATATTTGTTTTTCGTTTCCTCCCTCGTTCATATATTTTTATTTTTATTTTTCGAGAGCTTTCTTCGTTCTTCGTTATCCTGTCGTTTAATGTTCTCTATGTGCGCTGTGCTACTGACACTGAAATGTTGTATAAATATATGCCTATGCGAATATTGTTTATGAACTTATGCCGCATTCTGTTTAATACGTGCGCAGGTATGCGAACCATGTTTGCCTCGAAGGGATTTGCTTTATTTTTATGCGTTGCATTCAAAAATAACGAACCATAACTTGTGACCGTAATCTCAGACGATGTATATGTTTCTGTCCTTATGGCCTTGTAAAAAAATGCCGCACTAACACTCCTGAAGTCATATATGAATTACAAATTCGTTTAATCAGAGCTCATATCACCGTATTTCGCGCTACCTGTTATAATCCGTCAAGGGATTGCCAGTACGTGCGAATAAATAAATAAATAAATAAATAAATAAATAAATAAATAAATAAATAAATAAATAAATAAATAAATAAATAAATAAATGCTTCATTGGAGAAAGCGTTCTCAATATGCTGCGGTTACATCGTAATCATAACTATAGGATAAGGGAATAAAAATGGGCTAGAAAAAAATTATATCTGACCAAAAGAACTAGTAATAAAAGTTGACTTGTGAATCTATGTAGTAGAGACCCGCTGGAAAATTGTGGTAAAATTCCAGTGTTGCGCCACAGAGCGCGTGCGTTCCGAGGCCATGTTAATAATGACAGCAAAGAATGTATAAAGAGCCTAGCTCACGGGCCGCACTGTAAAATGATAAGATGTGCTGGAAACCTCCGTACTTTGCGCCACACTACCTTAATTTTACCAGAATGCTCCAGTTGGTCACAACAATATATAATAGTGACTCGATTTCGATACCTACATTCGTTCGCCAGATATAAATTTTCTGTTCGCCTGTTTCTCATTCAGTTACAACGGGGCGCCGCGGCTGCCACCCTAAAGATGACGTGCCGATGCCCCCAAGGGTTACTGTTTATGGTACCTTTAGTTAGCATAGTTGCGCGTAGGTCATTCATCTTGCCTGGTTGCCAGAGCTATGCGGCGAAGCCGCATTCCGTTTTTGCATGCGGCATGCCTGGCGTTTCGCCTGCCCTTGACCTTTACTAGCCATCGCAGGTCATCAACATGACCTACGATGCCTAGTGTCAATAAAGTTCTGTGCAGCAGCGTCGTCAGAGAATATAAAAATCGGCCTGAGCACCAGTTTCTCCGCAATGCACGGTTGCTAGCCGCGTTTGGAAAATAGGGGCCGAATGAACAAACTTATCTGCGTTTTCTCATTGGTCAGCCGGTTTCGCTGATGATGTGCCAGGCATCGTGATTGGCTGAAATACTCTCTTACGAAAAATTTTAGCGTAAGACGTTTTTGCGAATACGGGCCCAGAAGCGCAACCCTGGTCCCCTTAATGTGGCATATATGGTAATTCTAACGACCCCGAGTCTTCGACGTGCTTTCAGCTGTCTCTTCCTCAAATATTTTATGATTTTCGGACAATTACGGTGCCCCATCTTGCACATTCTACACGTCTATCACTTTATTTCTTTTTAATGCTTTTTTTACAACCAGCGCTGCTAACTTTCTTGTAGGACGTTTGCATAGGCGGCCTCGCAATCAATAATTTAGCACTTAGCGACTTCTCACGCCTTTCCTCCTCTGTATCCTAAAATAGAATAAGTGCACATAAAAGAGGCACACACGACAACACACATTCTCCCGAGGCCCAAAGCCAGTTTTTAAAGATGATATTAAAGACGATAGCCTTTCTTGGGGAACTTAAACGCAGAAATTTTGGTCTGTCTTTCAGTTTGTCGGCACGTCCCTCGATTCAGCCACTCGGCCAAAGTTGAAGCACTTGCCCAAGGGCCAGCCATCATGAACGGCTGACTAGGTTCATACTTGTGTACATTGTGGATCAAAAAGCAAACATTACGCATATCTGAGGCGCAACATCACTAGGTAAGTATTAGGCGGTGTGTTCCTTTAACAGAAAATACATAGATACGCAATTTTAAAGACCTTGATGGTATGCATTTAACGTTGAGACAGTAACGCGTTTATTAAAAGATTGCCACAGCTGAAGCGATCAGCGGTCGAAGCCAAGGTCCAAGCCGAGCAAGCGCGAGCGCCAACAACAACCGTCTTCGTCTTCTTCTTTCGCAGGCGTTGTTGTCTGCGCCCTACCATGTTACAAATCACTCCCCCGCGGAAAAGGAGCCATCCTGGCGACCTAAGGAACAGCTACAAGTGGTGGGTCATAATGCGGCTTCAGTCGATCGACGTGAACAGTCTCGCGGCCGCGACGACGGCGGTCCGTAGATGATTGAACAGGCTCAATCATATAGTTAACTGGGGATGCTTGACGTAGGACACGGTAGGGGCCTTCGTACTTAGACAGTAGCTTTGTGGAAAGGCCAGGAGCGGAGGAGGGAACCCGAAGCCACACCAACGTTCCAGGCGAATACGACTGAGGAGGTAGGTTTTCGTCGTTACGGTCCTTCTGGCCCTACTCGCCCTACAATGTTACAATCCTAGTTTCTTAAGGTGCGCTGAAAATGCGACTGCGCTGAAACATGTCTTCCTCCGTGCCCTCTGCACAAGCTCATGTTGTGTTTCGGTTTCGGTTCAGTATTGCATTGTACGAATGACAGGGGGCGCCGCTCTGGCATTCCTGTTTTACCCAGGCGACGTGTAAGTAAGAGAGTTTGTGGAGAGTACTCGATGAGTGCGAACGTTTCTTCTCCTTCGGCGCATCGCGCCAAACAGCGTGTTCGGGCTGGCCGGCGTCCCCACCGGTCGCGTTGGTCACCGCCGGTCTTCGCCTGCCGCTGCGCCGGGACTACCAGCCCGCAACACAGCACTCGTGTTTCCCGACGTATTGCCAGATGGCGTCCATATCTCACGCAGCGCCTCTTCTATCGTCTTTAGACGACATTTGCAGCGAAGCACGCAGATACGCGGCCAATTTTTTGACCTAGTCGTTTTTCACGTCACGGTTCTTGCATATTGACTGGTATATGACGAGAACGAAACAATCTTTCACTGCCTAAGTACTATGGCCAGACAGTAAAAGCGGCGTCACTGTTACGCGTACAAAGTAATCGTTTTGTCTTGCGTACTACGGTAAAAGCGGTATTCTTTTTTTTTGTCTAAACACAGAACTGATCATGTAACATAATTTTTAAGCGTGGCAGTCTTGATGCCTCACTCCGGATTTTTCAGGTCATCCGGCAGTATTCGAAATACAGTTTATGATTGATTTTTCTGTGTGTGTGTGTGCGTGCGTGTGTGTGTGTGTGTGTGTGTGTGTGTGTGTGTGTGTGTGTGTGTGTGTGGTGTGTGTGTGTGCGTGTGCGTGTGTGTGTGTGTGTGTGTGTGTGTGTGTTTAGTCGGACAAATTTGTATCACATTAGCGTAAATTTCCTCGAAGTTTGATAAGTAAATTAGCAAAATACATTTCACACAGTTCCGCACACTCTCTAATGTATTGCGACATCACTTGCGAGTTAGACCTTGAACGTAATGAAAGCAACGCACACGCTAACAGGCCACGAAGGATATACACTCAAGCACGCGTATATCGAACCTACAACAAATCATATAATCCGATATAAAACTGTTAACGGACTTACCCTACTTTTATGCGAATTTCGGCGCGCAAGTTGGCTTCACGGCGCAACTTCAAGATAATGCAAGGAAGACGGCTTCAGGGCAATACGCAGGGAGCTTTTTTTTTTTTAGTTTTCATTTTCGAGTGGTCTGTAGTTTCGGGTGTGAGTTGTAAGCAGGGGTGGGCTATACGCGATAAAATACGGTATCGATGTAAACAGCGCCTCAACATGTTCATGCACAGTTCTGCGTAATCGTCAGGCGCCGGAACCCCTTTGTCCGCGTTGGCCCTGATACCGGCCTTGTTTTTCAATATCGCACTTAGCCTGCTTGTTGGGATGCGCTAGGCAGCGGCGACGTAAGTCTTCTTTTCCCCACGTTGGGCTGTCTTGCTTATTATTAGCGTTGAGGAGAACAGCAGGTCCTTCCGTTTTACGGCAGCTATAACATGTTACCGCAGGCAGCTCAGAAGCGAACGATAACCCCTCAGGACGGGCCGACGGGAGCGACGACGAGGGATCTTGGGAGCGTAGAGTTTCCTATAAATACACTAGAGGGAACTTTGGCGCTAGTGTCTATGGGAGCTGCAACGCATGGCGCTTCAGCCAGCATGGGAATGATGGGTAGTACACGGATTTGTCTAAACTTCGTTCTTTCGGCTTCGTTTGGCTCCGCGTCTACTGCATCCACTCTGTCGCAAGACGAAGTTCAGCAAAAGTCAGCAGTTCCACTTCACTACTTTATCCTTTTTAGGCTCACCAATTCAAATCTGGTCACGAAGTTCACAACGATTCATTCTTTTACCCTAAATAAAACACAAGGCATGGACTTAATTTTTCGTATTATTATTCCGTCTTTTATTGCCATTTTCTTTTTACGAGGACGAATGAAGGCAGAAATTCGAAAGAATACACGTCTGAGCTTATTTAGGCTTAGCACTCGTGGTGCCCATTGGACTATAGTAACGCCTTTGGGGCATCGACTCATTAATTGTAATACGTGGCCGAGAAGAGTCATTACGGGAGATCTTCGCTCAATTGTGTCATGGAATGCCTCAGAATCTGCATGCTCCTGTTCCTGTCGTTGCTTCCCCTGAAGTGAAATGGGAAAGTGGTCTAATCCTTCTAACAGAACCCTCATATGCCCCCCCCCCTCCACACATCCTCATCCACAGCTCTCGCTCCACACCGAGCAATTTTATCTCCATATCTACCCCTCTTTGCCTTTTTTCTTTCTTTATTGGTTTTGCGATATCGTTTGAAAATTAACTACCACTAAGATGACTTCGTCCGCGCAGCGCTGGAACTAAACGAAAATAGCGAGCATCGTTCGTAATATTCCCGTAACGGAGACGTTAGAAGTGCACAATAAATATTTCCGTGCACTCTCTATCTTTCAAAAGTTTCCTGCACATACCTGCGGCTACACAATGGACTCGCATGTGTTCTCAGCGTGCGTCTGTCTCGTCGTTCAGGGACTTTATAATTCTTCCATATTTTTTGAGCGAGAAGTGACGCGAACGTGCCCGCGAGACACCGCATAGTACCCGAGGATGCACGGTGCATGGGCACGAATATATGCAGGGGGAAAATATGGGCACTGGACACGTGCAGCAAGACGCCTCAACGCGCGAGATAGAACAGGATTCTTAGCGTGCCGGTTTCGAAGCATCCGAGCTGGCCATAGAGCAGTTGTTTCCTGCCTCTTACATATGCGATAACAGTGGAGGAGGTGCAAGGGAAACCGGTCACATCGACGAGCTCCTTTTATTCTGCAACGCTGCCAATGCAGAGCAGGGGACAGTGGCGGGCACAAGGTCGATCCCATCAGCCGAGAATGCGGAATGCAGTGGAAGCACGAAGTCGTAAGTAAAAAAACGCCAGGCCTGCGCTGAAACCGCAGCACAGTCATAGCGAAAGCTGGAAGAGCGGCGTATCTAGAGCCCGTTGTCAGCTCTCTTGGGGCTACAATACAAGTACACTAGAAAGATACCCACTGCGCCATAAATCACAATTTTTGTGAAGTTGGGAAGCACCTACTAAGCCATTATTCGTCATTCTGCGGAGAAGCGAGGCACCAGCCGCACGTCTGTAAGGCATTATGTGCACTTTATTGACGCGACGACTGATGACAATGAAGAATTATGGCTCAGCCCTTTGTAATGGGTTGGAAGCTTTAAACGGCCCACCAGTTAAGTAATTTGCGTTGGGTGACGCCCAGTTGCTATTCCCTCTCCCGTCATGCTGTATAACATACGTTGCCGTGGGAGAGAGACGGGGTGGGGTGAAGAACTTTACTGAGACCCCAAGTAAATGGACAATGCGCTTATGGGATTCTTTGGCAACCAATACAAATGCACTTGCGAGGAACCCACTACGCTCTAAATCATTGTAATTTTACTGAGACCCCGAGGAAATGGATCATTCTCTGATGGGCTTCATTGGCAACCAATACAAGTGCACTTGCGAGGAACCCACTACGCTCTAAATCATTGTAATTTTACTGAGACCCCGAGGAAATGGATCATGCCCTGATGGGCTTCATTGGCAACCAATACAAGTGCACTTGCGAGGAACCCACTACGCTCTAAATCATTGTAATTTTAGTGAGACCCCGAGGAAATGGATCATGCCCTGATGGGCTTCATTGGCAACCAATACAAGTGCACTTGCGAGGAACCCACTACGCTCTAAATCATTGTAATTTTACTGAGACCCCGAGGAAATGGATCATGCCCTGATGGGCTTCATTGGCAACCAATACAAGTGCACTTGCGAGGAACCCACTACGCTCTAAATCATTGTAATTTTACTGAGACCCCGAGGAAATGGAACATCCGCTTATGGGATTCCTTGGCAACCAATACAAGTGCACTTGCGAGGAAGCCACTACGCTCTAAATCATTGTAATTTTACTGAGACCCCGAGGAAATGGATCATGCCCTGATGGGCTTCATTGGCAACCAATACAAGTGCACTTGCGAGGAACCCACTACGCTCTAAATCATTGTAATTTTACTGAGACCCCGAGGAAATGGATCATGCCCTGATGGGCTTCATTGGCAACCAATACAAGTGCACTTGCGAGGAACCCACTACGCTCTAAATCATTGTAATTTTACTGAGACCCCGAGGAAATGGATCATGCCCTGATGGGCTTCATTGGCACCAATACAAGTGCACTTGCGAGGAACCCACTACGCTCTAAATCATTGTAATTTTACTGAGACCCCGAGGAAATGGATCATGCCCTGATGGGCTTCATTGGCAACCAATACAAGTGCACTTGCGAGGAACCCACTACGCTCTAAATCATTGTAATTTTACTGAGACACCGAGGAAATGGATCATGCCCTGATGGGCTTCATTGGCAACCAATACAAGTGCACTTGCGAGAAACCCACTACGCTCTAAATCACTAATTTATCTGAGACACCGAGAAAATGGATCATGCGCTTATAGGCTTCCTTGGCAACCACTACAAGTGCACTTGCGAGGAACCCACTACGCTATAAATCATTGTAATGTTTGAGAAGTAGGGCAGCAGGCACTGGGCCATTTTTCGTCATTCTACGAAGAGCCGTGGTACCTGCTAAACGCATGTAAGGCATTATGCGCACTTTGTTGATGCTGTGCCTGACGACGACGAAGAATTATGGCAGAGTCCTTTGTAATGGGTTGGAAGCATTCAACAACCTACTCATTGCGCAATTAGCATTGTGTGACGCCTGGTTACAGAAGTCGCGTTGTGCGACGCGTTGCGCGACGCTTGGTGCTTATTTCACTCTCTACCACGCTATATTGCATATGCTAATGTGGTTCCTTCCTGACATCAAGTCTGTATAGGACCTTTTTGCATAGTAGTTCCGAGCACCGGAATGGCTCAGAGGTTGAATACTGGTCTCCCACGCAGAGGGCCCAGGTTCGAACCTCGTTCCATCCTGGAATTTTTTTCTTATTTCGTTTTTTTTTCTCATTTCGAGCGATACTGGTTACGGACACCGGCGGCGGCGGTGGCGGCGGCAGCGGCGGCGGCGGCGGTGGACAACTACGGCGCCAAAAACGGCCGGTGAAATGATCTCATAACAGCTTTCGCTGTAAAAGCCCGCGTCCTTCGCTCTTCGGTGGCCGGGTTCACTCCTTCGTAAGCTCGTCGTGAAAAGTCCAGAGGGATGATACGGAAAGATGCAGAGCCGCCCGAGTGAGCACGAATTGTACTTTGCGCAAGGCAGCGTAGAACAGACGAGACGCTCTCTACTATGTCTTGGGGGTAATCGCGCTTTTTTTTAGCGTACAGGAACTGACTGAATGCACTCTCGTTCTGTGTTTGTGGCCTGTTCAGTCAGTTCCTGTACGTTAAAAAAAAAGCGTGATTACCCCCAAGATGTACAACCAACTAGCCCCTGAAGCTGCTTTATTATGTCAGTTCACGCCTCCACACCATTTACGATGGCAAAAAGATTTCACGAAAACACTCTCTACCTCCCAACTTCCCCTATACAATTAACAGTCCGATCGTGCACACACAAAGCCCGTAACCAAAAACCACTGTACTCTCTCAGAAAAAAAAATTGGGGGACGCTTAAGCTTCGCCTTTGAGAGTTGAACGCGATAGCGATATCCGGCCCCATCCTCATCGTGCTCTATTTCGCTTGCCATTATGTTCAGTCGCCCGGTCTCTCTCTCTCTCTCTCTCTCTCTCTCTCTCTCACACACACACACACACACACACACACACACACACACACACCACACACACACACACACACACACACACACACACACACACACATGCACGCACGCGCGCACACACACACAGATAGACACACACACACACTCGACATATCTATAATAAAGGAAAAGGCTTCCGCCCTCTTCAACAGCACTTTTATGACAACAAGGCACCCACTACGTGTGTGTAAGAGAATGCGCGCACTAATGTGTATGCCCTAAATTGTAATGGGTGGCATATGCTTCAAACCAGCAGCAATTACGCGCGTGATACTTTTTCGAAGTTGCGATGCACCCCCTACGTCTTCGTAAGGGAATACGCGCAGCAATGTGTGTGCCTTTTGTAATGGGTGGCCGGCTTTAAACCACCAACTCGTTATGCGGTTCACATGGTGTGACGCCCGATGGCAATGTACGCTTGTACCCCGTTTTAAGGCGATATTACATCTCGTACTGTGACATCTGTACACAGGACGCGTACGTTTGTGAAGCATTAAAGTTAATTTCAGTGCAGTTCCAAGCAATGAAGTGGCTCTGTGGTAGAACACCTGCTTGCCACGCAGACGGCCTGGATTCGATTCTCACTCGAGCCTAAGATATTTTATTGTTTATTTTATTTGCACCTTTCTCGATTTTTCGGTCACGCACAAGATGATTTTTCGCTCACAACCAACGACGCCGACGCCGACGCCGGAAGTTCTGCGGAACGAGCTCTTTAACGCTATCGCGTTAAAAATAAGACAGAATCCTTTTAGTCTTTTTAGCGAGTCCTGACTTGCCGCATACATACATGACTCTCTTTTGGAGATCATTTTATTCTCTTCGGAGAGTCGCAGGAGGCGCGAATCTCCAACATAGAGTTAACGCGCACCTCTAAAGAGAGTTACACCGGTGTCAAACGTTCACTTTTGATCGCGATCGGGCCTGATCCGGATCGAGCTTGCTGATCGTGATTGCATTCCTTACGCAAGTTGCAGAAGGGAGCCAATCACTGTTGAGCAGTATGCATCAGCATCGGGCTTAACCGTGATCAGCAGTGCACCGTGTGACACTGGTGTCCATAGGTCGGCAAAAAATGTGGAGCTCACTCAGACTCACTCGTGCAATACAATTTGCCCTTAGGGTTCACTTGGACTCAGGCTCACCAAAATTTTCCTCGACCGGACTCACTCGGACTCAGACTCACCAAACTTTTTCCCAACCGAACTCTACTCGGACTCAGACTCACAAAATCTCGATGTGAGTCTGAGTGACTCAGAGTGAATCGACTCATGAGTGAATTTGCCGACCTACGCTAGTGTCATATATTTGTGACAAGTAAGGGTTCACCTGAAAGAGCAGTGGGTATTCTGTTAACGCGAAAGCTTTAAGTGTCTCGTTGCGCGGCCACTTGAGCGAAATACGGCAGCCGAACGAAGAATGAATACGGCAGCCGAACGGCAGCCGAATGAAGGTCCAGTGTAGGAATTGCGCAGCATAAAAGAAAAGAGATAAATCACTTCCACGTAGAGTAATTGCGTCGAACTCCTTCGGCGAGTCGCTGAATTATCGGGCACGTGTCGGGTCATATGCAACGCTCCAGATTTCAAAAGCGCTTTTCTTTTTTTTTTTGGCCTTTAGCGAAGAGATGCGATTACCTTTGGCCTTCGCTCGCCATCTTTCGTGCACTATGCAGCTGCTACAGTAATTTCTATAACGTGGCGCGCGATCGATACTTGATGCGGACTTTTGACGAAGACGGGCAACGCACGCCCAGCTCATCCCGCGTCGTTTTGCTCGTCAAACGATGAGCCTATAAGCTGTTCGCTTATACATGGGTGCTTTCACTATGCTGAATAGCCTGCATCGGCGTCTCTCAATCGGCTATAATCTTTCATGAATGTCGAACACAGAGGGTGAAAAGGGTTATCACTTGCTTCCTGCCCGCGGCATCGTGCATGGTGCGGAGTGTTTTTCTTCTTTTTTTTTTTTTTTTTAAAATGCGCGCTTATTGGAAACGATTCATTGAAGGTTTATATATAGTCACGCCCACGCTTGCTTCTTTCATCTAAGACCACGGGAAGTAAGCGTCATCCCTGCGTCGTCATGTTCTTTTATTGAACACGTTGTTTTGTGTATTAGTTAGACATTGTTATAGTCTTAATGGCTTTGCGGAGTCTCCATAGACTTCTTGTCTTTCATTCTTTCATGCGCCTTTCCGCTTTTTAGGTGCGGGGTAGCCAGATGGAGTTCTTCTCTGGATAGCCTCCCTGTCTCTCCTCTACCTTTCTCTCTCCTTCTCTCTCGCGTCTTCCGAATAGAGGTGAACAACCAGTGCGTCAATTCCGCGGAAGTAAACTATACACAATAACTTAAGCGTACTTCCGGAAGTCTACAGTTGCAAGCCCCATACAAATCAAAGCCGAGGGAATTCATATTCTTCGTTCTTTTATCAATACTGCCTCGTGCAAGCTATCGGGATAAAAAGAAAACGGAAGGTAAAACGTGACTAGGTAAAACGGCCGAATACATGCACGCCGACGGAGCGGCTCAGCCCTGCAGAGCGGCGCGGGTCGCAGAGCGGCAAGGGGCAATTGGTTGCCATTACCTGGCGGCGGATTGAGGCTCTTTACGCGCAGCATTGTTGCTCGAGTCACGTAATTGCGTCAAATGCGCTGCCGCGGCGCACGGTGATCATGCGCAACGTAAACGACCGACGGGTGCGCGCGTAACAAGCCCGGGGTGCACGGAATCCACTATCGCGCGACCGTCACGACTGACACGATGGCATTTTATTTGGGGAGGGTGCATAGCATAACGGGAGCATGCAAGTTGTTGTGGACCGGTTGCTTCCGCCGGTACTTGACTCTTTTTTTTTTTTCGCTAGTATAGGCGCCTCCGTGACGAGCGTGATGATTGGATGGGTGTGTACCCCGCGGGGTCTCGCTGTTCTTGTGGCCTCTGTGTTCGAGTGACGCCAAATCGTGTTCTAGACTATGCGACTCCGTTCCCTGGCCTCAAAGCGACGTCGAAGGCACATTCGAGTCAGATCGACGCGCACCTGCCCTTGTCCCTGCTAAGGGCGTCTCTGAGTCGTGATAGCATCCGCGCCCGTTAGAAAAGACCTGTGCGTGCTCGACGTCGAACGTTTAGACGTACACGTCTCTGAGCTTCAGCCCGTGCCGTGACAGCTGCAGAGGCGGCGTGGTTCCTTTTGACCTTCGCGGCGATGACAGCGGCTTTTAACGGGAACGCCGGCTCGAACAACTGCGCATGCCCTCGGCGGTTGCGTCACGCCGTTTCGTCATCGTGTGGGCGGGGCCGACGCGCGATCGTGTGACCCGACATGCACCGCTGTCGGGCTCGGAGACAGGGCAACAAGGTCTTACGGACGCAACATGGCATAACATTTACGTCACTTCAAGGGTATTGTTTCGGAAGTCCACCGAGGAACGCTTTCAAAACGCTTCGTTCTGAGGCGTCGCGGACAGAAAGAAATCTCCGTGAAATGCTGCGGTGGATGTTTGAGCCGACAAGTTCGTCGTTGTGGCCTCAAGGCAGGGCTCGTGCTCAATGCGAGATGGGTTGAGCAAAAGGAGACAGCATCGCAGCAAGGAATAATGAAAGCTGCACTGAAATAAACGATAGGTGAGAGGTTATAACCATGAAGTACGATTTGAAATGACACAGTCCGCCGCGGTTGGCAGACCGACAGCAGAGCGACTCTTCGGACGCATGGTCCCGTGGCTATAGGGAACCAAAAGTCGTCGCCAAACCACCGTAGACTCCACGTCAATCATGTTCGATCTAGGTTAATCATCGTAAGTTCATAAAATGGCGACGAGACAAGAAAACACTCTTAGTTCATTCAGATCCATTGCAGAAAGGCAGGGACTAGTACATGTCACATTCAATAATAATTGTTGGGGTTTAATGTCCCAAAACCACGATATGATTATGAGAGACGCCGTAGTCGAGGGCTTCGGATATTTCGACCACCTGGGGTTCTTGAACGTGCACCTAAACATAAGCCCACAGGCCTCAAGCATTTTCGCCTCCATCGAAAATGCGGCCGCCGCGGCCGGGAATCGATCCCGTGAGCTTCGGGCATGTCATATTCAGAGGGACCAGCGCGTGCGCGCGCGCGTGTGTGTGTGTGTCCTTTTCGTTCTTTCGTCTACCCGATGGTCCTCTGAAACGTCAACTATGCTGCGCCTGCCGGTATAAGTTTGAAAAGCTTATTAATGAATCAATAAAGGTAAATGTTTAGAAGCGTAATTCTTTACCTGGAGCTCGATATGCTAACTTCTCAATGCTGTAAAACTAATTTCCTCGTACTGAATGCCAGGCTTCAAATTGATGAAAATTCATTCATGTAAAAACAGGCACCACGGTTAAGTGCATCTCAGTAATGGAAGTATTTTATTTCAACGGGCTCGTATAAGATCAAACGCAGGAATAAAATACAGAGTTTACAGTACATTCTGTGATCTCGTTGCCAGAGAATCATGGGGCTCATTTCCTTTCCTTTATTCAATCATCAATCAGTTACAAAGTACAGTGTACTGTACATTGATCACACATGTAAGATAAGGAACAGGGTTAGCAAAAAGGCAATTTAATGCCTGACAAAGTGCCGTAACCCGTCCCAGTCAATAAAGTGCACAAGGATCAGTGATGTATAATTCAATTTAATAATTCAGTTTATTCAGTTCAGTTTCTTTACAATGTAACATAATTAGTGATATGTGATAATAAGTAATTAGTGATAACATAATTGGTGACATGTTAAAAAAATTTTTTTTAGAAACGAACAAGCAGCTACAGTTACACAATTTTTGATAACAGTACATAAAACATCGTTAGAAGAACATTAACATTTCGAGGCCTGTTTGCAAGACTCAGTTGATAACAGTAGCGTATTATAACATTTTTTTGATAGAGACAAAGCAGGGAATATGCGCAAGTATCCAGACTTGTTGAATAGAAAACCATGCTATTACTATTCACTAAATGAAAATGTGACAGATGCACGTCAATTTTAACAACTTGAGAGATGGCACCTAGAAAAAAAATCACTTTTGAAGCATTAGTAGATACGTGCGTATTTTCTTTTTAAACGCAATTACTGAGTGGCTCTCTTGCACGATGGTGGTAATTGTGGGATGTACATTCAGTAGTTGAGGGATCATATGCGTCAGCTTTTGTGTACCGTAGTTTGTCCGTATTCTTTCACTGCAGTATGTGATGCGTCTAAAGCTGTATGTATGATGCCTTCGAGAATATGCATCGTGAAATGCCACCGCGTTAGACTTCAGTTTATCATATATAATTGCCACTATTTTTTTTTGTATAAGATGTTCTCAAACGTTAATATGTTGTGCTTGTGAAAGAGCGGAGTAGAATGCGTTCTAGGGCGAACACCTTCGATTATCCGTACTACTCTCTTCTGTAATTTATAGATGCTTTCTTTGTTTGTTTTAGTAGTCGTTCCCCATAGTAATAAACAGTAATGAATACGCGAGTATACTAAAGAATAATACAGTTGCTTTGTTACCGAAATTGGCAAAAAACATCTGATTTTCCCGATTACTCCAATTGAGCGCGAACGATCGGTGCGAACTTTGTTTATGTGATATGTCCAGTCGAGTGTTTCATGAAAGATAATACCAAGAAACTTTTGGCATGTGACCCGTTGAATCAAATCTCCCCGAAATTTTACTTGAATGTCACGGGGTATTCTTTTATTTTTTGGCCGAAAAATAACATATTTTGTTTTTTTGGTGTTTAGTTCAAGATTATTTGCTATTAACCATATTGATAAGTGCTGAAGCCATCTGTTTGCTTGCTTTTCTAAGCTATCCATATCTTTGCCAGAGAAAAAAACGTTTGTGTCATCGGCGTATAAAACCTTGTCTGGAGTTAGTCGCATATTTATAATATCGTTTATATATAGCAGGAACAGCAGCGGACCTAATATAGATCCCTGAGGGACGCCGTACTTAATTTTATCCATTTTTGATATTGCATGCTGTGTGTCGCAGTACTGAAATCGATTTGTTAGATAACTGCTCATTAACTTGAGGGAAACACCTCTTATGCCATATTGATTTAATTTCATCAGGAGAATTTCATGTTTGATCGAATCGAAAGCCTTTTTGAAATCAAGGAATATTCCAAGCGTGTAAGATCTCTGCTCGAAATTATTTATTATTTTGTCCTTGATAGACCGTAAAACCTGTTGTGTACTTTTTTTCTTCTGAAAACCGTATTGATGTTTTGTTATTATATTTTCTTGGCTACAAAAATTTGAGATTCGAACGTATAACACTCGTTCTATAACTTTTGAAAATATGGGCAAGACAGATATAGGTCTATAATTATTTAAATCATTTTCATTACCCCCTTTGTGAATGATTGAAACCCTAGCTATCTTTAACTTATCAGGAAATATTCCGGTGCTTAAAATCAAGTTACATATGTGTGAAAGCGGCAAACTAATATACTGTGAGACTGCTTTTAATGGCGCTGCTTTTACACCATCAACACCTGCTGCAGAATTGTTAGGTAAATTCACGATGAAAGAATGTATTTCGGAATCATCAGTGGGAGCCAGAAAAATCGATTTTGTTACATTTTTGGCAATGTATGGTTCACAGCCTGTGTTGGTACTAGCGGAAATTTCACAAGCCCCTGACTTCAAAAAATGGTTGTTGAACATATCAGCAAGTAATGTACCAGAGTAAGACTTTACTTCTATCGTGAGCTCGGTGATGGTCTTTTTATGTGATGAAAATAAAAGATCGTTCATGGTATTCCAAACTGCCTTCTGGTCATTCATAATAGCTGCAAACGTATGTTCATAATATTGTATCCGTGCCCGCTTTATGTCAGAGCCTAATTTATTTCTGATTTGCTTAAGCTGCCGGAAGTAGTCGATTTGCTTTGTTTTAATAAATGTGCTAAATAGGTTATCCCGTTCTTTTATTCTCTTTAGAAGTGACGCGTCTATCCATGGATTCCTAGCATTTTTGGTCGTTTTGAGCAGTACGAGAGGGAAGGCCTGGTCATAGAGCTGTGTTATTTTCAACATAAATGCTTCGTAAGCATGTACAGGTTCGGTTATTTGTAACATTTCAAAAGATTAAAGCTTGCCCGGTCACCGATACAAAATTGGCGGAGGCTAAAATGCTTGAGGCCCATGTACTTAGATTTAGGTGCACGTTAAAGAACCCCAGGTGGCCGAAATTTCCGGAGCCATTCACTCCGGCGTTCCTCATAATCGTATCATGGTTTTGGGACGTAAAACCGCAGCAGTTATTATTACTATATCTACACAAAATTATTGTTCGCACAAATTATTTCACATAAGCGCCGTGTGTATTCTTCACACACAACATGGGCGTGATAAATAAGCGCTAATAAAGTGGCGCTCATCTGAGGTACACGCTTTACGACAACTAAGACAATCGCTAGAAATTGTGGTTCGCACGGGGTCAAGCGCGTCGAAAGGAACGAAACGCGCTCTTATATGCATATAACGTTTAGTATAGGGCTTCCACTGGGACTAGTTGGTGTGGCATTGCGAAGTGAAACGATGCGCTGCGTAGGTGAACGGAGACGAAAGACACAAGAAACGAAATTATGTACATAATATCACGGGGGGCGTTATTGCCAACCGAGCGCGCGCGTACATGACCGTGCATTACATCACAGAAACTGTGTGAGAAATACAAGAGTAGGGGACGTGGAAACGTAGAGAACACTAGTAGTTATGCGAAGAAATGCCAGCCTCCTGACTTGCAGAATTTCGAGAACCAACCGCGGAAACAACACACGGATGCAAAACTTGAGCCTTGCGATCTCACGGGAGGTTTCCAGGAGCATGCGAGGGTAATCAGCAGCGCGAATTAAATTTGAAGGACGTGGAGTTAAACGCAGCGTGATGACCCGGAGTTTTACGGGGAGTAATTGACTATAGAAATAACCTAGGGTTACCGGCATTAACATCATCGTATATAGGGAGTCAAGAAATGAAGACGTTCTGAAAACACGTTTGAAAACTCGCTACAGCTTATTTTTCAGCACTTTTGAAGTGTTCTTGATTGAGCGAATGAGGCATACATACAATTTAGACTAGCCTTCGGATAATGCACATTATTAACCACGAAGCTCGGTAGACCATAACACCAGCGGCGTACAGTCGAAGCCGAGTATTACTAACTCCCAGAATTATTGTGTAAATACCGATATATCGCATAATTCGATATAGAACTTCTAATAAATTCACCACGTTTTTGTTGCGCAAGTTGGCTTGACGGCACTGCTTCACATTAATGCAAAGAAGCCGACTTGACGGCAATACGCGGGGACCTTCTTAATATTTTTTTCCCGCTGATTTAGTGTGTGTGTGTGTTGGGGGGGTGGGGAGTTATATGCAGCGGCAGATTATACGTGACGATATACAGTTTCGATGTAAACAGCTCCTGAACATCTTCATGCGCAGCTGTGCGCACTCGTCGTGCGCCGGAAGCCACTAGTCCACCTTGGCCCTAATGCCGGCCTTGTTCTTCGATATCGCACTGTCACGACTCGGGGCCGAAGCACAAGCTTCTCCCAAGATGTGGCATGGGTGTTGAGCCTGGTGTATGGCTTGCGCCAATCGCCGGTATGAAGGAGTCAAGGGCCTTCTCCAATCAAATACCAACAATCTTCAATATTATGTTTAAACAAAGATAAAGATATTTCCACAATAACCGAACAGTTTATCTTGAAAACAAAGGTGAATTAGTTATACATTCCACAATCATTGCGAATAAGTGCAGCATGCATGAAAGTTGCAATATGTAGCGACCAGGGCTGGGCAAAGATACTTTGAAATTGTATCGCGATACGATACAAGATACTCAGGGGAGAAGTATTTGAGATACAGATACAAGATAATACAACGCTGATTGTATCCGATACGATACATTCCAATTGTATCTTAAGATACTTCGATACATTCGCAAGTTTCTTAATATATATCTATATGATGTAGCACTAAACTCTTATGCACAAACATGTTCGTCTGAACATTCATTAAATGCGACCAATTTGGTTTCATTTGAATGAAATGTCTATTAGTATCTCAAATGTATTGCGCTTCTTGCTCAAGGTATGATAGTTTCATTTCGAAACAACTTATTGGCGTTGCTTTGGCTGCTTAACATGACAGCTCTGTATAGACTTCGGGGACAGCGGTTTTTGCTTGTCGCTTTTGTAATTGATGGGAGTCACTGCTCTGCTTGCCGACCAGCTAACAGGTTGCCATCTAATCACAAGAACTTCAATAAGCAGCATAAGAAGCAATTATGAGAGACGCTGTAATTGAGGGCTCCGGAAATTTCGACTACCTGGGGTTCTAAAACCTAAATATAAACACACGGGCCTCTAGCATTTTCGCTCCATCGAAATGCGGCCACTGCAACCTTCGGGTCAGCTAGCAGTCAGTCACCATACCCACTAGATCACCGAGGCGGGTAGCCCCTAATAGCTATGGCAATTAAATTCAGTGCCTATGGAAAATCGCGTAAAAGGGCTCGTTGGGGCGCTAACGAGAAAAACTGAGCATTTTGCATAAAAATTGTTCTCAAATACCTTTGCTAACAAATTTAATTTTCCTCCTAATAACTTACGTTATTATAATGCGAACTCAATTTCGCTATTCTACTTAGTAGTAAGCAGAATTTTTGTTACTGTAGACTCCGGTTCCCGGTTTATTACATATCTGTTCCTAACATCACCTTTACATAACAGTAAATTCAAGTGAACTATAAGTATGTAAACAGTATCATAAAGGACGCAGACAGTCAAAGTAAGAATAAACCAGAGAGCTTACCTTGGCAGCACGTTAAAAGCATATTGCATGTAAGCAGACCAGAAAAAAAAAAAACAATATAGAGTCGTAGGTATTGTATGGGATGGAAAAGAAGGATAGCTAAGAAAGAACCTGTGCTAACAATCAAGTTATGATCTTAACTGTTTGAATAAAAGAAAAGAGACGTACGCCAAGATAGCGCCTGTTAGGTGAATGCTTGTGCTGTTAGATCCAGCATCAGTACCGGTGGTGCTATAGATGTTAGAATCTTTTTTGCATATAGGCCAATCTCTCTGTATGTAAGTCGAACTTACATCCACCAGATCCTTCAAATCACCGACGTGTGAAAGCCACGAGACGCAAAGCAACACTCTCTTCTTGCATTCTTCAGACTTTGTAACGAAGCACCACGCAAAAGCAACATCGCTAATGACACTACAGCGGCATCAGAATGTGTAAGATAGACGCCGCAAGCATTGAAGTACGCGTCACAGGACAGTGGCTAAGTCCCAATTGTCATGGCACTCACACAACTAAAACGAAGGAAAAAATCGAGAAAAAATGTCGGCTGGGCGTAAACGAGGGTAGCGATGCGGGCTTGTTTTTGACGGCGACGTTCGCGCGCTTGTCCTATCGAGACAGCGCGAGCGCCACCATGTGACTCTGCTTCACCAACAGGGATGCTCAAAGCTCAGTTCTTATCCTCGCCAGAAAACTCTGGCAGAAAGATAAAATAATGTCGCTTGCCTTTAGTTTTGCTCTGGTGACTTAGTGGCAGCAGTATCAGCTTCAGAAGCGGAGTTCAGCCAAAGTTTGTTTCGCATGGTGGTGCTGCGATCTCAGTATCTTGTACCTTAAGATACACGATACATTCTTCAATGTATCGGAAATACAGATACAGATATACGTTTTGCGAGACGTATCGCGAGAGAGATACAAGATACCCAAGGCGTATCTAAGATAGTATCTAAAATACATGTAACTTCGATACTGCCCAGCACTGGTAGCGACAATGAGCAATATCGGATGGATGACCAAACAGCAAGAGCTGAACAAATAATTAGAGTTCTCAGTCCACTAAGTTCAAGCGATTGACATACGTAACCGGGCGCGGCAGAGTCCTTCAACACCGGCGCCGTTCATGAGCGACCGTCGAAGCTGGCGAGATGGGTCAGCGGCGGCTCCACGATGTCCCGTTGGGTGGCTGCGTTGTGTCCCAGGGGTTGCCCAGCGTAGATCTCTTCTCCGGCGCAGAGCAGACTGTCGAAGTATAGGATCGGACCCTTTTTTATACGCTTCTCTAGCCGCCGATCTCAACTTCCACTGTAGTATCGATGCAACCTTGAAACGGTTACGTACGCACTGGTTGCTGCCGTGGTTCACACTTCACTTTCGATGGCCTTCACAGGAGAACAATTAACTCACACACAAAACACCAGTCACGTAAGCACACGGTCTAACACGTAGCTCGGATACAACGTCCTGTGGTTCAAACTCTGCTGTCGGTCGCCTTCGCCGCGAGCAGTTCAATAATCTGCAAAACAAAAGCACGTGAGCTCACACATAGCTCGGATGCACGTCTTAAGGTTCAGACTCTACTGGCGGTGACCTTCGCGGCGAGCAGTTCAATAATACACAAAACAAAACCCATGATCAGGCACGTAGCTCGGTTGCTACGTTCGCGGTGGTTCGCATTCCGCAGGCGGCCATCTTTTCGAGCCAACAGCTTTAAAATTACACAGGACACGAGCCACTATATTTCGTATACGGTCTAGCCTTGTTAGGACTTTAAGGTTCAGACTCTGCTGGCGGTGATCTTCACGGCGAGCAGTTCAATAATACAAAAAAGAAAAACCTGCGATCAGACACGTAGCTCGGATGCTACACTCTGTGGTTTGTATTCTGCAGGCGGCCATCTTTTCGGGCCAACCGTTTTAAAATTACATAAGACACGAGCCAATATAGTTCGTATGCGGTCTAGCCTTCTTTGGACATAGACGCAGGCACGTAGGCAAGGGGGGGGGGGGCAGGGGACCCGGCACCCCCCCCCCCCGAAATTCGTCCGGCCTTCTATATTCCCGGGCAACTTTTGTTTTATTTTTGCCATGGAAATACTTTCTTTCGAACAATTAGGCCTTGCCCCCCCCCCCCCGGAAAAAAAATCCTGGCTACGTGCCTGCATAGACGTATCATATTTCCTGCGATTAACATTAAGTGGTGCACGTACGCTTATGGCACAGCATTCTCGGACAAGAATTACGAGCACGTTCGCCCTTGAGGCCAGTGGAAAAATACAAACACAAACCAAAAAGGCGACCACCTTCCCGAGCGAACAGTTTTGAAATTACACAAGTCAACAGCCACTATACAGTTCTTATACGGTCCAGCCATGTTAGGACATAGAGATATATTTCATACGGCTGATGCTAACACACACTAAGTGGTGCACGTGCGCTTACGGCACGCCATTCCTAGAGGAGAATTATAGCACGTTCGCCCTTGGCGCCAGTGGAAAAATTCCTTTTCATGGCATACCTTAGGACATTATGCGCAAGAAATCTTAAGCCTATGCGACTTTTGTGACACGCACTCAGCACGCTTCCTGGGACGCTGTACGCGGTGGCGACATCAGACTTCTCCACGTTTGACTGCGTTGATTGTCGAGACCTTTGCGGAGAATGGCAGGTTCTTCCGTTTCACAGCAGCCATCGCGTTAACAAAGGGGGCGGAGAAGCGAACGTAAGGCAAACCCGATGACCGCGCACCATTGGCCTACGGGCGCGCCAGCCAGGAATCATGGGAGATAAGCTCGTCACGGCAAGCGGTAGTTCCAACACGCTGCGCGCGGCGCCCTGCTAATCGCACCGCTCACTCTGCCAAATTCGTGCGGGCGAGATCTCTTCCGTGAGGAAAATTGAACTTCTCTTGAGGGAAAGCAAACTTCTTGGGGCGTTTCGCACTGCCCGGTGTTCGATATATGAAGTGCTCCGGCTACTTTTGCTCAATGTGGCCGTACATTTCCCGATGCGTTGACGTTAAAGCATTGTAGAGCACGAAAATAGTTCCATATAAAGGATTATTCGATTTACCCGAGTTTGAAATAGTCGGGTTTGATTGTACCCAGAAATGTGTTTCGAGAGGGTGGGGTGTCAGATACCCCCTTTATGAATGTTCGTGCGTGCCTTTGCATGTGTGCGCCTATACATGCACATACGAAAATTGGGGGACACTTAAGCTTCGCCTTTAGGAGTTGAAAGCGATAGCGATATCCTGCCCCTAGTGCGCCATCACGTCACTCCCCCTGACCTTCGCTTCCCTTTCCCACCCTTTTCAGCTGCGCGAAACTATGCGAAGCTAGGCGCATCTGTGCCATGTAGTCGCTAGGCAACGCGCAGTGACGTCATTGCTAAGCCGGGTTTTTGCCAACACCGCAGGGACCAAGCTCCAGCTTAAACAGCTCCGCTGTTAAAGCAGCTTTTTTTTTTTTTTTTGCGTAAGCAGCCAGAAACACCTTGACTGCATCCCGGCAACAGAGCGAGAGGGGCGAATCGCCCTTGGTAGGTGTCAGCAGGCCCGTAGCCAGGAATTTTTTTCGGGGGAGGGGAGGGGGGGGGCACTTGCTGAAAACCTTGACTTTTCGAGAAAAACATCTATTTTCATTATTTTTGGTAAAAACACATATTTCACCAAAATTTCGGGGGGGGGGGAGTCTAGCTCCCCCCCTCCCTGGCTACGGGCCTGGGTGTCAGTCGTGGTATCCTGTGTGCCCCACAGACTTGTCTGTCACGCCGACAATACTCTCTTTACTCGTGGAACATCAAACGGGGGTCCCTGACCCATAGGGGTGCGCAGGGTTCACCATCAGGGGGGGGGGGCGAAGGTTCATCGCAGCGCCCCCCCCCTTGTAAGTCAATGAACAGGCAGTTTTTGCGCCCCCCCCCTCTTAGGTGACTATGGGGGGGGGATCAATGTATGGGGCAGATTTTGCGCCCCCCCCCCCCCCTCTTAGGTTATTAGGTGGGGCGGCCGCACCCCCTGCCCCCCCTGTGCGCACGCCTAAGCCCTGACCTACGTCATACCAGTGGCGATATCGCAAGGTGCTGAAAGGTGCACTCACGCTTACAAGGCAAAATTCGCCACTAATAATCGGTCGGGAGTTCCCACATATACAGCACAACCAAACAACACTAACATCTAGAGGTTTCACTTTTAGCGTCGGGGGTTCTTTAAAAAGACTGTGTCATGAGTAAAGGGGCACGGGGCGCGTGCCGGACAGCGCAATGCGTCGATGGTGTGCGGGGAATGGAAAAGTACCCGATGGTGTGCACCCCCCGCCACGTCGACGCAAGCCATTGGCCGGCGAAAGGCGCGTGCCACGCGACCCGAACTGAGGTGCGGAACCCCAGAAGAAGAGTTGGGGATTGTTCGGTGGAGTCGGCGAGGAGCAAGCTGGTGGAAGCCAGCGTCGCGTCCGCGATGGGAACGGCAGGGCTGAGTTCTGGAGGCAGCGTTGTGCATGCCGCGGGAGGGTGGCCGTCGACCTCGGGGTCTACCGAGCGAGGCGTCCTGGGCTTGCGGCAGCCTCAGCACGCAGTTCTCGTGGCACCTGCAGCACTACCAAAGCTCGACAAGACGACGGCGACCCACCGACAATCACCGGAGAGCCACGTCGACAGTTCGACCCGGTGGCACCAAGGGGAGGCCAGGAGTTAGGCCTAACTGGACGAGACGGATGTTCTCGACGAAGGGCCGGAGGATCGGCGACGAGGAAGACTAGCGACGCGGCGGATCGACGACGACGACCCCAAGACGTCAACAGCAGCTGCGACGACTGGGCAGGGCGTCGATCTTCGCATCGAATCGAGGCGACGGGCAACACGAACCGTAAGAACGTTCGATTCGCGTAGCGAGACTGAGGCGCCATAGTGGCCAGACTTTGGAGTCTATAGGAGTTGAGCATAGCCTGTAGGCTTTGCGATTTCTTAGAGATTGCGCGCTATAGCGTCACTTTTTCTAACGTTACATTTTGATGTAAATTTTTGGTGTTAACTTCTTGTTTGCAGTGTTGTGTCATATAAAGTTGGTTTGCAGTGACGCCACAGTCTCCCGCCTCGCTCTCTCTCCCGATTCCATTCCGCTTTGCAAGCGCTCCCGAGATACGTGACAGACTGACAACCGATTTTTCTCAGCCTAGCTTTTAAGGGCGCAACAAAAAGCTCCTCATCGCATGTGGTTAAACCTGCAGTGGTTGATACCAATGACGCGCGTATACATTGTAAACAAAATTCTTCGATCTGAGAAACCACTAAATAAGTTAGTCCCTCCTCCAGCAACGCTGATAAGCGAGAGCGATGCCAAAATCCCCGAGTGCGTGCAACTATGGTTAACCATCTTCATTTTGACATTTTCAACCATTTTTTAGTATAAGAAGCAAGTAGAATGTTTTCCGAACGCTCGTTCGGAAAACATTCTACCTGCCTTACGGGGACAGAAAAGAGCTCTCGGCGCCTAAATTGAAACAACATCAAGGACAGTGGAAAATAATAGTATAATGCTAACATGAGTACACTTATACAGCATTTCTTTTTTCTTACAGTTGTAATTTCTTCAGCACTGCGTTTGCGAAGCGCGTTCGGCAATCAAGCGATTTAAAATAGCGCGCCAAACCAACGGCGCGTTCGCAAGAGTAGGGGTTTCTCCAAAAGTGACCGAACGGCGGCAGTTCCACCGCCGCGTGTCGGCAACTATGTGCCGCGCCTCGCGCATGCGCTTTGTTTTTCCGTCCGGCCGATCCCGTCGGTTGCGGAGCTCCGTGATGTGTCGGTGGTCGGAGATGCGAGCTTCGCGTCTCGTCGGCCTTGTTCGTCGGCCCAACTGACGCCAGCGAAGCTGCGAAGCAACACCGACGAAGCACCGCCACCACGCTCGTCGTGCTCTGGACGTCGTTCCAGGGGCACGCCGCGGACGCGACGGACTTTTTGGACGATCAAGCTGGACTAACACCTAGGAAGCCCTGGCTTCTCCGCTACACCAGGTAAAAATGTGGTAGCGCTGGCGATAAGCCTGGCCCCGACGGAACGCGTCCCTCGTCTCGGCGGCCCGCTGCCCGTGACAGTCGTGGGGAAGAGCGCCCCGTGGGATGCCGTCTCGCTAGGGTCGCGTGCATAGCGATACAGGCAGCGGCATTTCGCGGTCCCGTGTGCCGTGCAATCGATTCAGCGACTGAAGTGCCGTGCGTTACTTCGACTTAGGCTTATCCTTCGAGTTCGCGTCCCGCGACGGAAGTGCCGTTGCCAAAATTAGCGACCAGGAGGCTTTATATTCGGGGCGCCCGGGACAGCCCCCCGATTCGTCAGGACCCCGGCGGGTCGCTCGCTACTTTCGGGGCGCTCCGCCGCTGCGGACCGGGGCTTGTTCGACCTCGACGGTTGCGTAGCGGGCCAGCCAGCGTCCGACCGTCGCTCTATCGATTGTCCTACGCGAGTAACGTCGGGGAACCCCGGGCAAAGCGAGATATATCTCCGTCGGCCCGGGCCGTATATTTCCTTTTTCTTTATCAAGGGCATCCCCACGTCTCCTCACTGCTGTGACGTGCGAGGGGCCGCTTGGGCGGCGTCTCGTACCGCTGACAAGTCGATTCGATCATAAAACGCGTTGCGCTGTCAAACGGAACCGCACTTGTGGAGCTCGTTTTTGTGGGCGGAGTCGCCCGCGCGCTTTCGAAGAATGCGAGAGCACCGCGCTCGCCGATGTGCCGTTCCCGTGCAGCGCGAAACGTAAAAGCGGAGAATGAAATGGCTCGAGCATATGCGAAGTTAATGCCTGTGGCCTAATGGGCTTTGCCGGGAAGTTTTCTTTCTGTGCGTTCGTGTTCGCCCTGTCACCCGCACAACTAGATCGAGAAGATGCCATCGCGGCGTCATCGCTCATGAGGTCAACAATCTGATCGCCACCACTGAATCAGTTCCGTGTGACTCAGAAGCCGCATGACCAGCCAAATTCGCGGCCTCACTTGACTCGTTAGAACCGGGAAGCCTGCCTTCATGGATAGCCTTGTTCTGAAGAGGAACACTTCGGTAAATCGTCAGTTGTGTGTAGCGCGTGCTTGAAACAGGCAGCGGAGTTTCGCGAGAGAATCGCTTTTTATGGTAAACGTATTGCGGCTTGCCACCTGTCGTGGGCCCCGGCTGATCGCCTTCGCGGTCGGCAGCGCATTGACTGTATGCGTGCGTGCTGTGAAAGCCTGGGGTATTTCACACGGAACTGAAAACGCGACGGTCGGATACTAACACAGCTTGATCTTTTTGTTTTTTTTTACACACGTACTCATTCTTTTGCTATTTGTTACTTGGGAAATGCAGCAATTAAAACCACGAAAAGATGATTGAAATGATGCGAGTGGCACCGACTCTTGGTAACACAAGTTTAAATGTGGTGTGTGAAACATGACAAATTAACCAGTTGAAAGGTAGGAACTTGTGCTGGCAGTATTGTGAGTTGAGGAAATGTGCAACCAAAACTGTGGCAGTTGAACCGCTACTGGAGGGTAGAAGGGTGTTTTGCTTCCATACATCTAATACATGCCTCGGTTGGCTGTTAAACTGCTGCGTTAGAGAACTTGCAGGACATGTTTCACGATCTTCACTCATGTGAGATATTTACGGTCTAGTGTTAGGCTCTGACACTTGTGTTGCCATTTCCTGTAGCAACATTAGGTGCACACGAGGTTGGGCAGACGCTTTGGTCACTGGTAAAATCCAGAATCTACTTGTCCGAATACTCCATTACAGTTTTTATGCACCCTGATTGAAGACAGTAGTAATGATACACTTTTCATCTGTATTTTTTCTGTGCGTATTCAATGAAACACATGGCCATGTGCTTGAGAGTACCACATGCATGCATTGTAGTTCTTGTAAATCTGGTCTGCTTTTCTTTTTACTGTCAGTCTGTACTCTATGCAGCTCCTGATAATGAGCATTGATAGCTCTGTTTTGCAAGAATAATATGGCCATTTCCTTACTGTGTTTGCCACACATGGCAGCCTCTTCGCATCAGTTAGTGAAGCATGTTGCTGCTTTCTAGTTAACTTACTTTATTATGCAGCATGTAACTTCTTGTGGATGTAGCCTGGATGAGTCCATGCTTTCTAGAATTGCCATCTTTGCAGATAGCCATTTCAACTTTTGTGGAATACAAAGTGTGTCTTACCATAGATAAAGGGACATTTTGCTAAACGACATAACTTAATTGCTTGTCTAAAGTCATGGAAGGGGTCATTTGTTGTCTTATATATGGATTGCTGTTGAAACCTTACTGGGATTATCTGGTGGCCAGATCAGGAGCATGCTATCGTCAAGGTCAAGTTGTGTGCTGTAGTGACTTCGTGGTAAATTTCCTATTAGTTTCCAAAAATGCCACAGATGACATACTGACCTTGTGTCACCCCCCCCTTACAGTATAGGATGAAAGAAGTATTATTGCCATTTCGAGAGATGTATTTTGAAAGCTCATAAGCAAGAGTACTCAGACCTTGTAGCACTGTGAAAGTTTATTTAGGAGGCACATATGCAATACTTACCGGAACACCACTTTTCATCGCACAGTAAAGCTACTAGATCTGTAAGCATTTACTTTGCATTCAAGGCTTGTGTTGCAGCATTTGAAATGCCATTTTCTTAAACCTAAAGGAAACTTTATATTGTAACTCTGTTGTAGTATTACTGAATGAAAAACATGCATGTAGTTATATTGTTATGCAAGTTTTTATTGGTTAAATTGATGTTATTCTGTTGTATCTTTCATGATCGACAGGAGAGTCAGGCCCCCGCAATGGCGCCGACGACGATTGAGACGGTCACGGTCGTCAGGCCGCTGAAGGTGAGTAATGACTGCCTATGGTCCTTTCTTCATGCTACAATGCTACAATGGATTAACCCAGAAATGTGGCGTGCAGCTGCACCTGTGGGACGACCATCTTGTTGGCTGTTTCGTTCATTTGTAGAATATGTGCACAAATATTGCATCGACATGGACATTTCTGTGCATATGTTTTTTTGGTATTGTAGAATTCATTTCAACATATCTGTTCCCCAACATCTCTTGCCACAAAATTCTTCACATAAGTTCACATTCCCTCTTCTCCCTTGCTTCTAACTTGCTCAGAATAACCGCATAGCTTTTTTTTTCATTCTGTGCAGCCGAAGGTTTTGAGCTTTATGACATAAATGTCACTGGGAATAATTTGGAGCTCTTCTCGGCTCTTGAGGTTATTCCATGATGAATTTCGATAGAAGATGATTAGGCATTGTGCAAAAATGCTTCCAGTTCAAGTCTTTAGCGTTTATTTGTTTTTGCAACAGGTGGATTATCCTTATGAAGTTGAAGGATTGCACTGTAATACGCACTAGGCCATTTCTTATTAGTAACATTTCACAAGTAGAGGAGTTGCTCCAAGTGCAGTGCAGAATTTATCGCTTTCTTGCTCGCAAGCCCTTCTCATTCAATTGTGCATGTTGGTTGGCATTGTCACTACTGACTGGCGGATAAATTACTCGACAAAATTGCATAAAGCTACAAAAGCTCTTCCTTTATGTTACAAATGTGCTGGCTGTACCAGCTTGAAAGTTAGCACATTGACTTAGTATGACATAATATTTATGTATGACTAGTCCGTTGGATTCGACACAGCTTTGCAGCAACGACTGAATTCCGGTTGTTCTCTAGAAAAGAAAGCAGAAGAATGCATTTATGTGGCATATCTACGTGATTTAATATCAATACACCATTTATTGCAGTCGTCAAGATCTATCAGGGTAATCTTTTGCTGTAGATTTCCTTTTGCTCTGCTAAATGCTGCTAGGTTGTTGAAGGCCCAGGTTGTATATCTTGTGGGTGGACCGAGTAGGTACAACAATTGTGAGAAAACTAACGCAGCTTGAAGGATGACAGCACGTGGAAGCTCTGGCATCTTGGGAACTGTGAAATTGTGGCGTGATTACACATTGGCATCACGACTGTTTGCAGCACACATTAACGCATACAACATTAGTGTTATGTTTGCTTAGGTGTTAATAATTTTTTATAGTGATTGTGAAAAAAAAGACAACTCAACAAATGACTTCTTGTTCATACTTCTCTTCCCCTCTAGTTATGATTCTTTTGATCTTCCTAGCCTTCTTGTCACTTTTCCTTTCATCACTATAATATTCATGCTTAACACGATTGACACTAGGTATGTAATCTCAAATCTGTAATTACGGGCTATCACCAGGTTTCTAAATGTTTCATCCATTTTATATACATAAGCCCAGGAAATTATTACTTTCCCTGTGGTTATAATTTTATTCCTTTTGAAAAATTTGATGAGGCCAGTGGCAGCTTTGTCCCGCAACATGTCTTGAAAAAATAGCCTTTCACTCACTGACCGTGTATCAGTATGTTTATCAATGTAGTTGTGTAGTTGTATCAATGCATTTTGCTGACTACAGTGGCCACAGGTGTGCATATCTCTTGAGCATATCCAAATTTCTATTGCATTGGAACCTAGCTTTAGAGCAGTTACAAAACGGCATTCCTTTGTGTACTTCAGAACAAATCGAGCTCTGTGTTGAAGCAGCAGGTTCTCATGAGATGGCATGTTTTTTTGTGTAGGCCGTGCGTGAGACATTTCATGAGGGAAGGGTAGTTTCCTCCTGTGGCTTACTTCATTAGCACTATCAGGGTTGCCATTTCATCTCATAACTTGTTCTGTGTCTTGCCAGCATTCAGCTCAGTAACAACAGTTGCGACAAATAACAGCTAGTAATAGTGAAGTCAAAACTCTGCCTCATGGCAATATTGAAAACCTTTTTTGGTATTGTAACTCACATTTTCCTGTTATTTGTTTGGCTGTGCCTAATACGACATCACTGAAACCACTTCCGACTAGCTTGTTGCTCACTTGCGCAATATCAGTTTCTTAGTGTGTTTTATTCTGATTATGTAAAGATCGCAAAGTTGTTTCTAGGACCATGGCAGTGTATGTTACTAGAGTTCCAAGTTCCTACACTAGTCGTGCCATACTTTCATACAAGAACTATATTTGTGCCCTGCGCCTGGTTTCTTCTGTCACCTAGCTGTGGCTTCCTGTTCGTTTGTAGAATTTCTATAACATGTTGCTTGTGACATACAAGCAACTGTGAAGCCTGCCATTTGGCTCGCAGGTCTAGGAGGTAGAGCAGGACATGTCGCTTAATCTAACGGAGGTAACTGAGCAGTGGCAAAGCATGAAACTATTGGGGTATTTCATGAGTTGATTGCAAAGCTCGTTTCCTATGCTTTGTAATCAAGCATTTCTGTGCATCTGTGCTCGAAGTTCAAGGCGTTGCTGTGTTGCTGAACAGAGGAAGTGCCCTTATTTCACTTACTGTTTGCTGTATCTCCTTTGAAGTGAAGGTTCATTCAGCGACCATTTCTTTCTGTTCGTTAGAAATTTCAGTGCGACCTGAATGGCACTAGGTGACTTGCATTTAGACACATTTCATTGTGGTTCTGTTTGGAATTCTTGTGTTTTGTGGACAGGCGCAGAATTTCGGAGCATTAATTCGGCTTAGTGGTTGTTACAAAGTATTCTTTTAACAATCCTATGGACAGCCAGACGATCCAATGTCTCGTTCGTAAGAGAGATTAATTCCAAATCTTGTTTCAAAGCCAATGTCATCAAACAAAAGCTTTGCTATTTCGGGGACGTCAGGTGAGCTGCAGATTCAGTGGAGTGCGAATGAACGCCAGCCAGTGTGAAAAAAAGTACAAAGCTAGGTCACCTGCTCATGATGTGGTTCGGTGGTATTTTTCCGGCTGCACGAAGACATGTAGGTGAGATTAAAAGACTCCTGATAAGTGGATCTCATCGACGTTTTGCACTCATGGCAGGCCCGTAGCCAGGGCGGGGGGGGCGGTTCTCCTTTTTCCCGAAATTTTGATGACACATGGTGTTTTATCGAAAATAAATAATGAAAATAGGCGTTTTTCTCAAATAGTCAAGGCTTTCAGCAAGTGCCCCCCCCCCCCTCCCGAAAAAAATGCCTGGCTACGGGTCTGACTCATGGTATCACAAGGTGTCGTCAATGACTGGCGGGCACCTAACAAGCATCAAGGGACATTAAAGTGAAAGAATAAATTAACTTAGACTGATAAATATCCCCTGGAAAGACTAGTTTCGTTGATTTCACCACCATAGGTTTATTAGTATACGATAAAAACAGTGTAAAAAACTTCACCTTTAAGTTTCCTGCTAAAATCTCCGATGGTGACGTCACGCATTTCAGGGTTGTTTTTTTTTCGTATTTTGGCCGCACTGGCTCAAAGAAATTACCTGGAAGTGTGTGCGAAGTCTCTGCCTCCCTCAGAATACATTGTACTTCATCTTTACCGATTAGGAACTACGCAGGCCCTATAGTAAACGCCGTCGAAATCTATGACGTCACAGCGACTGGTGCCGAAACTTCAAGGCGGCGTCGCCACCCGCATTTTCTTCGTGCGCGTTTTCTCGCTCACCAAGCGTCTTCTCTCAGCCAGCGTGGCGTTTTCGATATCGTGAAAGAGCGATTTACTAATACGAGAGCAATCGTTTCTGGTGTCCCTTTAAATGTCGCGAAAGAGGCCCAGGCCAGTGCGGTCTTCTCGGCCAAAGCAACAAACCGGGCAACTTCAGTTCAGCCGAGTTCTGTGACTGGACTAAACTTTTCAAAAAGGCAGACGCTACGGCGGCCCGAAACGAATCTCGGCGAGTCTTTGCATGGCATTTTAAGAGAGCACTGCGGCTCCCCGGTGTGCGCGTATGCGATATGGCGAAATGTGAAACGGGATGCGCTCGTATCTCGCTAGACAGCCCTGAATGTCGAACGGCGGCGGCGGCACGGCACGTATAGCGTCGCGCTTTTGAGGCTCAGTTAGTACGGGTCGTCCGTGCATTGACACCTCGTCTCGTCTCGGTCTGTGCTGCACCGTCTTTTATTTTTTTTTTGGTAAAGAATGGAAAGGGGAGGGGGGGTTGCGGAGGTCATTCTCTTATAAAGCGTCCTCCTTTAACGCGCGCACGACTGTATCCGGCGGCGTCGGCTCTTCTCCTTATGCTTTCCACGGCGGCGACCCAGAAAAAAAAGTCTGAGCCGTTTTCACAAAGGAGGCCTCAACCGACAGTCGCCCAGCCGAACTCGCCGGCTCGACCGACGGGCTGACCCTATATGACGCAGCAGTGTCTTCGTTCCGGTTTCTCTTACGTTTTCGTCCCTGTTTCCTCTCATTCAGTAATTTCCTCTTTTTTTCTCTTCCCATCTTCATCTTACATTTCCATTCACCCCTTCCTGTGGGCTAATCAGGCGTCGTGTTCTTTCGGTGGCATTTCTAAGGCTAACCTCTATTTTCTGTCTTTTATGCATTTATAGATGTTTTCATGTGAAATAATAATAATAATAATAATAATAATAATAATAATAATAATAATAATAATACTTTTTGTTTCTTGTCGATCGTTCTTTTCCGCACTGAGGACGAGCAGTAGGAAAGTATCGCCGGTACCAGCGATAAAGTTCATGCCAAGGGCATGCAGGTTCACCCAGTGTTTAACCTGTCCGTTTATTACGCCGGGGCGAATCGTATGATTCGCGGAAGGTTCGATTCTTTTCATTTCTAACGGAGGCGCAACGTGCGTCAAACATTTCGCGTAGTGAGTGAGCATTGGCGCCACTTAAGGCGCTGCAGGTATTATCGTCCAAGGTTAACTCAGGGTCGTCCTCGATGGCGTGTCCTGTAGTCGTTATAGCTTGCTTCGGGACGTTAAATTCAATTTTAACCAGCTCATTCATTCATTAATTGAATTTTAATGTTCCCCTACTTGCGTTAGCATGTCGTCCCCCTCTCCGCGCGCCTTCACTTCTTCTTTAATTCTCCGACGTGTCTGATTGTTTCGCGTGAGCCGCGCTCTTTTTTTTTTTTTTTTTTCGGGTAGCGTATTGAAAAAAAGGGGAAAGAAAGCTTTCGTTAAGCACGGTCACCACACCCCCCGTTTGGCAAACAGCGGTTCGCGAGGCTACGCCCTGCGTTCCGATTACTGACGCACGAGCTATACACTGAGCCCCGCAGCTTTAGAAAAGGTCAAAGGGCTGGAGACGCGGCGGCGGCGCAACGATACCACGCCGGCGCCCCGGCGTCACGTTGTCGCCTGGGGAAGGGCCGTTGCCTCCGAAGGCATTTCGACCGCGCCGCTGTAGCTTCGTCGCTTACAGTCGGGGTATTGCGCAGCTCTCACTATTACGGCCCATCCGGGACTCCCTGTTCGGGGTCCGCACCGGCGGGACTGATTTTCCCCACTTCTCTCTTTCGCTTGTTTTTTTTGTTTATGCACTCCAAACTTGTACATTCGCGGCCAGGATTACTTGACAATGCATCGAAGGCTACAGTGCTACCAATAACGTATGTGTACCGCTAATCAATGTATGTGTTTGCTGTGTGCATGCGTGTATATATGCGCACGCACAATTGAACAAAAATCTGGGGAGGGGGGAGGAGTTTGAACCTTTAGCCCTCCCGCCTCCGGGCTACGTCAGTGGTATCTAACGCTTATGCATGGCAGCCATCGCTTTCCACAGTGGCACGAAGCGCTCGCCAAAACGGACTATACTTCGCGCAGGAGTACATGTGCCAGAAGCTCCGCCCCGGTAACTATCTCGTTATTGCCATGGTAACGTGATGGGATCGTCACTGCCAGTCCCACGGTGTCGTCGACAGCGTCGGTCGGCGTTTAATTCGCCAGCTTCAAGTGTATACGGTTAAGTAAATGTCACTCGCTGCTCCCTTAAGCTTAGTGTGGATGGTGCGCTGGGACGGTGACTGCTTCCACTATACCAGCTAAGGATGTGTGCATTCCAGTGCACCATAACCACGGTGCGCTTGCTGCGAACTACAGAGATCACACAGAGCTATAATGAAAGAGCTTGGTGGCACTTGCCGTCACTCCGATTCAAGCGGACGCTTCTAACATCCGTCCATCCAGGCCAAGACGATTTCCCTTAATTCAGTGGTGTTACCACCTCGGTGGTTTACTCGACTGATTTCCCAGTTTTGCTTGTCGTGACCTCAAAATGACGAGCTCATCCGTACTTTGCAGTCGTTTATTTGCGGAATACGAACCAGCAACGTTAGCAGTCCAGCACGGCGGCACATATGTAAACGCACCCATAATGTGGTCCTATGCTTTAAAGCCTGCTTTAAAGGGACACTAAAGAGCAAAACGATTTTTCTCATATTAGTAAAGTACTCTTTCACGACACCAAAAACACCACGTTTGCTGCGAGAAGATGCTTAGTAATCGAGAAAACACGGAAAAACAAAATGTGGGTGGCGAAGCCACCTTGAAGTTTCCGCACCATTCGCCGTGACGTCACATGTTTTGACGGCGCCTACTAGGGACTACGTAGTTCCTAATCGGTAAAAATGAAGTACATTGTTCTCTGAGGGGGCCATAAGCTTAACGTACCAAGTTTGGGGTAATTTTGTTGAGCCAATGGCGCCAAAATACGATAAATACACTTTGAAATCCGTGACGTCACGCGTGGAGATTTCTAAGAATGAAACTTTTAACTTGATTTTCTCTTCTATTAATAAACCTATGATGTTGAAATTAACGGCATTAGAGTTCTCAGAGCAGAATTTATCGATCTAAACCGATCATTTCAAAAGACACCAACAAAAGTTACGGTGAGGCTGCATGTGAAGATGCAACGGATAAGCGAGACGCGCATCTTCCCACGCTCGTAATTTGCTCTTATTTGCCATCTGCTGGCTATCGTGGCTGCTCTTGGACGAGCGCGACGCAGGGCCCGTTGACGCGTCGCCCCACAAGTGCGGTGACGGTGGTAGCATATATAGTTCCTGCAACTTTGTCCTTCGTGCATTTTCAAAGGAAGCTTCGCGACATTGAGCATCATTCTGTTATAGAGCGCCGCGCTCCTCGTTCGGGTGTAACTGGGGACGAACGAAACTTTTTGTCTTTATGTGCCTGGCAAGTAAAGACGAGTCGCATTGCACTCCGCATTAATTTAGCTTGGTGTGTTTGGGATACCTTGCAACCTTCGGTCGTCTGTAGTTCACGAACTCAGCGGTCCTAAGTGTGTTGTATTGACGAGGCGCCAAGAGCGAGCTGAGTGACACTTTTCCGCATTGGCGCTTCCTCTCACTAACTGGCCTTGTTTTGCGTCATAATGTCCCGACTGTGAGCTTGCTCATCCTATGAGGTTATATCCAGTCTTTCACCGTAATGCAGTGCGGGATAAACGATCGACTGAGTTGTATAGAGCTACCTAACCTTCCGAGGCGAATGGGTGGATGCAGGGATCAACGCCGAGGCATTGGATTCCATCAACGACTTATCCTTAGCCATCACTGGCTATATATATAAGCGTAGGTGTTTTTGAGTCTGCGGAGTGGGGGGGGGGGGGGGGTGGCGCTTCTCGCGAATCTCGTCACGTCTCTCCTCTCGCTTCTTCTTCGTCGACGGCGAGATCGGGCGTTGTCGCTCGTGCCGCTTGACCGAACACTTGCCCCCGACTTGGTTCTTCCTTTGTCTCGGCGATATTATTTTTCTCCGCACACTTTTTCTGTTTCCTTTCTCCCAGCTTCAGCGTGAAGGCAGCAACCGATGGGACGTGGTCCTGCGGGCGCAATAAGATAGCTCTGATCGGCGGTTAAGGTTGTGCGCTGCCCTGCGGCTGAGTCGCCTCTCCCTGCGTAGCAAGCGTGTGTAGTGCGCTTTTCTTATTTGTACTGCTGTTATTAATATCGCGATATAGCATTAGGAGGGAGAAAGCGAAAGAGTGTCAGAGTTTGTGTTAAAGCGACCGTTTATTTGTTGCTGCTAGCACTGTTGGCTGCCGTATTCACTATTTAGTACGTGGGCTAACGTTGACGATGAAAGTTAATGAAAGTAATGCTAAAGAATTTCTCTTGCTTTTGCTTATGTGGACTGGAGTAAAAAAATTTATGGCGCTAATAATAATAATAATAATAATAATAATAATAATAATAATAATAATAATAGTAGTAGTAGTAGTAGTAATAATAATAATAACAATAATAATAATAATAAATTATTATTGTTTCATGTACCCGCCTGCTTCTTCCAACACTCTACCGTTCACAGAATACAAAGTCTCTATAATGTTAATTTTCTTGATCTTGACATTTTTCATAGTCCACAATCATTGTTTTTATCCGAGCTTTGTACTGTTTTGACATAGTATGGCACAATGTACAAAGTCTTCCCTTCTCCGCCTTTCCGCATAGTTGTATATATGCAATCTAATTTTTCATTCCCCTTCAATATTTCTCGTGTTGTCTTATTTTACTCCTCCCCTTTTGTGTTCATTTCTCTTTGTCTACGTGTATTTGCTCTTTTTATTTCTGAAGACTGTCTGTATTGCATAGTTTATTTTTATTGTTTTTTTTGCGTGCGCCTGCACAAAGACCTTACGGTTGTTCCTGGGCACGTTAAATAAATGATTGATTGATTGATTGATTGATTGATTATTATCGCGAAAAGCACGCTTAGGTACCGTGCATATAAGTTGCCCTAAATTTCTTTTTATTTGCGTTGTCCTTTAGATTGCATTCGCTTTGCAAACTTTGTTTTGTTTTTTTTTCCGTTCCTTGCTTTTTTTTTTCGTTATATTTGTCTCGCGTGCCGTTACAACAAAGGGACACCGGATATATTCCACGTTCTCTCGTTTCCAAAGGATTTCGCTCAAGCTGCTCTCCGCAGTCTGTCAAAGCTGGTTCTTTCACACACGCGACGCTTTTCTTCACTGATATATTCTCTCTTTTCACCGCTCGGCATTCCATTCCACGTCGACGACGCGTCTTCACGGCCGCCGCCATGTCTGCCGCGCTTTCTCCGCTGTCGTGCGCCCGAGCTAAAAGCGACGTCGTGCTCTCTCGGCGCGTGCAGTCTGTGTGCCTTGCGGGAACAGATGGCTTCGCATCATAAAGAGCCTGCATGCACGTATGCTCGCTTCTCCGGCGGCATTCTTTTCTTTTCTGTTTTTTTTTTACGAACGCGCAGGCCTGCTTTCGTGGTATACGACGACTGGGCTGTACGGGTTCATGCGTACGTGTGCGCCGCGTGCCTTCTTCCTCTACGCAGTGCGTGCTCCGTGGTTGCTCCGAAACAACGTCGGCAGGCGTGCGACGACGAGCTATCGAATTATGAAGGAGCGCGCCAGGCACGCTCTCGTGTGGCTCTCTCCACCCCCACTAGCTGGGCCGCGAGTTGTGCATCTCCTGTTTCTCGGATTGCGCCCCGAGGCCCAGACCGCGTGCCGCTCGCTCGGTGGTTGCGGGAAGTTCGGTGCAGCGTGGCTGGGAGCCGGCGCGAACCGTCGAGCAGTCGCATTTGGGGCTTTGATCTCTTGAAGGTGTAGAGAGGAGACAAAGATGCATGCTTGTGCGTTTCTTTTTTTCAATTCAATTCAATGTTGAACGTTTGAGCATATTTTATCGTGTTTGTGGCGGTTGAAGCGTGTTGCGGGCACGAGGTGCTGTAGGTACATTTTGGTCGAAACGTAGCGGCAACAGTTCAAGTGCAGGAACCATAACTAGTTCACAAGCTAGTGTAGCTGTGCTAGTATTAGCTTACGCAGGCGCAGAGCATATCCCGCATTACTGGAAACCGCAGGTCTGGCTCGTCTTTGATCGACGGAATAGCATTCCGTTAGCACTTTCTCCGCTAGTCATGGCACATGGCAGTAATCAAGGCGGCTCGTTCCTTACGTTTTCATTGTTTTGTTGTGTGCAGCGGTCCTTCCGTACTCCTCGCACGGCGATGAGAACGACGAACAATGCGTCTACTTGCCGGCACGTAAACATTTTTGTCTCGGTGCCCGCGAGGAACTTCCTATTTTCGCGCAAGGTTCAGATCCGAGGACTGGAGCGAGGCCCTTCGTAGAGTTCTGGCTTCGAGCCAAGACCGAGGTATGCCGGCTCGAGTCTGAAGCCCCGGGCTCGGAGCCGACACGCGCTTACGGATGAGCCCCGCACTGCATCCAACTGCTGCCTTGTGGAACGGATTAACGAGCAGAACGCGGGCAAGGCTAGGTTAGTGTGTGTATACGCGGTCGTGGTTCGTTGGGCGCTTCGAAGAATGCTTGCGTGCCCGAGGCGCGCTGAGCGCGTCGCTTGGTGGCTCGAGCCGAAGACAAAAGGCGCTCGCGCGCGGCGGTACACCGTCGCTTTTGTCAGGGTCGCTCGCGTTGTTTCGAGGTGCGCTGCGTTGTTGCCGCAAAAGTGTGTGCCGGGGGAGAGGGGGGGGGGGAGGGGAAGGAGTGCGCTGCCGAGAGAACGAAGAGGTGGTGGCGCCTCAGGTGAAGGCGAGCTGAAAGGAGGAGTTGGGGTTGGGAAATCTCGCTCGACGGGCGAGGCCGGTTTTGAACCGAAGTTTGCCCAGCGCTGCCCAGAGAGGGGTGGAAGCCGCCGCGCCGGTTAAATTGAAATGCAAGACAAAAGAAAACAGTGCAGGGGGCCCTGTGCGCGCGTTGCCCGCAGCCGGGTTCGATGTTGTTGCCGTTCACGATGTTATCGCGGGCGAGGTCTGGCCTTTCTCGTCGGCTGGGCGGTACATGCGCGATTCCCCTCCAGCGAGCGCGTCACCTTGTTTCTTTGCCCGCCGTGTTATGCTTACACGTTGTTTCTTGTAGTAGTGTAGTAATGCGCTGCGTCTGATAGCGTCTGTTCAGCGTCCGCTTTGAGAGGCTGCGAAGGCTCCTCCGGATGTGGCCGGGGAAATTTATTATCGAAGCAGCCGTGTGTTACGTATAGTATATGAGAGTCTGCCGACGCGGGCGCGGAGCGTTGTTGTCGGCAGGCGCGGCCGTTAACGTGGTCAGAAGACTGAACTTCGGGGCTTTGTACGCGCTCGTCCACAGCATGTGTGCGACGCTGTTGTGGCATGCGCGAGTTCGCTTGTTGCGTCTATACGGCGCAGGAGTGGAACATCGGTGCCGTCGGGCGGTTTTGGTGACCTGTCAGCTTGGTTGACACGGCGGCGGTACGTGCCCGTCGGAATGAGTAGAACAACGTGCGCGAGGGTTAAACGAGTAAACAGGCGTGGCACACGCCTTGCCTGTTGTGAGCGAGATTGTGGTCACGCGCTCGGGGGAAATTCCATTTCGGAGGCGGCATGGTTATTTAGCTGCCCGCTGGAATGTAAACGCCGCCGGCATTTGAGAACAGAGGAAGGACTTTTCGGGTTTCGATAGGCAGTGCATTAGAACGCAGAGAAATGAAGATGAAAGCTCCTCGTGATGAGAAATGGTTGAACAGGGAACGTCGCTTGGAACCAGCGTTTATGAAGAGAAGTGCTCTACTCGAAACGTCAGCCCTGTCTCTTCCCACGTTCCGTCTCGGGGCAGTTTTACTTGATGCTTTACTCGAGCCGACCATTCTACCAAACAAACTTCCTTTCTCTCCGTCTTCGTAAGCCTGCAGTCGGTGCTCGTTATCGCAACTCACACAACTCGGCGAAAAATTTAAGGCACAAAAAAACAAACAAACGAAGAAGCAGGGGCAATCACATTCCATAAAAGCCAGAGGGAATGCAGACATCAGAGTTTCCGTCTGTGTGTGTGTGTGTGTCACTCTCAACAAACGAAGACAAGAAAAACAATAGTGAAGTAAAGGTACAGTTCCCTTGACCTTTGTTCGATAGATTTAATTGTAATACGCACAGGAGCGTGGGCTGAACAGTTGATTTAATGGGACACTAAAGAGAAACAATGAATCGGTTTAGATCGATAAGTTGTGCTCTGAGAACTTTAATGTCGTTAATTTCGCCATCATTGGTTTATTAACAGAGGAGAACATCAAGTTCAAAGTTTCATTTTTAAATTTCGCGCCAAAATCTCCCCGCGTGACTTCACGGATTTGAAAGTGTATTTATCGTATTTTGGCGCCATTGGCTTAACAAAATTACCCCAAACTTGGTATGTTAAGTATATGCCCCCCTCAGACGACAATGTACTTCATTTTTACCGATTAGGAACCACGTAGTCCCTATAGTAGGCGCCGTCAAAACATGTGACGTCACGGCGAATGGTGCGGAAACTTCAAGGTGGCGTCGACACCCACATTCTGTTTTTGCGTGTTTTCTCGCTTACTAAGCGTCTTCTCGCAGCAAGCGTGGCGTTTTTGGTGTCGTGAAAGAGTACTAATATGAGAACAATCGTTTTGCTCTTTAGTCTCCCTTTAAAAGTAAGGTCTCACTGCTTGAGAGGAGAAGCATGTATAAGAGTGAAGCTTGTTGCGCGACTTCGCCACCACTCCGTAGAGATTTTTTTTTTTTTTTTTGATCAACGCTCTCCGCTGTGGCACCTGTAGCGGCATGTCACACCTCAGGGCTAACTTCGGTGGGGGGGCAACGAAGAGAGGGAGGCGAAGGCGCATCGGACGCAGTACGTGCCTCTTCTGCGTACACGCTGTGTGCTACCACCGCCACCGCCGAGTGCACGCATGGGTGCTTCCACGTCGACGACGCTGCGCAGCCGCGTCCCTGCTGCAGCAGTGCCGTGCCTGGTCTCCGTCGTGGGAAAAGATAAGGACCCTCGCTGGGAGGTAAAGAAGAAGAAGACCCGAGGGACCACGTCTAGCTCTCTTTTGTTTCCTTTTTTTCTTTCATTTATACGCACTTTGTCGCTTCTTCTTCCTCTGGTCTACTTTGACTCCCGCTGCAATGGCGTACGCACGAACGCGCGGGGAGCAGTAGAGGGGACGAGTTCTGTTCTAATCTGCGTTTAGGTCTCTTGTATGTTGTGTGTTTTGCGCCTGTAAGTTTGTGTCTGGTTTTACAGCGAAAGCTCTTATGAGATCATTTCAGCGGCCGTTTTTGGCGCCGTAGTTGTGCGCCGCCGCTGTCCGTAACCACTATCGAGAAAAAAAAACGAAATAGGAAAAGAATTCCAGGATCGAACGAGGTTCGAACCTGGGCCCTCTGCGTGGGAGCCCAGTATTTCACCTCTGAGCCCTGCCGGTGCTTGAAACTGCCTTGCAAAAAGACCCTATACAGGCTTCATGTCGAGAAGGAACCACATTACCATGTGCAATATAGCGTGGTAGAAGAGTAAAATAAGCACCAAGCGTCGCAAAACGCGAATTCTGTAACCAGGCGTCGCACAATGCGAATTGCGCAACGAGAAGGTTGTTGAATGCTTCCAACCCATTACAAAGGGCTCCGCCATAATTCTTCATCGTCATCAGGCACAGCATTAACAAAGTGCGCATAATGTCTTACATGCGTTTAGCAGGTACCACGGCTCTCCGTAGAATGACGAAAAATGGCACATTGCCTGCTTCCCTACTTCTCAAAAATTACAACGATTTATAGCGTAGTGGGTTCCTGGCAAGTGCACTTGTATTGGTTGCCAAGCAAGTTCATAAGCGCATGATCCATTTCCTCGGGGTCTCAATAAATTTCTTCGCCTCCCCCCTCTCTCGCACGTCAACGTATGTATGGCGTGGGAGAGAGAGGGGCGAAGAACAGCATGGCAGGAGAGGGAAATAGCTACCGGGCTCTCCCGTCCCTCCCCCTCTCTCGACCCAAATAAAGTTTGCATCATCATCATAGCGACCGGGCGTCACCCAATGCAAATTACATAATTTGTGGGGCGTTAAACCTTCCAAACTCGCTTCTCCGCAGAGTGACGAATATTAGCTTAGTAGTTGCTTCCAAACTTCACAAAAATTGTGATTTATGGCGTAGTGGGTACCATGCTAGTGTACTTGTATTAGTAGCCCCAAGAGAGGATACAACGGGCTCTAAAAACGCCGCTCTTCCAGCTTTCGCTGTGGCTGTGCTGCTGTTTCAGCGCAGGCCTGGTGTTTTTTTTTAGTTATACTTTCGCTGGCTGTGGCTTCTGCACTTTCTGTGCGTATAGCGAGCGCGCCAGCCTGCAGCGCGACAACGCTGCTCAACGTCTCGTTCCTTTTCCAGCGTTGACTACTACACACACACACACACACACACACACACAGTGTATATATATATATATATATATATATATATATATATATATATATATATATATATATATATTAATCTTCCTTCTTTATCTCATTCGCTCTGGTCCCTCCGTGCGTGCGCACGTCGTATATTCCACGTTTCCCCGCGTTTCGTAGGATTGTGTGGTCTAATGCTCGCCGGGCTTGTGACCTACACCGCGACCCCACGCATACGAGTTTTCGCAAACTTGGGTCCTGGCCACGCTTCCCCCGTCTCCTGGTTCTTGTGTCTCACGGCCCACGTTTTTTTTTTTGTTTGTTATCTTTCCGCCGGGGACATAGTTGGGCGCTTAGATACGCCAGCCTCTTTATCTGTACCCTGAGAGCTGTGGCTCCCGTGAGAGTTGGGGAAACAGCAATGGTGAGCTGGATATGCGCGGACCACCCCCCGCCCAGCGTTGTAATTACGCGTAGAGTACGTATAGGATAAGAGGGGCGAAACGGAAAGTCGTAAGGGCACATGCGGTACGGCGGCCGTCGGTTGATGAATGTGCTGCGGGGCTCCGATGGCAGCAGCTTGGCGACAACAGTGCCACTATTCGTGTGTGTGTGTGTGTGTGTGTGTGTGTGTGTGTGTGTGTGTGTGTGTGTGTTTGCCTTCAAGCTTGGCCGTCGTTTTCGGTGCCTGCGCGCGATTCTTGTTTAGTTACGAGGTCTCGAGGTCGATACCGTTGCCACCACGGGTGTGTTAAGGCGTTCGCCTCTGATGTCTCATCAAACTCCTAAAATTGACCGTCGGCGTCAACACGAGTGATGTAAAAAAATCATCACGCGAGGACGTCACTGACATCTACAACGTGACGTCACGCGGTCATAGATGGATCACGGAGGCAGTGCAAACCGACGTCAGGTGCAGCTAGCTTTCGGAGGGTAGGGGGGAGGATGAATGCATCGACGGAGAAGAAAAAGACGAAATTGCCTTTCGCCTTCGCGTCGTCTTGTGCGAACGCATAGGGACCCTGTGAGTTTTTCCTATGGCAGTTGGAAAGGAGTGCATGCTTTCCGTGTAGTGGTCGCCGACAAAGCCCTTCTTAGGTGAAGCCTCGCTAACACGAATGATACGGACACGGATAACGTATAAGGCAAGCTGCGTTATCGTCGGTGTTGTTTGGCCTTGCGTTCATTTTATTCTGCGCTGCGGTGACATCAACTAGCCCCGAGAACGAGTTGTAAATTTGTGATTATTATTCCGACAGTTCGCCGCCTTTTCGTTATTCTAACTTGATTTGGTTATGAAACCCGCATTTTCTATCGAACGAGAAAAAGCAAGTACGGCAATTCGGTCATGATGCCGTGGTATAGGAGTGAGCTTAACTGTCGACGACCGTTGTGAAATGATGTCGTGCACCGAAGCACCAGCAGGGCGAGTTCCTGGCCATCTGCTTTTCTGTATTGCATATATATATATATATATATATATATATATATATATATATATATATATATATATATATATATATATATATATATATATATATATATATATATATCATTTTTTTTCATTGAAACGAAAGAGGTGTTATCCAACCGAACGTATCACAATTCTGGAAAGAGAGCTGATGCGGGTTTTCTCAGGAAGCAAGCTTGCCAGTTGAAAAATAGTTTTCGTGGTCGGGGATTTTTTTTTCTCTCTCTTTCTCTTTTGCTGGCCGTTTTACCGTTGCAGTGCTCGCAAGTTTGCGTGTATACTTGCAGTGTAGACTGGAGAACCGCGCCTAATTACACACTCCAGCGAACCATTGGACCGCGTTGTGCAATGTTCAGCTGGAACTTCACAACTACGTAGGCAGCGCTAAACCAAACCTAAACTTTAACCGCATTGCTCGTTACAATGGAGCCACACGTCGGGGAAGGCCGTTTTCGTATGGTTCCTTTCGTTTTTATTCTTCCTTCCTCGTTTTTTTTTTTGTTTTCATTTATCTTTTTAGCGAGCACTTCGTTTGAACCGGGACACGCGACGCGAAACAGCCTGCACGCACTACCTCGGTTCAGTGACGAGCGCGCGCGCGGCAGAATCTTCAGCAGGGGAGGCGCGCCCACCACCGTCCTGCACTCTTCGTCTGGGATAGTTGTAGCCGAGAGACGCGTACTACGGGAAGACTTCGAAAAAAAAATACATATACATATGTATATAAGTGGGTAGAGTCACGCAAGGATGCCTGAAGGCCAAGCAGGAGGCTGTGGAGGTCGGGGTGGTGGACGGGGCGCGGTGATTCTATGAAGACCTCCGCCGCTGGCTTCCCCTCCCCCGTGCCCTTCCGATGTGCTGGCCCACTGACTGGGATTCAACCGGGCGTGAGAATTGCCGATGGCCGTGGTGGGGGTGGTAGGCAGCCCTTACGGAATAAGATTTTCAGCCGCCGCGAACTGTGCGTGCGTGCTGACTCGGGGAATCCGGCCGTGCGTTGCTGCATGATTTCACAGCAGCCGGTGCCGCGCTTCGTGCTACTGCGGTGTACTTGCCGTGTTTGGCGGCGTCGGCGGCGAAGTGATTTCACGCCGCGTTTGGGTACACGCCTCCTCCCTCGATACGTTGTGCGTGTTTATTTTCTCCGCCGTTCTTTTTTTTCTCTTTCTTTTTTTCCCCTTGAGTGTATCGGTTGAGGTGTCCTCACTTGAGAGACAGTTTCGTGCACTCCGCACCCAATTTCCATTTCCTTCTTCCTTTTAAGAATCACCCCCCCCCCCCGTTCTTTTTTCTTTTTCTTTTTTCAGCGTGCGTATATATATATATACTCACGCCATCTTGCACGAAGTAATTTACCCTCCTGTGTGCCTCGCCGTATATTTGGCTTTTTTTTTCCATTTGATTTCGGCGACGGAGGTATAAATGCGTCGTGTTTACGAAAATTGAGTGACAAAAAGTAAAAAGCGATCAGTATCAACTTATTTAGTATTTATCTTCAGCGATCATTTCGATTGTCCTTATGATTTTTTTTTCTGCAGGTTTATAGTCAGACAGTATTTGCCCTGAATATTGTCACTCACATGTTTAAGCAATATGTGGTTTCGGTGCCAATACTTTCGCAGAGTAAGCAGCGCTACTTCGCTTACGTACTCACGTGAAGGGATACAAACACACACACACACACACACACACACACACACACACACACACACACCACACACACACACACACACACACACACACACACACACATATATATATATATATGTATATATATATATATATATATATATATATATATATATATATATATATATATATATGAGACCGCTCACATTTGCGTAGCTTACCCGAACAAAGTGTTATGAATCGCCACAGGCGAGGAAGAAATCTTGGACGACGCTTGAGCTTCGCCTTGAAGAGTGGAACGCGATAGCGTAATCGGGCTCCGTGCGCATCGCCTTAATTGCTAGGCTAGCTTCTGTACTCGGTGCATGCCTCACAAGTGCCGCAAGGAAACGAATGACAGTGGGCGTAACGTTGGCCTTTTAAGTATATCCTAGAATGCCTACACTGCAAGTCGCGTTGCGCAGTGCCCACTACGCCTCTTCCTTTTGCGAATCAGCGAAGGGCCCACTGCGAGTCCGTAATGCAGATGTTCACTTTGAGAGTTCACTCCGGTGGTGTGCGGCGTGACCACCCTTACTGCACATGCGCAAGCCCTCTCCACACACCTCCTCTCCCTCTCTCCTCCCGTCCTCCTCTCCACTTCCCATTTTATCTACCCTTTCCCCCTCACCTTCTCCCAGTTCCTCTCCCCTCCACTCTCCACTTCCCCTCTCCCATTTCCCTCTCCCCTCCCCCACTTCCCCTCCCCTCTCCCCTCTCCTCTCCCCCTCTGAAACGCGGGCTCTACATGCCGAAACGCTGCTTCGCATCGCCTCATGGTCCCCTTTAGCGGGAGATGCTGTGATCTTTTATGCTTTTGTAGGTGATGACGATTAAATGTGGCTGATCATTTTGTAATGCGTGGGCCTTTAAGACACCCGGTCGTTGCGCAATTCATATATTTTGACGCATGGCGCGATTCTACGCTTCTCTCCCGCAATATTACGTGCGTTGAGGAGACTTCTCTCACTACAAGACATTCGTATAGTGTTTATTTATTTTTTTTCGAAGATGTTTCAAGCAATATCGTGGCTCTGTGGTAGAACACCCGCTTGCCCCGCAGAAGGCCATGGTTTTGATTCTCACTGGAAACAAAGGTTTTTATTATTTATTTTATTTGCGTCTTTCCATTTTTCGCTCACAACCAACGCCGCCGAAACCGACGCTGACACCGGAATTTCTGCGAAACGAGCTCTTTAACGCTATCGCGTTAATAATGCAAGTACCATTGAGCAAAGTCAAGATAACCTTTCCCCTGTGAAGCACAAGATAACTGCAAAAATTTTAATCTAGCTCGCTTACGCACGCTGTCGACTTTGAGCTCCCAGTTCCTTTCTGGTGCGGGCAGCTGTCCATTGCGGGATGGAAGCTTATGGATTACTTATTAAAAAAAAAGTACGAACACATGTGAGGGCCGGGCCGCTGGGGCAAGGTCTGCGGGGCGCATGTTTGAGACCCTTGCTATATGCCTATATCATGAGCATGGGGCATTGATTAAATCAGCGCTGTCGAGGCAAGAGGATCACGTGGATAGATCGACCTGCATTAGCTGCAACTGAGACGTTCATCGTGTTAGGTTGGCACACGTAGTATAACCTGACATGGCGCATTAATGTTTAAATGTTCTCTTAAGAGTATACGAGCGCAGCAGCTCGGATCGCTTGCCGGGCTCTGGTACAGGCAATTATCCGAAAAGCTGGATAAGCCTAAAAGCTGTGCATTGATGTACTTGAGACGCGCATGCTTGAATGGTATATACGTGCCGGCGTTGCTCGTTCTTTTTTTTCTTTGTTTCCTGCCTGGTTGTTTATTTGGTTTTCCTGATTTTTATTCTTCTGCGCAGTTCCGCTCTGACGTCATTCGTCTGCACGTACTGCTTTAATTATTTCTATTGAAATGATTAATACGAGAAGAGATTGGATTTTGTAGCGTGGCACCAGCTGCTCCTTGTCGATAAGCAATTTATAGACTAAACGAAAGAAAAGGTCAGAGAATGTGGCAAGCTGTATGACACCACATGTATAACACATTACAAAAACACACAATCCGCACATTTTGTTGCACACAAGTTCAGATGACATAAACAAGTACACAGTTGCTTTTAATGCACGTGATCATAATCAGTCGCAATTTCTCGAAAACATAAGATCTGGACCTGTCAACTTTCAGCGTAGACTGAAAATTGATATTTTCACAACTATGTTTGGATTCAGTTGTATAATAAAGTGCTCTGTTTGCTTTTATGTTGCAGTTGGTGCTGAGTAACGTTTGTTTTACTTTGACGGGCCGCCAGTTTCTTTTCCTCACAACTCCATCTCCATTCTAACGAGATGGCTTTACGTTTGCATGTGGCAAGTTGAGCGTCTATACACTCGCGATGCCTGGCACAGAACGTCATGCACAGTTACGTTGACAGTGGACCTACTCAAAGGATACACCGCGGTTGCGCGGTATTTGAGCACGCCACCTGTGCCCATGTACTGCTCCAGTACCCTGTAGTGCTCCAGTCACGCTATGCGGGTATGCACCATTCACTGCCGTCAAGCCTCGTTATACTGCACGTTACGCTTGCGTCGCTGTCTGGCTTTTGATATTGTCGCATCAACGGTTGGTCGATATCGACTTCGTGTGACGAATCGGATGAGTCTTATTCGAACCAAGTTCAACCTGATGCAGCGCGACCGCATTGTTTCGCCGGCTCGTTGCAGACTTGATAGCTATGGAATTGCAGTAGTTAAATTACTTTTTGCTGTAATATATGCACCTACACTCCTGGGCCTGCCGAAAAACGAAACAGTATGCTTGCGAAGGCAAGAGATGCAACACGCCGAAACGCATTTGATCGTGCAAGCGCTGACGATAACATATTGGCCGTCGGATGCTCTATTTTTACGTGTTACTATTGCTCGGCCGTGCGTGCCTACAGTGCATTGTGCCTGTAGAGCTGGTTGCACTTATGTTAATTACCCGCAACGGGGTGGTGTAGTGGTTATGGTGCTCGGAAGGTCGCGGGATCGAATCCCGGCCGCGGCGACCGCATTTCGATGGAGGCGAAGTGCCAGAGGCCCGTGCGCTTAATTTAGGTGGGCGTTAAAGGACCCCGGGTGGTCGAAATTTCGGAAGTCCTCCACTACGGCGTCGTCCCTCATAATCACATCGTGGTTTCGTGACGTTAAATCCCGGCAGTTATATATTTCCATTAATTCTTACATTTGCCTTGATTTTGTGTCAGTCTTGGCAGGTATAACCCTTTTTGAATCCTGCCAGCCAGGTCGAGTCGTCGCACGCTGCGCACGAAAGACGACGGCCGGCGTATCTGTCGAACTGCATGGGCGCCTATCTCTTCGAAGCCTTTTTTTTTTTTCCCATTGTTGCCTGCCCGTCGCCTTTTTCTGCGGAACCTCTTGGCGCTTCCACGGCTTTGAGATGGCGCACAGATGCGGGCGGGAGATACATGTTCGGTGTGCGTGACACCGCTCCCTTTCTCTCTCCCCCTCCTCCTTCGTCGCCTGCTTCCATTGAGCAAGAACGCGCGCTTCGTCTCGGCCGCGCTTTTCGATCGTGCTGCGCGCTTCCCCTCGATTCAGTGGCGTTCTCTCTACACTGAGTGCGCTCGAACAGCCGTCCGTGGCTTTGAAGCGCAGGCAGGGAGGAGGAGACGACGACGGGTCCCAGGTATTCGGGTCTCGCCGATAGGACTCCGAGGGCGTGCTATGCAGTCTCTGCGGTTCCCGTCGATTCTACTTGGAAGATAGAATCTACTTGTCTGATTGAAGGTCACAAATTTTTTTTTTTTGTAAGGGTGACGTCTTCTGTTATACTTTTCTATTCGAACTGTTCGAGATTAGAACAGTTCGCCGTCTAGCACTGTATATATCATATGAGCTGACGCTTTTTTTTGTCCACGCATTGAAATAATTTGTTCATGTTCGCAGTATACTAAGATTGAGCGACTAAGACTAAGATTCCGCCGCCCTGGTGTAGTGTCCTACGGGGCGATGCACGCAACTAATAAATAAATAAATAAATAGATAGATAGATAGATAGATAGATAGATAGATAGATAGATAGATAGATAGATAGATAGATAGATAGATAAGTGAATAAATAAATAAATAAATAAATAAATAAATAAATAAATAAATTGGTATAGGAGAGCCTCTCAGAAACGTGCTACATCTGACGCAGTACCGGAATCGTGGACACGTAAACGCGCGCAGCAACGCCTGTGGCGCCATCTGTCGGTGGTGACGCTGAACACATTACACACAAATATAAATGGCTTTGCTTTCCTGGTGCAAATTGTTTGCGAGCAACAATGGTTAGCATCTCATTTGTTTTTTTTTCTTTTCTGGTATACAAATGGACGCAGTTATAGTTGCAACGCAAACATGCGTAGCAGGATTAAGGCATGCATCCGCCGCAACAATATTCCGGAAAGCATTCAGCAAATTGTAAAGGAATTCTAGGGTATTCGACGAGTAAAAGAAGTCGTTAGGATGCGCCCGCCTTTTTGAAGTGCTGGGATTCAAGATATTAGAGAGTTTGAGAATTGGGGGCCCCAAGGAGCTTGGGGACCCAAGAAGCTTGCGATCCGCCAGGGCGCATGCGCAGAACCCAAGCTACTCTTGGGCTCTTGCGCTCGCGTGGACCCGGGACCCAAAAATCGAAAACTAGCGTGGGGCCCCAAGGCGTCTTGGGTCACCCGCGAGAAGCCACTGATGCAGCCGGGCCACGGCGCAGTATGGCCCGCGTCTCGCATGATTTTAAATTTCGTCACGCGTGGCGCTCCGTGCGCTTGACCCAACGCAGCCTGCGTTGGCCCAATTCTCAAACTCTGCTGATCATCCGAACGCAAGAGCAGGCTGCCCAACGCAGCTTGGGGGCCCAGCGTCTTGGGTCCCGAATTCTCAAACTCTCTATTGTTGGTATAGCGTTTCGGTGCCGCAGGGTTCAATGAAGTAATATATAGTCGAGCCGTCGTCATCACCTCCATTATATGTTAACGTCGTTGTTGTCGTCAACCCTTGCTAATTGTTCATAAGCCTTAATTCTTAATTCGGCCGTCTCTTCGTCGTTCTCTTCACACCAGGCTCGCATCAAACGCACTATTTCTCGCTAACAGAGACCCATCGCGCCGTCTGCAGGCAACAATTCGTGCAGTTATGCGAACGATAACTCAATATAGTTATAGCGAGCCGCGTGCAATTTGCTTCGCTTCGCGTCGATTCCCACGGTGCGTGCAATCGACGTTATTATATTCGCGCGCACTGCATGCGTAGCCTTTCCTTGCAGCCGCGGCCACATATGCAGCCATGCAGCGACAGTAATAGTATTTAGTAGCCGGCCTTCGTTCGGGCAACGTATATGCGCACGCTGCGACGAAATAAAAGAAACGCGCGAACGCAGTCCTGTGTCGACGCACGCTGACAAAGCTGGTCTCGTGTTCTCGTTTGGCTTAAAGGCCGCCTGGGATTAGTGGAAAGAATAAGGGCGGCCCAAGCAGAGCGGTGCCTTATTTATTGCCGGAAGCCTTTCGGCATGTCGCCATGACGCACATTCCAGAATAATTTCCGCCCTTGACACGCTGACCCGAAGGCGGTGGTGTGTATAACAGCTGGCGCCGGTTGTACGTGCGTTAAAGCGTCCTCTCGCTGGCGGTTCGCTTGCCCGCATCATATGCAAATGCGCTCGCCGTGTTCGCGTATCGCTGAGGCCAGGTGCGTGCGTGCAAGAGTCGATATGTACCGGAGTCTGCGGTGGAATACCGTTTACAGTTTCCGCTTGTACCGCGTTCTCGTGAACGCTTCCATATTTACTCGAATCTAGGCTGGCCCGATTCCAAGCCCACCCCCGAAATTCGCACCGGCGAGAAAAAAAAAAAAAACTTAATCATTTTACTTGAATCTAAGCCGACCGCCCCCCCCCCCCCTTTCGCACATCGTTTTTTCGAAAAACTCACCGGCTTAGATTCGAATAAACACGGAATGTATCATTCTCGTCATAAGGAAATGCACCATGCCCACGCTCGCATGCCGCCGTATGTGTCTCCGGAAGTCCACCGCTGTTGTAGCGCACTTATTCGAATATATATATATATATATATATATATATATATATATATATATATATATATATATATATATATTGCATTATACCACGAGTTATGAACTTAAATTTGAGAATTTCTTTAGGAGCTTTCCGAACTGGCAGAAAGGCATCCTGCATGCCAACGCTATAGGGTCAGAGAACCGTATACTGTAGCGGTTTCTGTCCACTGTCACTGCAGCACAGCTTGGCTAGGTGAATGTGTGCTACCTGCTTTTTGAGCGCGTTTAATACAATGAAAGGTCTTGACAACAAAGTACTCGGGACCTTCAAAATTATTTCTTGAACAGTGCACTTCGTTGTAAAGATATATACCTTGATGTTCCCCAATATGGCAAGGATGTAAGAATCCTTCGTTGTACAAGTCATTTCGTTGTGGAAGAGTTCGTTGTAGTCGCTTTTTTTCCGCTCTTCTTTTTTTCCTTTTACTGTATACGTGGAGTACCGACACGAACCATTACTATTTAAAAAGTTCCATTTGTGTGCGACGCTGGGTAAAGTCCCTGGCTAACACGCGTCACTGACAATAAAAAGTTACGCTTGCTTATATGTGTTTATGCTTAATATTAAATGCGCCCGCTTGCATTCTAAGAAATAGTGTTTTTTTTTTTTTCATCTTCTTTTTTCTTAATTCTCTTACGCATTGAATATGGGTGGTCGGCTTGCAATCGACGGCTGCCTACGTTCGAGGGAATGCGGTATTTGGCGTCGTTCACGGTGCGTATACGGCAAGCGCTGCGCAGGTGTCTTATTGATCCTGCAGGCAATGAGAAGAGCTCTTGCGTAAAAAGGTACGCCACAAGCCGGTATACATTTGTTGCGCGGTTTCTATGTGGATTTCTTTTCTTGCCGATTTCTTAGCTTTTTTTTTTGTTTTTTGCGACCCAATGACTGCTGGTCACATTTATTTATTTATTTATTTGTCTTTCATCCTTTCGTTCTTGTCGGCGTATATGGGAAGGCCTGAGCTTCCAGATGAGGTCATCGGTGAACATGCGTTGCATCAGCGTCTGTGTGCGTGATGGATGATACCGCATCACTTTGTCGTACAAGTGTGCTTTGTTTTGGCATTCCACGCCATATATATATACTGGCCTATATGGGCATAACGCGCTCACCGCAGTCGTTATGTTATCCCGCGTTATCTCGACCTCGAGATAACGCATACGGGCTTCGTACGCTAAATGAGGAGCCGCGCAAGAGAAGGTAACTATTGCGTACGCTGCGCAGGCGCGCCATGTTGCCTGCCGTCGCCTTGGAAACATTGTTATTCAAAGGCCGCGGCGTGATTATATCGCGCACGTTTTCTTATTAGCGAGCATTTCCTGTACGCGCTTATTCATTTATTTTCTGTCCCCCCCCCCCCCCTCATATATGCAGCGCGATGTCGTTTCGCAGAAGCGTTATATATATATGTGTGTGCTGTGCTAGAGTTTCCTAAAATTAACTAGAGGGGACTCTGGCGCTGCGATCGTTCAGCCACCATGGGAATGATGGGCAGTACACGGATTTGCCTAGTCTTTGTATTTGCGGGCTTCAAACGCACTTGTGGCTTTCTTTATTGCTGTGTTTCGGTTTTCTTTCGGATAAAAGAATGGATATTTCTGAACTCTGTGACCAGATTCGAATTAGTGAGCCTAAAAAAGTTAAAGTGGGGAAGTGCAACTGCTGACTATTGCTGAACTTCGTTTTGCGACAAAGCGGATGCAGGTGACGCGGAGCCAAACGGAGCCGAAAGAACGAAGATTAGACAAATTCGTGTACTACCCATCATTCCCATGCTGGCTGAAGCGCCATGCGTTGCAGCTCCCATAGTGAGGCGAAAACAGCGCGTAAAGACGAGTACGAACAGACACAAGAAAGGGCACAGGCGCTGTCTGTTTGTTCGTACTCGTCTCGCTGTTTTCGCCTCAGTATGAACAACCAACTAGCTCGAAACGTGTTATTCCAGCTCCCATAGACACTAGCGCCAGAGTTCCCTCTGGTAAGTATTGTAGGAAACTCTTTGCTCTTACATATCTATGTATGCTATACCTGCGAAACGGTTACCACGACAACACGGTCGAGAAATTGCCACTGCGGAAGGATTGACCTGAAATCTGCTGTATATCCCACGAGCATGCGCTTAGAACTTACCCCACTGCTTCCCCAAAGCTCGCAGCCTGTCGGCAAAAAAAGATACGGGCGTGTTGGTGTTACCTGGGTTTTATTCACTCGGACGTATCAAATGCGACGCGCTTGGCAAGTTCGCTTGTTTTCGTGCTTGACACCGTCGCGGACGAACTCATTAACACGGGCGGGCGTCCTTGCTATTTCCTGGGCTTAACCGTACTTGCGTGGTTTTATCAAAGATCCCCCCCCCCCTTCTCCGCCCGTCCGTCTTTTCCAATTTCTTCTTTAACAGATAAAGCTACGGAATAATATAGAAGAGAAAAATACAGTACGTTTATAGGTCACCATTCTTCATTCTGGGGACAGCTGAATTTTCTTCCATGGTTTTGAATGGTTTGCGCAGTGAATGAGGTTTCCATTCCACATCCGTCTCTACAGTACAGCAGGAGCATGTGCTCCATGTTCACACGAGCGGCGTTTCGGAAATGACGCATTCTCGTGCCCTTATTATCGTGAAGAAGACGTGCGCGTTAGCGTCATATAGGACGGTATATCTTGAATGCGGCGCTGTCGGGCTGTGTCTGAGTCGCAGATATATAGCCCGCTGTCCTTTTATTGCGCGTAATCAGCGCGTTCCTTCGTAAACCCTTTCGTTCTTTCTGGTTGGAGGAAAGTCTGATAGAGCTTTTGTTTCGGGGCGACTCTTTTATTCTGTGTCGTCGGTGTTGTTGGAGTCGAACCCCAGTCCCCGCGACGCGGTTTTGGTTAGTGCATTTGTGCGAGGCTATTGATGCGCTTGATGTGGGCTGCGATCAGTGCAGAGCGCAGCTGTATTGGTGATGTGGTCGAGATCCCTCAGGTGTGGGGAAGTGAGGGTGGGAGGGAGAACCTGTGACTAAAGCCCCGCCACGGTGGTCTAGTGGTTATGGCGCTCGACTGCTGACCCGAAGGTCGCGGGATCGAATCCCAGCCGCGGCAGCCGCATTTTCGATGGAGGCGAAAATGCTTGAGGCCCGTGTACTTAGATTTAGTTGCACGTTAAAGAACCCTGGTGTTGTCGAAATTTTCGGAGCCCTATACGGCGTGTCTGATAATCATATCGTGGTTTTGGCACGTAATACCCGCAGATATTATTATTATTATTATTATTATTATTATTATTATTATTATTATTATTATTATTATTATTATTATTATTATTATTATTATTGCTTTATCGCTGTTCGTGTGCTAACCTTCAACCGTGTAGCAATCTGCTTGATTGCTGCCCCAGTACAGAACATCGCTATCTCGGAAATGATTAAAGGAATTTTTCGTTATCGTTTTGCTTTGGCTTATCGTTCATAGTCCACGCCGCTACTCTTGAGAGCTGCCGGCTTTGCCGAGGCAGGCATCTACCTTGCGTAGGCCCTTTTTTCTATCGGTTCTCAGATAAGCGTGTCGCACCTGCCGCCGCGGCTAGGTCCGTGTGCGGTCGGGAGGCGTTTGGTTGACACGACGCACGGTTCACCCGCAGGTGTTGTTCTTCGCGCTGGGCGTTATGGTTACTTCCTTCTGGCAGTCTTTATAGACTAACACAGTTAACGTCATGTACGCCTACACTGCTCTGAAGGTCACCAGGGTTGACCCGCTGCCTTGGTACGCGCGGCCGCGGGTGAGTTGGTTGCTGGAACTTTGTTTACTGGAACGTCTTTCGCCCTTATTCTGTCACGGCGTGAGATCGATGCTAATATTCTGACTGTATTCAACTACCGTAATTACTCTTATTCTGCCAACGCTTGATGTCACTGGCTAATGTTGACTAAATGATAACAAATGTTGACTACTGTCGGCTAACTATTGAGCCTTTTCACAAGTGTTTGTTAGTATTGCCAAGCAGTAACTTTTATTTCCTAATGACAGCAGACATTGTGAAATTTGTTTGCTTGTAATGTTGCCTATCCGATGTTATACCAAAAACAGTGCCTCAATGCAATCAAGTCCAGTCGTTAAATTTTCTCCCCGACTTTTTATCTTTGTTAATTTTTGTGTGTATACATTTAGGCATATAAAATACTTAGCCATATATAAACAGAATCTTTTTGTGGGGGTATAGTCTGGTATGGAAGGGCAGGGACGGTAATGCAACCATCGTTGTATGTTGCGATGTCGACCTGGTTAATGTCCTGTCGCACGAGGGTTATACTAAACCATACTGAGGCCTAATGTTGCCACCTGGATTTATAAGCTGATTGGTCCTGTTTTTGTCCTTCACAGGGATTATCCGTAAAAAGAACATTTTCTTGCCACGTTCTGTGTTACCAGTTCTTGTATGCATCGTTCCCGCGTGCCTAGATTCGTGTTTTCGATTGGGCCCGCTAATCTGCAGCTTATCCGTGGATTATCTTTTCTCGCCTAACTCCCCCGCGCTCGTATACCATTTTGCCGCCCTTTAAGTACCTGTCGTGAGCATAGCAACAAAGACGCAGCTGTCACGTGATCCTTTAGCTTTTCCTGATGCATGTTTTCAGTATATTTGTGAGGTTTTATCGGCAGTGTAAAAAACAAACCGAAACTACATCTCGGATCAGATTTCATAGCGCCTGGTTCGGTGACATCTGCGAGTTCTCTTAAAACAGAGAGGAGTGCGCCTTTTATTTGACCTTGAATAATGTCATGTAATAGAGCAGTAGGCTCGGTATCATTTCCGAAAACGAAGTGTGGCGCTCAGTGTGATCCCCAGTTCTAAAGAGATTAACGGTTATTGACGGCTTGCACGTGATGTCGTGGATGTATACGGCATGGCTCCTACATGGTGCAGCAAAAGGGAGAGTTTGGCTAGTTGGTACAAAAGACGTGCAAAACAGGGCAAAAGACGTAGGACTTCTTTTGCGCTTTTCGTGTCCTATATACGTCTTTTGCGCTGTTTCAATATGTCCGACACGGTGGCTTAGATGACGTCAAGGCTGCATAATCACGCGTCGGTTAACCTGCTTCAGCGTGACAACGACGTCGCTGGAACGTTATTTTCCCGCTCTGCATGAATAACGAAGGGACCAGCGTGCGATGTACTGATAGCACTGACGTGACGTCACAAAGTTCGCGTCCCGCCATGTCGGCGCTCTAACGTGGCTGTTTCGGTGACGTCAGTGCAAATCATCAATATTTAATTCCTAACTCTCTTCGTTTTGTTGTTGTTGTTGCCGTTAAACGAGTTAATTGTCAGTCGCTAAGTGTTCAGCATGCCTAATTAAACCTGTTATACAAGGAAATACTACACTTCAATATTTTGCGATGGAACGGTGATGTTTCGCTGTATACTGGCTCTCGGCTCGGCAACATCAACTTGAGAATCGTAGTGCTGGTCAAAATACGGCGACGAACACCGACCGGTATTTTCCGTGTGTTATAACGGATATCCCGAACTTTGCGGATCGTTTGTGTTGTTTTCAAATCTCGATCATTGCACGGATCTCGATGGCGGTGCTCGTGTGTTAATTGCCATGCAGCGTTTGGAAATGTGGGCGATTGCTTGTAATGGATCGCGGTGCTATTGTATTGGCTGAAAGCCGCGCGAGTCGCTTGTCGCCGTTACGAAACGTGCGGCTGCGACAGTTTCGTAACGGCGTAATTTCACGAAACTAAAATGCATGCGTGCATCTGCTTCATTTTTTTTTTTACCCGCATATATTGCGCATGAGAACATTACTCTTCATCATCTTTAATGTTTTTTTCTAAATCGTGTTCGTAACGGAATACCGCTCAGGGATGTAATTGTTTTCATTATTCAAGTCAGTTCTCATTACAGATTAGCAGCAGGTTTTCCCGCTGGCACTCGATATGAAATTCTACTGTAAAACCAGCCATAGTTCCAAATGTTTCCATTGAAATGGTTTCTTTTTTTTTTTTTTTTTCTTTTGGGGCCGTAACAGAGCGTCACGAAGTGTTGCATGGCTGCGAATTGTTTGTCGCATACGAATTGCATACGAATTGTCGTTGCATACAAATTGTTCGTATGGCTCGTTGATGCCACACGAACAAGCTCGCATTGAGTGATCGCAATCTTCTTCGTCTCATCCTTGCATAACGCGCAGGTTTTGGTTATGCGCTTCGTGTCCCGTTTGTGTCCGGGGCACGCGCCGCGCTTCTCTCCCTCTCCCTCCTCTCTCCCCCCTCTCTTTCTCTCTCTCTCTCCTTTCCACGCGCTTATGTTCTTCATTTCGCCGCGATTGGACCGCTTTGAAAAATCGAGCAATTAGGTTCGCGGCGCGCGCACTGCAAGCTTTTGCGGCCTCGGCTATTTGTGACCGGCGGCATGCCGCTTCCGCATCGTCTGTGCACAGACAATCTCTTCTTCCCTTCTTTCTCGTCAGTTTTGCTGCGGGTATACAGCGGCTGTCGCGTATTATTGAGGCCGATACGTGGCCCCCACCGCCATCGAGATGCGAGAGAAAACGGAGGGGAGCAGAATTTAATGAAGTTTGGGGCAGTAATTTTGGCGGGACCCGCGCTTTTATGACTCTGGCGGTCGCGCGCAGCGTGTTTGTCTGTTGGGTAAGTGCTTGGGTTTCATATCTTAAGCGGAGCAATGTAACGCGGCGGGTACGTTTAGTTTAGGGCCATTTCTTTCTCTTTCTTTTTTTTTTTAAACGTTTCTCGACTTCATCGTGCCCGTTTGATCTCTCGTATAATAGTGGTCGGGGTTAACCAAGAGGCGCGTATAAATTTACGTGACATTAAAGAGAGGACATTAGTGAGAACTTACAGACAATGATGCCAAGGAAAGCGGCTTTTCTTGTGTGTCTAACAAAGAAAAACGAGCCCTTCAAAGTCATCTTCTTTCCTTCCCTAAAAAAAAGGGTAATTTAAAAGCACCAATACCGCGATTGTTTTGCTTGGAGAAACAGACGCTGCTCAGTTGTCCAAATTACGTTATGGTTTTGTTGTTCTTGCTGTCTTTAACCGATTTCCCTGTTCTCTTGAAAGTGCGCTGCAACCGCAAAGTTTTGCTGGCTTTCATTGCTGCGTGGGCGGGTCGCCAGCGCGCGATAAAGGCTGGGAAAACGAGAAACGACCGCTAGCGTGGTCGTATATGTTTCTCCGTGTTGTTCATTTCGTACCATGTTACGGCGACGTCGCCATGCATGCTTTGGGGGTGTATCGCACCCTAGTTGGCTGTACAGCAAGTATAGTTTACGAGTATGGTTAAGTCTGGGAATGCGCTTGAAACACTTCGCTTCGTTCATTTTGAGTGGCGGCACTACGGTCTCCGTCCTTTTTTTTGTGCTTTCATAATTTATGTATTCTGAATGGTTGGTAATACCGAGGCTGCGATTTTTCCCGAGTTGCTTTAATACGGCACCAGCTGGCGTCTTTCTTTCTTTCTTTCTTTCTTTCTTTCTTTCTTTCTTTCTTTCTTTCTTTCTTTCTTTCTTTCTTTCTTTCTTTCTTTCTTTCTTTCTTTCTTTCTTTCTTTCTTTCTTTCTTTCTTTCTTTCTTTCTTTCTTTCTTTCTTTCTGCACCGAAAAGGCGTTACAATAACTTGATGTAACGTCTACTCGATTCCGCCATGTGTCGCAGAGATGCGACTGATGTGGCTGGGAGCGTAGTTAGTATAAAATGCCCCGAGAAGGAGAGGCAGGCCAGGTTCGTGGGCGCCTATGTCATCGGCAACTGACGGTGTGTGCGCAGTGATGCGCTGCATTCGTTTATTCGGATCGAGGTCATTGGGGGAGATGAGAACCTCCGTGCTCTCGTTGCACTGGTAATCGTTGCGCTGGATAATCACGAATGAGGATTGATAGTCCATTCACTGCGATTTGTGTGTGTGTGTGTGTGTGTGTGTGTGTGTGTGTGTGTGTGTGTGTGTGTGTGTGTGTGTGTGTGTGTGTGTGTGTGTGTGTGTGTGTGTGTGTGTGTGTGTGTGTGTGTGTGTGTGTGTGTGTGTGTGTGTGTGTGTACGTGTGGCGGACGCAGTTGTCGCAGTTGTGTAACAACACAGCAGCGGTGATTGGCATGCGTCCTGGCTATCATAGATTGCTGCTGCGCGTTAAATGAATTGTGATGGACGTCTTCTCTTTTAATAGCGGACGATAGTTAAACGGTGGTCGAACAACCGATGTAGTTAACGTTCCGGCTAGTGAAGTTGTCTTTAAAAGAAAAATCGCACCGACCAAGCACTCCGAACGGATGGTTAACCATTGAAGCTCAAACGTGCGGCCCCGCGGTGTTTTATCACTCGTTTTAATCGCGACGGTTCATTAAATTCTTTCTCAATTATTGGCTACGACTGTCTAGAAATCTTAATTGGTGTTTTACCCCCGTGCTTGTGTTCCCTCCTCCATTTTTAGTGGACCATTTTTCCTTCCTCCATGTTCCCTCCTCCATTTTTAGTGCGGGCCTAGGAGCTTCGCTCCTAATAAGGAAAAAGTGAGCACGTGCATGTGGTAAATTATACAGATTGCGAGACGGTGTGGGATGTTTCGGGAAACGGCCCGTGAGGAATAAGTAAATCTCCCTCCCGTTCATGTACGTGTACGCTGCGTATAATCGCAGCGTACACGCCCCCATCCATTTACCGCCGTTACAAATGCATCGCGCGCGCCCCGCGGCGGATCGGACGCTTTAATGGCGACCCAGAAATCGAAGGAGCGCCCCTTGGAGACAGGTGACGCTTTCTGTTTTCTCCTTCTGTGCGTCTCGTATGTCGCAATTGTGCGGCGTATTATATATCGTTCGTTTTGTTTTTCAGGTTCATTACTTTCTTCAGAACTCCCGTAGTTGCTCGCGCGAACAAAAAGAAACGAAAAAAAAAAAACGAAGGGAAGTCGTTACCTACGGGCTCCTCCTTCTGCGTACTTTGCTCGTGTCCGCCCAACGAGAGAGAGAGAGAGAGAGAGAAAAAAAAAGACCCGTTATTCACGCGATCTTACACGCATTACTATATGCCTCCCCCTGTCTTATAGAGCTCCTGCTCCTCCTCTCGTGTTGTGTTTTGCGTTTGCGTGGCAACAACGACGCGTTAGAAAGAAGAGAAAACATAGCAGGAACAGGAAAGTTCGAGCAACAGCGGGAGCTCGCGGTTGCCGAAGCGTCGTGGCAGGGATGGATGTACATACGAGCGCCTGTTTCTCTCAGAGGCTCCTTGTCGCTTGCTATACTTTGTTACTTTCTGGCTTTGTAATTTTTTTGTTTGCCTGTGACAGTTTTTATTACCAGTTATTATTTTTTTTTTCGGTGGTCTCCAAGACAGTCGGGCCAGGCGCCGTCCTTTTACAAGGTTCGCGCGCGCACCGTGGCCACGGCGGCTCGGAGGTTGGAATCTTTATAAATGGCCTCTGCTCGGTCCCAGAGGCACGTCGTCGAACATTATAGGGTGAACGGGAGGGACGGACTGCAGCAAAGAAGTTCGCGACTTTTGATCTTTGGCCTTCGCCGTGACTTCGCCCCGACCGAGACCCGATGGATAATCTATTACATCGTCGTCCACCCCGCGCCGAGTCTGTACGTGAACTTCCCAGGTCTGGCCTCGGAGGCCTCGGCGCACGCTGTGAGGGGGGGGGGGGGGTGAGGGAGGATAGAGGTTGAAGGTGAGGAAGGGACGCTGTGCGCTGCAGTGGATCATTTATGAAAGAGAGAGAGAGAGGGGAGAGGAAATGAGCTTGCGGGGACGGAATTTCCGGTGGTCCGGGTTTTCAGCGGGTTAGCGGGCCTAGGGCGAGTGTGCGATATTCCGAGTGCCGTCCACGTTAGTCACCATATGGATGTTATAGTTACTGTTCTTTCTTCCTTCTTTATTTTGTAAATTGAGGAGGACATTTAGGCCCTCATCCCGGCCGTGGTGGTCGCATTTGCGATGGAGGCAAAAATGCTTGAAGCCCGCGTATACTTAGATTTAGGTGCACGATAAAGAACCCCGGGTGGTGGAAAACTTCCGGAGTCCCGTCCTTCGTAATCACATCGTGGTTTTTGCAATTTTGATGCATAAAACCGGAGAAATTATTGCTACATTTCGGCTATATGTCCCCTCGTTATCTTTCAGACGATGTAACAGAAATGTCGTCACCGTTGTTTCTCATTCGAATCCAACGGCCCTTGGAAGTTTTTCAAGGAGGGAGTGTTCGTGGGGGGGGGGGGGGGGGGGGTGACGAGCTGCTTCTGCGTTCACCTAGGCTTGTCGCCTGCTGTGATTACTGCTGCGATTTCAGTCGCCTGCTGTGATTGGTTGTTGGATAATTATCTCAATGACGTGGCATTACCTACCTTGGTGCGTCATATGTGTGTCATGGTGCTCTAGGACGGTTCTTCGTGCATAAAAATTGTAGTTAAGCCTTCCATGTAAACTCGGTAATTACGTTTATATACGCTGTAAATATATTGCCACGATTGCTTCAGTAGTCTCGGATCCTACTGTGTAGTGTAAGTAAAGCGGTGTTGCAACTGCCCATTAAGAAATAATGATGATGCTAATGATGCTAAACAGTTTGTTTGTCGCTAGGGCCGCCACGCCTTTATTCCAGGGCGTTCACACCCTTATTCCAGGGCGTTTTTCTTGCGCAGATTCAGCACTCGCTGGACGTGTGCTGCGAGATTGTCATTGAAGTGCGCTTACAAAATATCTATTTTGTTAACAAAATCTGTTCATGTAATTGCATATTTATTTAGACCCCCTACTATGCATTCGCTATGGATCTAACCAGTGTTGTGTATTTTCATGTACTAAGAGAACTTGAAATTAAAAAAAAAATGAATGAATGAACGAAGAATGAATGAATGAATGAATGAATGAATGAATGAATGAATGAATGAATGAATTCTGCTAGCCTTTAGCAAATGTCGCTCAATTGGGTCAGTCGGGCCGGGTCGAGCGGGGTGCACAGCTGTGTTATTGCGATTGTTTCAGTGTAAAGCGGTTCAGGGAATGACGCGGCATTTACCCGAGGAAGCGTGGTCCGTTACGGTACCCGACACAGTGGGGGCCAGTGCGTGGTACACAACCACGCGACGTATTCTGCGAACTGCAGGTATACACCGCCGGAGGGCGCTCAAAGTGCTCCTTCTGAGTGATTTTCCGAGTTTCGGCGAGCGTTTGTTTTGCGCTTCGCCCTGACATCTAAAAACGCCGAACGTGCGTTTCGAAAAAGCAGATAAAAAGCTTCGCGCGTCACTTCCGGAAGTGTCCATCAGGCTTCCCTGGTATGTATATACGCTGCCCGACATTTTCTTTGCGTGTTTGACGTTTTTTCTTTTCTTATTTCCGGTTCTACGGGAAATTCGGAAGCTCCCGTCTGCGCAAAGCCACGTTTTCACATCCAGCAGGAAAAGTCTTTCTCGAGTAGAACTGACACTTCTTCGAAGAGGTGCGCGCAGGCGCAGTGCATGATGCGCTGTCGCCAATGCGACAGCAGGAAATGCCGTTTCTTTTCTCGCGATGCGTTTCGTCCGCATCGGAAGCGGGCTTTCGTGCGTGGCATTCAGGAGCCTGCGCCGACGGCGGGCGATCGGCTCTCTGAAAGCGTTCGCGGTTCTTTTTCAAAGCGGCGTATGCTTGCTGTTTGCTCTGCTCGGTATAACGCGGCGGGTGTATATGCATATACTTGAATGCTGTGCGTCGCCGTGGCGGGGCGTTCGCGGTTGCTGTGTACGGAGCACTCGAGGTTTGATGTACGGGGACCCGTCACCCGCGATGCGAGGCGGGTAATATGCTTCTTTTGCAGCCGGCGACGGGCTTTGCCACAGGACATATTTCTCATCTGCCGGCCTAAACCTTTCACTCTCGTATTTTCGTTTCTTGTTGGGAGGGGGTTAGGTTTTATGCGGTTATTTAAGGGCTTTAGCAGATATTGCCCTGTCATTTTTCGCTTTTACTTTTCCTATCTTAAACTATATAACTCACGTTTAAAGCAGACGCACCGGTGTACATATAAGATACAGCGATTTCTTAAAAACACATTCCCTGCGCTGCTTACCGTGATGCTCCGGGACACGCTTTTCACTTGACGTGCAGGCGCACTCAGCAACTGCCGGCGGATGGCTCTTGGAGGTTACGTGTGACAGACATATTGGCAGCATATAAGCATGCGATTCTCAGGTAGTGCCGGTCTCAAGGTCTCTTCAAGCCTGATTTGCGTAACGCGCCATGTACTGCGACATGGAATATGATCAACTTCAAACTGTACCGCTTATATCACAGGTGGCGCCCGGGCGTAGCAATTATAGCACCTTTATAACATGCAGGTCACCGCCCCGTTATAAAGGGGGTACTCATCCATCCATTCGTCCGTCCATCCATGCCGGGAACCTTTGTAAAGGCCTGAACACACGTAGTACGCGCTGACACGCTGCAACGCGTACGTGTGTTCAGGCCTTAAGGCTAACCCCGGCTACCGCAAAACAAAAATCCTCCTCATTCTCCTCCTCCTGTTGTTTTCTGGTCTATTCTTGGTTTTGAGGACTATTCTTTGAGGTCCCGCAACCCAAAAGAACATGGAACAGTCGAAGATCAGTGGTTGGAAATGCCACGTCAGAGCTTCGTCAAAATGTGCATGGTACACGAGCACTTCCTTTTTCACTCGCTTTCAGCCCCTATCGGGGTACTATACGCCATAGCGACTGTAATGTGGGTGTCACAATGAATTTCAATCGGGATCGAGTTTGTTGGTCGCGATCGGCATATTGGCGCAAAATGTGCGAGGGAGCCAATCGTGGTCGAAAAGATCGATCTCTCTCGGGGCTCATTCGCGATCGAAAGTGTCCCTGTGACAACCGTATACCAGATACTTTCCCGGTGTCTGGTGATAGATACCGAATGCTCCGGACGCCCGCTTGCTTGCTTGCCTGTCTAACATTCGGGCGCCGCCTTCGTTCTTCCGTAGTAAGCATCTCGCGCTCATGTAGTTTCGGTCGTTCACTTCGGGTGCGTCTACCCCTCGTACCTGTTATGCCTGTGCAATATGCCGTTCCGCTCGATGGGTTATCCTCCGCGTGTGCGAGGAAGCGGAAAAGAGCGCGCCCGGCGTTTGCAGGCGCTGCGCGTCGTCTCATGCAGTGCGTGACACCGTTGAGCGTATGTCGTACACGCCATTGTGCGCTGTTCGTAGTGGGTGATGTTCTGTATACGCGCTTCGCGACCCGCAGGTCGTCCCGCGCCGTGCACGGTTGTGTAATGCGATGGTTAACCCTAATTGTTCCGTCTACTGCATGCATAGGTCACCGCGAGAGGACGTGTCGGCGCGTGCGTGGGCGCCGTTACACTGCAGTTGCTGAAGCGCGCGCACTGTTTGATTTCGTTGAGTCACGGTCGCGTGGCGTCGCGAAAGAAACGGGATGGTATGCCGCGCATTGGACATTATATGAGACGTGTTTGCAGTGCTGGTTGTCCCTTCGGCGCTGAGATGCGGATTGCTTAGTGGGTTGACTGCAGCCCTCAATGTTGCCAACGGTTACGCGCGCTATTTCGCGGTCACGCCGCTCTGTGTGTCCGGAACTGACGGGCCTCGCTAGCGGAAGGGCTTGTGCGAGTCAGTGTAGACTAGAGCACTGCACAGGCCGATTTTTCCGGCCCGGGCCCGGCCCGGCCCGAAAACGCCATGCTCCGGCCCGCCCGAGCCCGGCCCGGTGTTCCTAAATGTGGCCCGTACCCGGCCCGGGCCCGAAAGGTTTGGGCCCGGCCCGGCCCGGCCCGTTTCAGCTAGTTATGCCTTGAGCATAAAGGAGGCACTGTCCAGCCTTCGGTTATTGTGAAGATACCTGCCGCACACAGTCTTGGGCAGTAACTAGTTACTAGTAACGCGTTACCGCTAACTAGTTACTTTTTTCAGTAACTTGTAACTGTAACTAGTTACTTTTAAGTTAGAGGAACTTGTAACTGTAACACTGTTACTTTTTTCGCAGTAACTGTAACGGAAAATACCGTTACAGTTACTTCTGTCTTTATGAAAAATTATCCAACAGCAACACTTTTTCGAACTTTCTTCTTTACCATATATCCTCTCCACCCCTCAGCTTTCCAGAATAGGGCTCCCCTCGCAGTTTAGGAGAGGAGGTGACTAAGCGTATTATCTTCCCTGCAGAAGACCGAGGTTGGAGGTCTGTCATTAACGCAACATGTAAATCAATCGTGGTTCAACTGAACAGCCTGCTAAGTTCGCGTCCGTTTTTTTTTTTCAGCATATATATCCTTTTCGTCACTTGAGCATCTAGCTATGTTCTTGGTGTACAGGTGAAGGAGCATTAGGATGCCATGTTTATAGTCTCCCTCGTCTGAGGCTCCGAGCTAATCGTGTTTGACAGGTAGCTAGAAAACAGCAGAACGCGAAACGGCTAAGGCCAGAAATTCCGTGAACTAGCGAAGCGATATTTTAAAACTTCTTTGTAACTGGTTGTAAAATGTTTACTCCGACCTAATTAATGCAACAATTATTAACAAAATGACAGACGTTTCACCCCCAATGCAGGTGGCATCCTAAAAAAGAAAAAAAAATGAGCCGAGGTCAACCAGTCCACTAGTCACACATGTCCTTGTAAATGTCCAGTGGGGGGCCGCGGCTGTTTTTGCAAGCCGCGGCGAATTAACCACGATTCCAGGAGTTGCTTTCCCCCCACCTTCGTTCACAAACCGGCCGTCGTCGCATTGTTTAGGTCAAAGCTATGACCTGTCATCCAGCAGTGCTCAACAAGCTCGGTCTTAAACGCGGTGCATGGGTTGCTTTAGCGACATTCCGCTTGAGTTCTTTAGGCCTCGTTGATCATTTTCTGCGCGTTTCGCCTATCCCCGCATCACACTTTTAGATACCGCCATGATCATCCGCAGGTGTGCAGTCTTAGGATTTCGTGAACACACGTTGTCATGTTCCAAGGTATAATAACGGGGCTTAAAAACGGTTTGTATGCCCAGCGGACCGGAAGCTCTCCGAACAGAGTCTGACACACCTTAAACACATGGAGCAGACACAATGGACGTCGTAACCACACGTGATGCACTCCCCGCTGCTCTTCGCATGCGCTTCTGGGTATAGTTAATAAACGTCTTAGGATATACTGCCGTCGTTCCAGTACAACAACCACGTTTTCCACTTCAAGTAAGAGGCGTTCAAAGTGATTGCTGGTGTTGGGCCCCCTTTTATGTTTCCTTCGTCTAGGGTTTTACGACGTGCAACCCTTATTAAATAAATTCTATAATTTGATTTGTGATTTATTATTTTATACAGTAACGGAAAAGTAACGACGTTACTTTTGCACAGTAACTGTACCTGTAACAAGTTACTTCCGGAAACACTGTAACTGTAACTGTAACAGAGTTACTTTTTTGGCTTAGGTAACTGTAACTGTAACACTGTTACTTTTTACTGGTAACGTGCCCATGACTGGCCGCACACAAGATATTTTCTATATTGTTTTAGGAACTTCTTTCAGTGTCACAACTTTCACCGGTACTGTGTATACTTTCGGTGAATTACGCGCGTAACACTCTTACGAAATGATTGCAGGGCAATATAAAATATAATTGGAGTCATAGCTGGCTCTTTCATGTACGCACGCAGTGCTAACCACGCAATCTCATTTTTGCATTTCAAAGAACAACTACAAAATATAATACCTGCATAAAGTGGAGAAAAAAGCATGGCAGACATTTTTAAATTGAGTCTACATCAACTGCATCCGAGCTAGGGCTGTTGAGTAAAAGTAGCACGTCTCCTGCAAACCTCATCTATTGCACAATGCAATGGGGAAAAAAACGTGCTCTATCTGCTTCTGGGAGGAATTCGCCAGGCTGGGCAGCGTTACATAAATTAAAGCTGTCGTGTCGACTCCTCGGCAGGCAACTGCACCCAACCTACACTACGTTTTCCTGTTCAAAACAAGAAGGTTCTTTTGTCCCACCCTTCTTCCCCGAGTCACCGCCACCGTCACCGCCACTCGGGGAAACGAGTGTCTCTATGGTCTGGCGCATCGTTACTAGTAATGGGAGAATCAACAACGGTGTTTGCCCTGGGATAAGAGTCGCTCCGCATCTTGCACTTAAAATGCACGAAAAACAGCTCCTGAGATATTAATGACTCACAAGTCGCGTTGGCCAGTCTACGGGCATGCGAGCGTAGCTGCATACTCGAAATGTTTCCCTAGACACAAACGCGCACATCTTATACACACTAATCTAGGCAGTTTACCGTTCTTTTCCTTACACGGTACCCAAGAACGTCTTTCACTCACTATAATGGCGGAAACTTATATTAGGCGTTTCTTGAAATCCCATGTAGCATACCGATGAAGCAAAATTGTAGACGTCTTGTACTGTGCAATTTCTATGCACGCCAATGCACTCCAGGTGGTTTAAATTACCCGGAGCCCTCAACGACGGCGTCTCATATAGCCTGGGTCGCTTCGAGAAGTTAAACCCCACAAAACAACAAAAACAAAGCCACACAACGTACACACGCAATTATACCTATACGTATGAGACCCGGGCCTAATACGGGCCTGGCTCAGGCCCGAGGCCGACCCGAGCCCGAAGACCAAGGGCCCGAGCCCGGCCCGGGCCCGATCCAAGAACCCCTTACCCGGCCCGGCCCGGCCCGGGCTTTCGGGCCGGCCCGGGCCCGTGCAGTGCTCTAGTGTAGACTGTTTTCCTCCTCGCCGTGGCATCGCTGCGCTCATAGGCACTGAAAACTACCGCTCTAATGTGATTCGCACCCTGGTTTGCATTGCACACGCTGCATATCGGGTACGCTGTTCCACGGCCGCTGCTTTCGAGGTGCTCTCTCCAGAGTACTCGCTTTGCTTTAGGTACACGTACTGCTAGTTTTCCTGAATGGAAATCTCTTATCAACTGCCCCGTCATCCGGCTTTAGCATTAAGTGCTCCTTTGAGGCTGTCTGGTAACGTTGTTATTGATACGGAACAGGCGCTTTCCAAGTCCGCCTTAACGTGGCTGCAGTGGCGCCCAGAATGCGGAAGTCTTGCTGGCTTCTCGGTGGCTGTGCATTTCTGAAACACATGACTCACAGGTGAAGCGTATCCATGCGCAGATGCAGCAATAAAACTCAAGGGTCCCTTATGCATTCGCCTAAGACGACTCGAAGGCGAAAGCAGTCCTCATCTTTTTCTTAGCCGATGTATTGATCCTGCCCCGCCACCCTCCGAAAGCTTTGTGTACCTAACGTGGTTTTGCACTGCCTCCGTGATCGGCCCACCTTTGACCGAGCGACGATGTCGTGTGATGACGTCACTTTATGGGACGTCATAGTGACGCCTTGGTGACGTCACAAATTCTGGCGATCTGTGATGTCATGATGACGTCATCACGTGATGATTTCTGCATCGCTCGTGTCGACGCCAACGGTCATTTTTCGTGTTTGATGAGGCGACTACCTTCCGGCGCCACATTGAAGAAGCAGATGCCGCACTCCCGACAGGATCACTGGTGGCCTATACTGATGCGAGCTGCACGGACACGCAGGTGGTTACGTCAATCGTGGTGCCGGGGCACCAAAACCTGTGTGTCAATCGATTGTACCTCCTGAGAGCTCCGGTTCCATCGGTCAGTGCTGAACTTCTGGCAATACGAGACGCAACAAAGTTGGTGAGCGCGGCTTCCGCATCGTCGTCATCCTTTACTATAATACGCACAGACTCTACATCAGCCATAAAGGAGCTCCGCAAGGTATATAACGCGCACACTTTCGCAGGTGATATACAGCGTATAACTGCACAGATGCCTGGCCAGATAAGAATACAGTGGATACCACGGACACCATTTCTGCTCACATACAAGCTGACACCGCCACCCACAGTGAGCTGCCACGTACTCTAGAAGCGCCTTTCCCGAGTGATCCCCGGGGTGAGTTCCTCCACCGCAAGGAGATTCTCCGCCGCACCACACGAGATTTAATTCCACCGTGTGGTTCAAACCTCCCAGGTGGGCTTACCCGCCAGGAGGAGGTGGTGTTGCGGAGACTTCGTGTGGGGGCGGCACTTACTCCGTCGGTCACATATGCCTGGCCACAACATCTGCATGGACCATTTGGGGATACTTGCCCATTCTGTACCACCGAAGCGTCCGCGGTTACAATCAAGCACCTGTTGTGGACATGCCCTGGCCTGAATCAGATACGGCGGCGCTACCTGAGAACAGTGGGCCTTCATCCGACAAGACCACCAGATTATGATTTGTGGCTCTATGGGCCCCACCATAGAGCATTGTTGATGTATATAGCGGAAGCCGGCCTCTACCTGTATATTTAACTGTGTATGCCGTTGGGCAAACTCTCGAAATAAAAAAAAAAAAAAATGAGGCATCTAATAGTTTATATTTTTAATAACTTATATATGCGCGTTTCGTGTGTCGTTTAGAATAGCAGCGGTATGCGTGTTTCCTATACAGCTGCATCGAAACAGCGCGGTAGGAAACTGTCGACCGCTTGGACAGCGTTGGTTTGCATACGACAGACAAGCGGAAACAGCGCGGCAGCGCGCACTTCAAATGGTTTATCATCTATACGAAGGCTTACCGCAAATGTGCGTGCCGAGATTCTCTCCCTATATCCTCGTGGCGTGTGCCTGTGGGCGACCAAACGTTGACTCACGAAGCTTAATTCTCAAGCGAGAACTCTCTCTCTCTCTCTGACCTCCTGCTTCGGACGTACGTTGATTTCGCGGTCATTTCGTTTCCGTTGGCGTCCCGCGGCCGCGGCGCACGCGTGAAGGCGAGAGAATGGCCGGAAGATGGCGCGGGCGTCCGTTGTGGCGCAGTGGAGTTGTGTCCGGAAGGGATTCCTTCCGTTTCCGTTTTCTGTACCCCCTCGGCAACCCGTCCGTGCGTTGCGAACTCCCGAGCTGGTCGTTAACGAAAGAGCGGCTCGTTCGTTCCGTTGCAGCGGGGGCATGGTATAGGCAGCGTGCATACGTAGTCGAGCACCAAATCATTGCTTCTCTGGCGACGAATGTCCTGGAAAAACGCGTGCTTCGAGGCATTTTGACGGTGCACTGGTTACCACTTGTCATAGAAAAAAAAAAAGTTTGTCACAACACGAAGAACTTTCTTGCGTTCTAAGAAAAAAAGATTACGTGTTACTTTTTCTGGCGACTCCTCACTTGCCCATATATAACTCTCTTAAAAGTGCACGTTAACTCTCGTTTCACTCTTCCAAAGAGAGTATATTGAGTCCCATAAAAGGAGTTATATATGTGACAAGTCAGGGCTCACCTAAAAGAGTAGCAGGTAATAGTTTTTTTCTTGGGGTGTAGAAATATAGTGGCAGCTTTGTAAGAAGTTGAGAAATGCAAGAGCATACATTTGGCCCTCCCCCTCCCCCCTGGAGAACCCTGCAAACGTCTGTGCTTCTACAAAATGCACTCTCCGGAGTTTATCATTTTTATCTTCAACAAGTGTTTCCTTCCTTTCTTGTTTTTCGCCTTCTCGCTCCCTAGTGGCCGTCTGTCTCGTGTCCAAGCACTTGCAAATGTTGTTAACGATCCTGCGTCGTTTACCATCGGAAGTTTCGATCTGTGACGAGCAAGAAGCGCAAAATGCGGACTGCCCGATGGGCGAGCGAACCATGCAGCGTGGCCCGAGCGAGGCAATTAACGCAAGGGAAGATGACAGTGATAAAGAAGGAAATAACGAAATTAACAGAAGGAATAATTAGCAGGATCGAAAAAAAAAAAAAAACGTGCGGGGGCGTGGCGTGTGGTCGTTCGATTCTCCTGCGATAGCGGACAAGATTTATTCGCGATCCTCGGCGCATTTAATGAACTTACATCTGAGCTTCGTCTCCGTTTTTTTTTTAAATTTATTGATTCATTAACTTTCGTTTGTTCAGATGCTTACAAAAAAAAAAAAAAACGAAGAGCAAACGGTAGAAGCTGTTTCTTTTCGGATTTCCCGCTCTGAAGCGTCGTGTCGTCGGACAAACGGAATGGTCGAAGTAAACGGGACTTCTGGAACGGGGTCGGTTTGGCATTTCGTTGTTAGCGCACGCCATCCATCTTTGCAAAGCCTACCAGGACGGGACCACCACGGACATCAGCGCCGCACATCGTTCTGTACAAACTGTGCCGTTCTCTCGTCGCACGCCTCATTAACGGCGCGCCTCTGCGCTCCTTTCTACGCGCGTCGTGCATGCCGACCTCGTGAGCAGCTCGCGCCCGCTGTTGGCAGGAGGAGCAACTACGTTTTTCTTTTTGTTTCGCCCGCGAGAGTAGCGCTGCAATCGACCGCGGCGTGACGCCACCGTTCCATTCGCGTCAGGTCTTCAGTCATGTTTCTTTCTTCGGCGGCGTTGTCGATACTCTTAGCATAATACGTGGGAAGCAGGCCTGTTGATGTAGGCTGCCTCGGTAGATGTGTACTGTGTCCATAGAAGGCATCAGACAAACTACGGCGAACGAAATAACGATATAGAGCGTGCCGTATAAACATATTAAGGCTCACTGTGTTTGCTGGTCTACTTTCCTTCCTTCATTTTTTTTTTCTGCCTTGGCCGTGCGAATATTGGCGCTTATTGGGCCGTTGAAGTGTTGGCGCTGACGTTTGCCCTCCCTCGTCTCGTATGGACGTGCTCCTCGTTGATTATAGATTGTTTTTCCATGTCCGCCGTGCCCGTATAGATGGGGGCGACGGACAGTCGGCGAAAAGGCTGGAACTTGCCGGCGGTTTGCTCTGCTGCACCGTAATCGGTCAGAGAGCAGCGGCGGACCGTACGAACAGAATTCGCGAAAGCGGTCAAATAATGAAACATCTGGTGTTTGATGTGCCAAACCCGCGATATGATTATCAGGTACGCCGTAGTGGAGGGTTCCGGAAATTTCGACCGTCTGGTGTTCTTTAATGAGCACTGACATCGAACAGTACACGGGCCTCTAGCATTTGGCCTCCATCGAAAAATGAATTGCGCAGCGTTTTAAGGGCAAGATCCTTCAATATGTGTAGAAATACGTCGTTTGACGAAAATTCTAAAAGCTCTGATTCATATCGTAGAGATCCACTTATTGAATTTGAAATTCCTTTATCCTTAGACAGAAGCGTGGAAACCCTTATTCACCGATTAAGGAATTGCCTACACCAAGCATCTTTAGATGCGAAGCAGGTTTTGCGCTGGGCTGTGTCCGTAGTTCCATTGGCGACCGTCCCACCTAGCATAGTCATCTGAGCGCGCGACACCTCTAAGAGCTAAGGAGTAGCCGGCGCCTTATTTGTGCACCAACATCTGCTTGCATCACGTCAAAAAAAAAAAAAAAAAAGACCACCGCGGCCGGAATCGAACCCGCCACCTGCGGGTCAGCAGCCGAACAACTGTACCACCGCGGCGGACGAAAGTGGTCAAATCGACGTGTTGTGCGAGTTATCGCTGCGTACACCGACTTTCATGGTCAGAGGAATCAGACGTAGTCGCCTATCTCGTGGACGGGCCGAGGAGGTTGTTATCTTCGTCTGCATTTTTACTAAACATTTATTCCTTCTCCCTCGCTGCCCGAACTTTTCACGGTTTGTCACTGCTTTATCCTTTGCTACAATGCTACAGCTTCGTTAAATGCGGAAGGATGGGTCGCTTTCACCGAACAGCAACGCATTCAGCGACCGTTCTTTTTCTGTCCTTTCTGACGCATCAGCGGCGTATCGACATCGTTGAAAGCGCCGCACGGCGGCGCTCCACTGGGAAAACTTTGAGGACCACTGAACTGTATAGACTGCAACTTTGCCAGGGCGTGAACTCCCGTCGCGTATTTCCAGTTCGGCCGAGCTTCGAAAAAGAGTGATTGCCTACCGATGTTCGATGTGCCTGTAATACAGCAGCACGCAGCACCAGCCGAACCCCCCATCTCCCTCGTCTATTCCGTGTTCTCGTTTCCGAAACGTTGTTCTCCATTTATCATTCCGCTTGCTTTCACTGACGCCGTCCTCGTTTCCGTGGACTGTGCTGTGTAAAACGCACCGTTTCCTCTCTCTTTCCTCCTTTTTTCCTTTCTTCCAGGGTGCGTATTATAGACTGCTGCAAATCGACGATCCGCGCGCTGTTTTCCACACCACCTCCCCCCTTTCCCCTGCACCCCCCCCCCCTTTTTTTTATTTCAGTCCACGCTGTCTACGTTTCAGATGAAATGAACTGGCGCTTCGTAACGGGACTTTGTCTGACTCTGGCACAGCACGCACGCTTGGCGAGCCGGAAAAAACAAAAACGAGCGACGCCTTGCTGCGCTTTGCTTACAACTTCGGTGTACGAAGTTGTACCCCCTCCAAACGCTTTTGTTCTCCGTTCGTCGATATTCGAAGAACACGATCGAACTCTGCGATTTTGCTCATGTAAGGGTCAGGACCATCTTATATTTTCGCTATCTATCTATCTATCTATCTATCTATCTATCTATCTATCTATCTATCTATCTATCTATCTATCTATCTATCTATCTATCTATCTATCTATCTATCTATCTATCTATCTATCTATCTATCTATCTATCTATCTATCTATCTATCTATCTATCTATCTATCTATCTATCTATCTATCTATCTATCTATCTATCTATCTATCGATCTATCCTATCTATCTATCTATCTATCTATCTATCTATCTATCTATCTATCTATCTATCTATCTATCTATCTATCTATCTAATCTGATCCTTGTCTGTCTGTCTGTCTGTCCGTCCGTCCGTCCGTCCGTGTGCGCGTGCGTATATATATATATATATATATATATATATATATATAATGCCAGGAGCAAGTCGGCCGTGGATAACTACCATATATATATCCGGTCGTCCGTCAATTGTTTCTTACGCCTGAAGTTTTCCTTTCCGTTCGCGCAGTTCCGAGGCCGTCATATTCCCTGCTTTTTTTGCCCTTGTAGACGAGTTCTCGTTCCTCGTTTTATTGTTTTGTCTCTGTCTTTCTTTTTTAATATATTTTCTTTGACACGCGTGCCGTGATCGTGCTCTTGTGTGTCCGTGCAGAGCGAATCTCGTCTTCCGCGATTTCGCTCCCCGATTCGTTCTAGCTGCCACCGGACCGATGCGCGTCACTCTGTCATTTTGGCGGCGGCGGCGGCGTTATCGACTGCTCGGTTGTCGTACAGCGAGCGGACCTGTCGACTTCGCGGCTGGCGTCGGCCGTCGTAGAAGAGAGAGCGTGCGAAAAAAACGCCAGGCCTGCGCTGAAACTGCAGCACAGTCACAGCGAAAGCTGGAAGAGCGGCGTTTCTAGAGCCCGTTGTAAGTTCTCTTGGGGCTACTAATACAAGTACACCAGCACGGTACCCACTACGCCATAAATCACAATTTTTGTGAAGTTGGGAAGCACCTACTAAGCCATTCGTCATTCTGCGGAGAAGCCAGGCACCAGCTACACGTCTGTTAGGCATTATGTGCACTTTGTTGACGCGACGACTGATGACGAAGAATTATGGCTCAGCCCTTTGTAATGGGTTGGAAGCTTTAAACGGCCTACCATTTATGTAATTTGCATTGGGTGACGCCCGGTCGCTATTTCTCTGTCCCGTCATGCTGTATAACATACGTTGACGTGGGAGAGAGGCGGGGTGGGGGGGGCGAAGAACTTTACTGAAACCCCGAGGAAATGGACCGTGCGCTTATCGGGCTTCCATGGCAACCAATACAAGTTCACTTGCGAGGAACCCACTGCGCTATAAATTGTAATTTTACTGAGACCCCGAGGAAATGGATCATGCGCTTATGGGTTTTCTTGGCAACCAATACAAGTGCACTTGCGAGGAACCCACTACGCTATAAGTCATTGTAATTTTTTAGAAGTAGGGCAGCAGGCACTTTGCAATTTTTCGTCATTCTACGGAGAGCCGTGGTACCTGCTAAACGCATGTAAGGCATTATGTGCACTTTTTTGATGCTGTGCCTGATGACGATGAAGAATTATGGCGGGGCGCTTTGTAATGGGTTGGAAGCATTCAACAACCCACTCGTTGCGCAATTCGCATTGTGTGACGTCTGCTTACACAATTCGCGTTGTGCGACGCTTGGTGCTTATTTTACTCTTCTACCACGCTATATTGCATATGCTAATGTGGTTCCCTCCCGACATGAAGCCTGTATAGGACCTTTTTGTAAAGCAGTTTCAAGCACTGGTATGGCTCAGAGGTTGAATACTAGGCTCCCACGCAGAGGGTCCAGGTTCGAACCTCGTTCCATCGTGGAATTTTTTTCTTATTCCGTTTTTCGTTCTTATTTCGAGCGATAGTGGTTACGGACACCGGCGGCGGCGGCGGACAACTACGGCGCCAGAAACGGCCGCTGAAATGATCTCGTAACAGCTTTAGTTGTAAAAATGAAAAGAGCCCCTGTTCGTGTAGCTGCTACAGACTGCCGATCGAGTTCGCGTTTTGTGCCTTTGTTATATACTGTTTTATGGCCTACTGTGCAAAGTGACAAGGAAACGTACGGAAGCCTACGAAAGGTTACAGAGTGCGTACGAAAGGCATTACCAAACGGCGACCGACAGCTAACAACTTCATATACCGTTGAAAAGAAAACTGCACAGTCATCGCATTCTACCGGTGCGAATATTTGGATCAGACACCTGGAGCCACGCGGGAAGTGATGGGACGAAAAATGTTACACGTATAGATTAAAAATATATATATGAAGGCAGCGATGTGGGCTTGAGTTGCAAAGGCTGTATATGGATGATGATCTGGTTCATGTGAGAACGAAGTGGAGTTGTGTTTGCATATGTAATGCACGTGAAGCAGGTACCCTGTTTTGTGGTAGGTACCCTGTTTTGTTGCAGAAATGGCGCCAATTGAACGTGCAGTCGAGCTCGGCATAGAAGTAGGCGGTGTCATGAAAAATAACAAAACGTCAATCAATCAATCAATCGATATATATATATATATATATATACAGTAGAACCCCGCTTATACGTTTTTGAAGGGATCGTAGGAAATAAACGTAAGAGACGGGAAACGTAAGAGCCGAAAAACAGGAAAAACGACAAAATATGTAGTGGTACAGAATTTTATTTCAATGCTCACGAGCAGCACGAAAATTGGCGCGCTCAGCCGCGATCTAGTCGATGGATAGAAACGCGGAGCTGGGGACGGCCTCATCCACAGAAATGTAATCAACGTATGTGATTTTTTTAACACCAACAGCTGTAGGCATGAAAGAACTAAGCACACGCAATCACGACCAGCGCGGCGAGTCCGACCGCGAACCGCGTGCACGACCATGCGAGCTCCAACCAGCTAGAACTCCTCCCGTCCTCCGGCAAATAACGATGATGATGAGTACGCCAACGCGATGGCAGAAGTGAATGCCAATCTCGAAGGCCTTGCTTTTGCGAGCGATTACGTCATAGACGCCATGTTTGTACAATACAAATCTCAAAGGCTATGCTTCTGTCAATAGTAAATGCCAATCTCGAAGGCCTTGCTTTTGCGAGCATTTGCTTCATAGACGCCATCTTTGCAGTGCGAATTTCGAAGGCCATGCTTTTGTTTGCATCAGTTGAAAGATCCTGTTGCTTGCGTCTCTCATGCGGCTAATATTACGGTCAAACCAGGCCAAGCCGCGTGAAAATGCACCATGGCCGCTCTCTTCGGTAGTCACTCGGTCGGCTCCGAGCGCACTTCGCGACGTATCATACGGGAACGGTCCGACAGTTACGACGTAACAGCGGGGATCCCAATACATTGTATCCTATGGGAGCTATGCCGGGAACGGCGGAAAACGACGTAACAGCCGGGAAAACGCAGCAGTGAGGAACGTAATAGCGGGGTTCTACTGTGTATATATATATATATATATATATATATTATATATATATATATATATATATATATATATATATATATCGATGTCGCAGTCTTTCAGTGTGAGTGCACTGAAGAACAATTTCGGCAGGGTTAGGTTCCCGAAGTAAGCTATAGAAAAACAACAGGCATTAGCGGAACAAATAAGTTATAAAGGAGAGGGTCACTCTTGAAAAATATTATTTATATTTCTTTGTGTCGGAAGCATGGCCTCATCGTGAGGCACTCCGTAGGGGGTAGGGACACACGGTAAAATTTAACCGCCAAAGGTTCTTTATTGTGCACAAGACAGACACACGGGCGTTTTTGCAGTCGATTGAAGGCATCAGTTCTTTTGTTGTCAGTCGCACGACAGATGCACCCTATTTTCTATCCAACGTTCTCGAGTTTCGTCTACATATTCGACATTGTGTTGCCGGCATCTGCATGTGAAGCAGTAGAAAATTGGAGCAGCGGTACGACTCGCAGTGTGCTTTCGCAACGAGGGATGAGCCGAGGTGCAGCTAGAGTCTTACGTAAGCGTACTAATGGATTTGAAGAAAGTCACGTGGTTCCTTATGCACTCGTCTAAAGCGACTCTAAGACGGAAGCCATCTTCATCTTTTTCTCCGCAGTCGATTGTACTGATCTCTGACCTCCCCCCACTCCCGAAATCTTTCTGCGCCCTGCGTTGTTTTGCACTGTCTCTGGGAACGGAGACGCTGCAAGCTTTTTGCGCATCACGTGGTTTTGCAGTGCCTCCTGGATCGGCTCTCCATTGACGAAGTGGGGATGTCACGGCGACGTAATCATGGGACATCGTAGTGACGTCATGATGACGTCCCAAATTTTGGCGACCTTTGACGTCATGATGGCGTCATACTGGGCGCCATCACATGATGATTTTTTTGCATCGCTCGTGTTGACGCCGCCGACGCCGGCGGTCACTTTTCGCATTTGATGAGCCATTTTGAGACTCTAGCGTTAAAAAGAAAATAAGGATAAGTCGGGAGGAATTGGGAAGGAAGAAAAAGGGCTGTCCCTGTTAAAAGGCGGCGGCAGGAGCGATGGCGTTTGCGATCGCGTCTGTCCGTGGGGGAGCATCCCGCGAAGATGTCGGCCTCTCACACGGGGCTGAGACTCGCCGGCGAACCGAGAAGGGGAGCGGGGATGGGGGAAATTGGGGGGGGGGGGCAACTGCGCGTATTGGAGAAGGCTAATTGCCGCAGCCGCCCCCTGCGTGTCTGTGGGGAATGCGGCCGCTCTGAGGGGATTAATAACCGGAGAGCAAGCACGCCGTCCGAGGGAAGCTTTGGGAGAAGGGAAGGCTTTCCCCCTCTTCTGCTTCTTCCCTTCGCGGGGAAAGAAAAACGAGTGCCCAGGGAGCAGTGTCTCTTTTTGGCGGGAGAGAGAGCTGTGTATGCCGCGTGCCTTTTCACGCGAGGGTGACGGGAAATAAAAGGGGAAACGAAGGGATGAACCCTTTATTTTTTTCCTCTGGGGCAAGCCTCCCTCCCTGCTTGTGTGTGAGCCGGAACGAATGGGTGACGTCGGTTGTTGGCAAGTTGGAATGGTAAGGGAGCTTGGGGAGAAGTGTGTCGTATACGAATTGCCGCTGAATGCCACTGCGCGCGTGCTGGCGCTGCTGGTAGTCCCTAACGCCTTTCCTTCCTTGAGCCGTGTCTCGTTTCTTTGTTCTTAAGTTAAACTCGCCGCATACCGAGAGCAGCGACACGCAGAATGTCCCGTGACCCGACCGAAGGGTTGATGTGAAGCGACAGGGAAGGCAGCTTGACGTCATCGGAATGCCCGTAAAAGGAAATGAGCTCGGCTCCCCTCTGTGCACTTACAGATATGTAGCGGAGTATATGTCGCGTTAACACGACGTCTCTTAAGAACGAAATAATCAATTGATGAAGTGGGGACTGCCGTTGCGAGAAAAGTGCCCCGAGGGAGCTTTGGCTGCGCGATCGTCGTGAAAATTTTAAGCGTCTTCGGTATATAGAAGATGGGGTTGAAGAACAGCGCGGTCTAGCGGAGGGTGGGTGCCGACTTGGTCGTTGGTTCTCCCTCTTCTTCGGCGAGTATATAGTCTGGATGGATATATGACGTCGGAACATTGTTGAAGCGATGGGCGAGCGGGAGCGTTGCGAGGGACCTTTTAGAACCGTTCTGCTTGATGGTTTGATATTTGTTTTTGTACTTAAAGAAAATGGAAGGGGAGCGGCGTTTCGCCTGATCCATTTTCGCTTCCCCTTTTATCGACTCATTAGTGGGTTAAAACAAAACAGGAGGGGTGGGGAAACGGTCGCTGCTGTGGGTCGCGTACGCGTGCCGTAAAAAAAAAAGATAAAAATTTGTATGGGACGCTGCATAATTATGTAAATTTTGAGCGATACTTCGCAGCCCCCTCTCTTTAGTTTCTCTAATTGCGTTATTTGCACTCGGTGTCGCGGCCCTGCAAGCGGGAGTTGTGGACTTTTATCTTTTCCCGCGCGGTTTCCACCGCCTCTAGCACGAGTCATTAGAAGGAAGAAAGAAATTTGTTCTTTCGAAACTCGGGGATTGCGTTTCACCGTCGGTCGTTGATGAGGTGCGCGGCGCGCGCTATTTGAAAAACCGCTACGTGCCCGCGTTCGCTTCATTAGAGGCGGAAACGCCGCGCTTAACGCGAGGTTGCGATGCGTAAAGAGATGATGCTCTTATAGAGTAAATGTTTCCGTTTGAGTAAGTAAACCGTGGGGCGTTTTGGCTGCTATTTGGTTTTCTCTCTTTTTTTTTTGTCTTGATTCATGCGTTCGTTGTTTTCAGAGCCTTGCGGGGCGCCTCTTAAGAATTGAGTCTTGGGGACTGATCTCTCCTATTTCACCTCACTATCCTATGTCCGATGTTCATTGCTTCTCTGAGTATTGAGACCACGTCTCAAACGGCAGTGTGGCTGGACATTTCAGGCAACCGTAGGTAGCCCGCACGTGTTAAAGATTTGAATAGTTAATTTTTGTTCTGTAACCCCACCATGTACGGTTCTTTGTGTTGAAAGAGTTTTAGGAACTGGAGGCACAGAAGTTCGGGAACCCTGCCTGTCGGGAATATAAGTACTGCAATAAGAGTACCACAGAAATTTGGGCTCGCGGTTTCCATCGCGACCGGATCGAAAGACACGATAGCCCACACCCCTGTACATACAAACACAAGTAAATAAATAAATAAATAAATAAATAAATAAATAAATAAATAAATAAATAAATAAATAAATAAAGCAGAACAAAAAAAATTAGTGGTCATGTAGGGTAGTTTGGACACGTATTGCAAAAGGCCACTATTTCGACGGAAGAGCGACGTAATGAGTGCTATAGGAACAAATCGGAATGTTACACGAAGTAAGGCTGGCAGCTAACTCCTTTATTTTCTGATCTGGCGCAATCTCGACAAAATGCTGGCCTAAGGAACACGGCCGCTGCAGCGAGCGAAACAACCTACGTGCTGTCTGTCGCTTCAACGCAAAGCGGTGAGAGTACAGCAACTACAAGGGTATGAGCCGTATGCTGATTTCTGTCGAGATAGCGCGCGCGCGCTATTGCGCGGAACCGCGCCAGTTTCATTCAAGTTCGCAATTCCCGCCCGAGCTACGCAGAGCCCCCTCCGGCACCCCTTCATGCGCCTTCGCGCGACGGAGACGGTCGGCGCGTTTCATTCCTGCTTGAACTGCCGACCGTCGGCAGCCCTCGCACGCTTTCACTCGCACGTAGAATCGATTTGGACTTTATGCGGAACATGACGGCGACGGCAAAAACGCGCCTCCAGTGTCTCTGTAATTCTATTCGCAGTTACACAAACCAAAATAAAGCAGAGTTTTTCTACCACTGTGAAGATGGAAGCTAGCGAAGCTATGGGGAAGAACCGGCAGCGGCTGCACTTTCTGCGGACGCCTCTCTATCTCGGAGGCTTTCGTTCTCGCTGTCCCGGTTGTTCCGGATCACCAGGCAAAGCTCCGCCTCCTGCAGAAACGGCCGATAGCGGCACATGAAAATGAAAAAGGTGGATTGTGCACTATCCCAGAGTTGGTTAGCCTCTACGTTTCCTACACACATTTTTTTTTCTATGCGTCACCCGTATCTAAATGGTTCTGAAAACATACATACATCGCTCAAGCAAGCAATATGGGCTCATCTCTTGTTTCTTTTCATTCTTCGCCTATTACGCGTTGGACTCCGAGTGCAGTATATATTACGATCCTTGCAGTCGCGCTGCACTCCGCACGTATATGTTAGAAAGATATCCTTATCCAGAATAGTACTAAATGAGAAGATTCGGTACAACAGTTGATAGGGTAAATGTTTTAAAACTCAACCTGAAAAAAAAAAAAAACGAAATTCAGACAAAAGCGCAAACACAAGTCCTGATTCATTGCTCGACTTTTCCTGATCCTTAGAGCGTGCGCGTACGCTGGTTTGGCAAAAGGCTCTCCAGTCTTGCGATGGCAAGCAGCTACTTCTGGATAATTGCAGGAACTGTGGCCGCCTGGATTATGCACGCATCCGTTTCCATGGTAACCGCAAACCTTCCTCTTCATCTTACTGTTCCCTTTTCCGAATGTAGGGCAGCCAACCGGGCTCACCCTGGCTAACTTCGCAACGACGTAAAGTACTTGTATAGGCGAGGGTAATAGAGGAAAGAACAGCATGAGCGCTGACATTAAAGAAATACCCTGTTGTGTTATCCTCTGTTTTCCTTTTCGGTGCGAGCACTTTACATCGTTACTATGTCAAATCAACTAGACCGAGCCGCAACGCTGGTTCCCTTTCCCTGATACCCGCCGCGGTGGCCTAGTGGTTATTGTGCTTGACTGCTGACCCGAAGGCCGCGGGATCGGATCGCGGTCGCAGCGGCCGTATTTTCGATGGAGGCGGGAATGCTTGAGGCCCGTGTACTTGGATTTAAGTGCACGTTAAAAAAAACCCAGGTGGCCGAAATTTCTGGAGCCCTCCATTACGGCATCCCCCATAATGATATCGTGGTTTTGGGACGTTACACTCTAAGAATTATTATAATGCCTTTCCATAATGGCTCTTCTCTCTCCCTCTATTGATTGCATGGTTACATGACTATTTTTATGTCTATCCTGCCTTTCGGTAATGTCTAGGGAAACGCTCTTTCCCTAGGCGTCTTTTTCCTTGGGACTCCCTCTTATGTCGGAGGAGTATGGCTCACCGAGCTGGGGAAGGAAACGCCCGAGTTTTAGGGAGCGGCCGGCCTCGGGCGCTTCCCGCTTGGGGAACGCGCGGCGCCCCCTCCCGAAAGTTGCGCGCGCGTCGTTTCGAGGCGGGGAAGCAGCAGCAGCAGCTTCACCGCGTGCTGCCGTGCGCGGCGCGGGTCCGGGGAGGGAAGGAGGCGCCGCTCACTGGCATGGCGGCCGCGCCGGCGGCGGGTCGTCTACGCCTGGCGAGCAACCACGTCTCGGCTGCTGCCGGCGGGGCGGTGGGGCGCGGCCCCATCAGGCCGCTGGCCGCCAGGCCCCCCCCACCGCCGCCCCCGCTCAGGGCCCCGTCCGACTCGAGCGACGAGGATTACCGAGAGTGCTGTTGCCTCACCCAGTGCATCCGGACCTGCAACGCCAAACAGGTGCGCGCTCACCGTCTGCACGGCGGCGTTTAAATGTCCCCCCACTGCAGGACGCTGCCGTGCCACTCCTTCCTCCGGCGTCCCGGTGTCGAGCGCGCTACAGAGCCGCCGCAGCTATACGGGTCATTTATTCGCGGGTGTTACGGTGCTTATCGTGTCCCTCCGACTGTGGGCTTGCGACGGCACGCATTTTCCCATCTGTTTCGGTAATTTGCACGAGTTTGGTGCGTTCGAGACGGCCTGAGAATCCGGACGGTGCGCTCACGGGTGTCTCCTCAGCGCGTAGATGCGAGCGAGTTTTGCATATAATGTGTGGGCTCTTCACGCCTTCCCTTATACGAAAGCGCGCCGACACTTCGTTCTGTGATTAATGCGCGGTGGGCCCACGGCATTGGCAGCATCCGAAGGACGCCGTCGACTTCGCGCGTCTTGCCGAGTGCATTCCATGTGTATACAGTGCACGAATTCAAGCGACATGCTGTCATGTGCAGCGGTGAGAACTAAGAAAACCCGTCTGTGCATATGTAAACGCGCGCCATATGTTGACTGCTACCTCGTTTTCTGTGGGGTGTCAATTGCTCGTCGTATCTTGTAAACATTGTTGCGCGTGCAAGGAGTAGCTCAGAGGAACGCGCTTACTTTCGCATTTATCCACAGTTGGAGCAGCAAAATGTGAGCTTTGATATTCGAGACGATGTGGCCATCGTAAGTGCAACGGCTGACGCCATTTGTCAAATTTCTTTGCCACACGACCAGATTTTTGCTGGTGTATCTTGCGCATGTGTGGAAACTATAGGAACAGGAAAAGCATGTAGGAAATTGTTGAGCGCGCCCAATTCGCTCGTCTCCCGCATCACACCCAGGGACGTTCTCCGCAACGGCCGCCTTCAGGGCAGGGACTTTGTTAAAAATCGCATTTTGAAGTTTCAAGTGTCGGTGGTTCATATCACAATTTTGCGACCGAATCACGTGTAGTATAGTTGAGCTCTGTATAGCTAGGAAATCTAAGGTTTGCCTGGTATCCTCGAGTATCTCGGTTATTGCCTTGCTTCGTTCCTGCTGTATTATCACACATATCTTTCGCAGCATATTACCCGTTTACTTGAGCTTCAACTTGCAGTTTCCTCACTCGCTCGTTACTTCGTTTCCGTCTTTCGAGCAGGATGTTGCTGGTTTCAGCATATGGGCATGCATGCCATATAGACTATGTTACGTAAGGCATATGGGCGCCGCCATCATGGGCTGTTAAACGAACGTTTTCCTATTTTTGTATCCCGTGACGCGAACTGACAATGTCAGGAAACGCCGAATGCACCAACCCAACTGTTTTCATGTGTATACGCCCACCGTTAGCGCTCTTCGCTTAGATTGTTCAAGATAAAACGCGGCAAGATTAACAGCCCAGCATGGCGGCACCGAAACCCGTCCGTAAAGTAGTCTATACAGTGAGCGATCGCGCGCTTCGTTTGTTTTCTGTTTCATTGTACTCCGATCGAGAAACGTGCTCCGTCGCGTTGCTATGGGACGCGTTCGCTCGCAGCAGAGCCCGCGTTTTCTCTAACGGCATCGAACGGTCTGGCGCGCGCGGCACGGCCCGAGTCCCGCCGAACGGCGCTTCCTCCGGAGGGTTAGGAAGCGCGCGCGCTATTAATACGTACGCTGGCATCCCCGACCGCCGCCCGTCGGGGTCCACGCGAGTTGTCGTCGCGTCTCTTCCCGGGGCGCCTAGCAACGCGCACTGCTGGCGGCTTGTGGCGCGTGTCGAGCCAGCTTTTTTTTTTTTTTCCCCTGGTCAATCGGTGCTGCAGCCCTTCCGGAAGGCGTCCCTTCCCCCCCGGACCAAGCGCTTCGACCATTCGTTACGCCGGGCCGCGGCACTAGGGTATTGTGACAGTAACGGTACGAAGTTACCGTTTGCTGCGGCTTTTGATTAAGGGGTTTATGGTATTGCATTTCTTCCCAAGTGAGGCCTCGACATTATATAGGTGTTAGGTATGTGGATGTGTTTGGTGCAGTGTTATGAGAGCGTTCAAACTGCTTGTCGTGTTAATTTCAGTACAACCCATGTTTCTTCGAAAGGCAGTTCCCTGTCCGTGAATTTTTCTTTATCAGGTCTGTAGTATTTGATTATTTAGGTTTACCTCCTTGTCACACTCCCATAGGCGTCGGCAGGGGAGCGCAAAAGGAGCACTTGCCCCCCCCCCCAACCACATCAACACTGGCACCCCACCCAAGCCAAACCACCGCGATGCAACACGGGTTTGCACCCTACCCCCCCCCCCTCCTCCACCCCCAAGGCAAATTCTGCCGACTCCCATGCCACATTACTGAACTTATTATTCGTGTTACCTGTAGGGGTTCCTTGGAGTTTCCACGACCGTGCGATGCCTCGCGCGCGCGCGCGTATATATATATATATATATATATATATATATATATATGATAACAATAACGGAGCATATATCATATGCTCCTTTACAGATACGTGCCATAGGTTCTGACTTTATCGTGAGGATTATCATTATTGCCCTTTCGTTCCTATCATTGCCTAGTGAGAGCGATACTATAACGGGCCTACACGGCGGAAGTGGGCTCTTTACCCAGCTTCCCGTTTGGCCCACTTCAGAAACGCGTAAATCAAAGAAACTGGATTCGAACCCCAGTCCGGCTGGCAGATTAAAACTGGGACTGCCTTGATGACCGTCGCCCAGCGCTAATAAAGGCTGTAAATACACACAAGAATAAGCGTATTCGATCGAATTGGCAAAACTGGTGGTCATACTTCGTCACGATTGATGACGAGTATTCGAACTTCTTTGTCCTCCATAAAAAAAAAAAAAAAAACACCCAGAGCCCTTTCACTACTGTGTAGATGGAAGCCAGCACCTACCACTTCATGTTTTGCGGCAGCGGCTGCACGTCGTTTTCGCGCTTTCTCTGCGCGTTGCCGCTCATTCAATTCCCGCTCTTCCTCCGAGCGAACGACACGCCTCCGTCCCATAGCGAGTCCAAAGGGCAACTTCTGATACAGAGCTAGCGCGATCTCTACGTCACGAGGCAAATGGGCACAACGATTGGCGAGAAGTGGCGCCGCCGAGTATCGCGACACAAGTGTCGCGATACTCGGCGGTGGCGAAGGGAACCTGTGGTGAGGAGGCGATGCGCGAGGGGAGCCGAAAATTTGTTCAGTGTGTCTTTTCTCTCTACGGACGCGAGCCGCCAGAACCCATCCATATGCAGTTTCGCTGTAGAGAAGATATCGTTTCGCATCAAGTTATGAGGGAAGATTACTTCTGGAAAATGAAGAAAAAGGGAGAAGATGCGAGGAAGAACGTTGCTCTTGCTCACGATGCAATAGCGAATCGGCTACAGCGGTATGGGGGAATCGGTTTTCACGTTGTCTCTTGAAGCGTAGTGCGAAGGCGACCGAGAGTTTTTCATGTAACTACGGACCACCGCTTTCACATTCGGAAAACATATACTCACGCTATTTGGCGTGCAAATACCTTTTACATTGACTCAGTCTGGCTTTTCAGAAAGACAGGAAGGGAGGTTGATTGTGCGAAAAGAGAAAACATGCATCACAAGCGAAAACTGAATTTAGCAAACGCTTACGTTATGTGTTTGATTCGCGCTGCGAGAGCTCCGTGAGTTAATTTTCATTCATCGGACATGAGAATCAGGTGCTTGAAGTATGTAATAGATGCAACAGAAGTTCAATCCGATATCTTGTCTGTGTCTTTTTTTTTTCTGCATTGTGTGTGACGGCTATAGTTTGACATCTACATATGGTTATAGTTCTATGTCATGCTTGCTCGCGCTCCGCTTAATTTACAGTGCGATTCATAGTTTCAGGTTCGGTGGGAACAGAATATTAGTCGCGAAAGGTTGAAATCGCTGACTTATGCAGTATCACCGATGTTTACTATGTGTACCTCGATCAACGCTTCTTTCTTTAAAGACGATAGTCTTTCTTGGGGAACTTAAACGCAGAAATTTTGGTCTGTCTGTCTGTCTTTCTGTTTCTGTCTGTCACCCGATTCAGCCACCCGGCCAAAGTTTAACCACTTGCGGAACGCCCAGCCATCTTGAACTGGTACCGCCGTCATATTTGCGAACATTGTTGATCAAAAAGCAAATGTTACGCATATCTGAGGCGCAATATCAATACGTAAGTATTATTTGGTGTGTTCCTTTACTAGAAAATACATAGATACGTAATTCTGAAGACCCTAGTGTTTCTTAGGCTGCGAGGAAACTGCTAGTGTTTTTTGGGCTGCGGTGCAAATGCGACGCCATGAGCCAGATGCGGCGATTCAACATAGAGGAGGAGGACTCATGTAGTACGGCTGGCAGACGACTATCGTCTTTCGACGACATTTGCAGCGAAGCATGCAGATACGCGGCCAATTTTTTTTTTTCAGCATATTATAAAAACGCCATAAGTGGTCGCTGTACAGCGTTGTCGATCCGTCTCCGACGGGGCTGCGAGAACTCGCGATGATATATCACTGTTAAAGCTATTTAGCATCGAAACAAGTTTCATTTCCTGTCAGAACGACAGCAGTTCGTTATAAACAAGCGTAGTTCTTGCTTATCTTTCTCCAGACAGGAACGAAAATTGCTCATCTTCGACGTCGTCCGCTAGTACGAAGACGGGAGAGTCGCATGTCACGGCTTCCCTGTTCAGAAAAGAACCTTTTATATAAACAAACAGGTCGTAGCTTCCCGCCAGAAGTACGGACGCAGCAGGTTTCACGGCGACGGAACCGGGCGAGGGGAGATTTGTTGGCCCGCGTCTCCGAAAGAGACACGACGGGACTACAGCCGTGAAATGGAAGGGCGGCAGAAGGCAATACGTTTTAATGACGCCATTTCGCGCGCTGGCTCTTCTTTTTTTCCCTTTCGTTCTCGGCGCCGATGGTCGTTCTAATCGTAGTGTCGTCGTTATTTCCCTTCCTTCCCATTGTTCGACAGCCCTCGGTTACAGCTGTAAGCGGGAGAAAGATGTTGCGCTCGGGGTCTGGACGGATAGAGCGTGCGGCTTTGCGCCTGAACCGGATGTGAAGGGGGATAAGGAGGGAAGAAGGGTGGACGTAGCGGGATGGCGCCGCAGGGCTTGTCAGCGGCGCCTTCCGCGTTCCATGTGCTTTCTTTTTACGTGTATGTTCTGATCGAACTTTCTCTTTCTCGCTGGCATCGGCGCTTCGCGCCGTTCTTCTTCGACGGCGAACATGAGGAAGAGGTCGCACTGGTGGCGCGCTTGGGTTGAGAGAGGCAGGCGGGCCCGAAAACGACTACTCGTTCCCTGGCTCTGCGGCGCGGTGTACTGGTTCTCTTGCTCCGCGAGGGCGTTGACCCGCGCGCGGGAAAAGACGCCGTATTCCGCTCTGCCGCTGGAAGATGGAGCGCCGCAGCTCCGGAAGAAAGAAGAGGAGCAGAAAGAGAGCGGCTGACTTCTTCTCTCCGTCCGGCACACACACACGCACGCACACTGTGCCGCGCGCGCGACCACTCCGCACTCTCCCACTTCGTCCCCCTGCAAAGCGGGCTTCCCCGCTTCGAAGGTCTCTCTGCGGGGAAGCCCACCGTCGGTTCTCTCTTTCGCGCCTCGCCTGCCTGTGTGCTCCGTCGTCGCGCGGCCGTTCGCGTTGCCATCGATTATTCGCGTTGGCTCGCTCGCAGCACCAGCCTCTCTCTCTCTCTCTCTCTCGCTTTCCACATTCAACCTCCTCTCCCCCTTTGCCGCTTCGCCTTCTTCCTTCCCTGTCATCCCAACTCCCTCTTTTTCTTTCCCCATCACCGCTCTCTTCTCTGTGACACGTACACGTTTCTCTCGCCATAGCGCTGGGCTTTCGTTGCTTCGGCGCCCCCCTCCTTCGTGTCTTATTGTACTCGCTTGCCTGGCTCGCTCTCCTTACGGCGGGCTTCCCCGCCGCGCGTTCCGGCTGCTTTTCCCGCGTTCCCTTTACTGCTTAGCCAGTGCCGGCCACCAGCAGTTTCTAGGCCGCATCTTCCTCTGCCATAGCCTCGTCGCCCTGCAACCCCCCCCCCCCCCCCGCCCACACGCACACACACGTACATTTCTCATTCGTCATCCCTGCCGCTTCTTGGAATCGGTGCGCTAGGGGAAAGCAGCTGCTTGGCATGGCATTAGGAAAGAAGAGATGTGCAGTCACAAGGCTTTTCTCCCCACTGTATCTACCGACTACACCGCTGCTTTTACTTTTTCCCAGTGATATGCGTGTATGTGTGTGCACGGGTCTTAGTTCTCTTAACAAGGCGACTCCAACGCGATGTTCTGGGTTGAGGTGAGAGGAGGAAAGGGAGAGTAGGAGGGGCTAAGCTTCTTCCTTTTTGTCCCTGTTTGTGTGACGTCACGAGCCCTCGTTTCGCACTCCGGTGGCGTGGCTGTCGGGATGGCATGACGAGTGCCTGCGCCTTGCATCGCGGTGCCAACGCTCGCGCAATACTCGGGGGAAGCTTGTGTGAAAGAAGAGGAAAGAAGAGAAGGGTAGCGACGGCCCGTCGCCTCCCTCGGCGGAGGCCCTCGTGTGGCCCAGTTTTTCCGGCGCCGCATCTGATGGGGAAGGGGGGGGGGGGCGGGGTTGATGCGGCGACGCCGCGGCAAGCTTTGTGTTACGCCCGTCGCGTGGCGGGTCTTTTCGGTTCGAGCCGCGGCTTTGTTTAGTTTGCCCGATTCCTCGCAGCCGAAATGAGCGGCTTGCCTTGATCCATGCTCGATATAGAGCTCTTGCCCCGTGCCGCCGCACCCTCCACCCCTCTCGCTCATTTCTCTTAGTCTTTCCTTTCTCGCTCCCCCACACACGCGTGGCATCTCTGTCGCCGTTCCAATTCCGGGAAGTACTCCCCGCATTTTTTTTCCCCCGCCGAACCACCCCACTCCATCTGGCCCAAATATGTCCTTCCTGGCCTCATTTTTCTCTTCCCCTACTCGCCATTTTTATTTACTACGGTCTCTATTTCGCGGCTCCCGTCGATCGTCCCAGTTCTGACGTGTATGTTTTTCTTCTTTCACGTTTCCGCGTCCCGCGTCTGCTCGAGGCCCCCTTCGTCCCGTTTTTCACGTCTATATCCGCGAAAAATACTTCTTTATTTCCGCTAGTGTCTTTGTATTCAAAGACTCTCCCAGCGACTGTTGAGCCTGCTCTGCCGTACCACTATTCGCGTTTCTGTGTTCTTAGAGCCGAGCGGTCGGGCGCGATGCTCTGGCTGTTTGCGTAACTTCTGAAGACGAAAAAAATTTACGCTTATTTACTTTTTTATTTGTTTGTTTGTTTTAGAGAACTGCGACTTGTCCTATGCTCGCGGTCTTTCGCGCGCTCACGTTGTGTGCTTCCCCGATGTTTCGGCGTCGTTGCGCGCGCTCGCGGTTTTGGGGATCGTTGAACAGAGGAAAGGGAGTCGGCGACGAGCTCTTGGGGGATGCGGGGACGGCTGGGGAGGCGCCTCGGAACGATGCTCTTCACGGAGACACGCCAACGACGCCTAAGCAGTTGCCGGGTTGCATTGATCTGCGAGCTCCGTCTATCGCGTTCCCAGCTGCTTGCTCTCCTTTCTTTACGCGTGCGCCATCGGCGCGTGACTTCTGCTACCCGCGGTGCAAACATCGTCCGAGCTGCGTGTATATGCATCGGCGCTGTTTAATACAGCCGCCGTAACTCTTTTTCTTTCTCGCTTCTTTTCATTTTTTTTTTCCACTTTCTTTCTGAATATACTCGCTTTCGCCCGCCGTCGTACTTTTTTTTTAACACGAAAGTGTTTTATGCCGGGGTCCACCAAGTACTTCCATCACGGTTGGGTTGTGACGTTGATAAAATGGACGCCAACGGGTGAGAAAGAAAAAAAACTAAGAGAGATCCGCCGCTGGGAATCGAACCCACGACCCTGCGGCCGCGACGGTAAGCGCCCGACGCTCAACCGACTAAGCCAACTTGCCAGATGACGGACACTCCACGAACGCGCCTTATATCTTTCACACATCCTCTTTCGCACGGTGCTCTCTGTTGGCGGTGGAGGTAGGCGGGGCGAAGCGGGGCGGTGCCGCCGTCTGTGAGAAGTGAAAAGAAGTAATGCGTCACGATCGACATTTACTAGCGCTTACTCCGAGATTGCGCGCGATATCGGAGGTCGTGGTTAAGCGTCTCGATACCAGCGAGCGACACTGGCCGCGCTGGCGTCGCCGTGGGAACCTAGACGCATTAAGTTCATTGCCTTTCGCTTCGTGTTAGCGTGCCCCGGGCCGCCGGCTCATCGGAATAGTGCAGCTTCCACATGCACCAACGGGATTTCTCCGCCGCTGACTGCTTCGATTGCGAGAGCACCGATTAACAAAATTGCTGCAATACGCGTTGCAAAAAGGACACAATTTCGATGGGCGAATGTCGTGCCTTGGTGGAGCGAGACAAAGGCCAGCGGGACGCACGCTTTCGTGGCTCAAGCTACGAACCTCTGTCTCCCGTGTTGCTGAAGCGCAGTGTGGAAGTGTATGCATGAACACAGGCGTCGGTAACCCATTACTAGTTAGCGCACACCATGCCGCTTCTCTCCTTAATTGACGACGTTTTGAAGAAGTGCATATCGGGTGCCAGTGTTGATTATGAGCTTGTTGATGTCATCATTACGCGCGATTCACGATTCGCTGATTCCAAATATATGTTCACAACTTCAGCTACCACAGCGGTTTAATCATAACCATGGGCGTTAGTCGTCGCGATGGAGACATGCCACTGGGCGTTAACATGGGTGCATCGACGTCAAAAGGTGCTATAGCTGCCAAACACCAATAGACATTGTAGAAGCTCTCATATATTACTACACGATAAGCACAACTTCTGTGAAGATACGTTTCACTTTCGTGTTATACCGATTCCTATGACAGAGGGATCAGCCATGTTTTTTCTAGGTTCGTGGCTCGATTCGCGGAAGAGAATAAAGCAAGCATTCGTGGACGATGAGAAGCTGGCTTCCCTAAAGCCCTGGGCCTTGCCGTTTTGCCGCAGGGACTCTGTGGTTTCTTTGTCATACACTGCATAGATGTCTCGGTTTTCGGTCTCTCTCCCTCTTAAACACACACGCGCACGCGCACACGCACGCACGCACGCACACGCACGCACGCACGCAACGCACACACCCACACACACACACACACACACACACACACACACACACACACACACACACACACACACACACACACACACACACACACTCACTCACTCACTCACTCACTCACTCACTCACTCACTCTCTCTCTCTCTCTCTCTCTCTGTTTGTTCTCGCCCGTCTGTGTTTCTTCAGCCAGGAGCTTTACCATAAGCGTTGCGGTCAGAGGCAAGATGAAAGATTTGAAAGGATTTCAATTGAATTTCCTAGAAGCGGGAGCCGGAACGGCTATCAATCCTGCTTATAAGTCCAGGGAATATTTCTTTCTTTCTCTTTCTTTCTTTCTTTCTTTCTTTCTTTGAAAGAAGCAAACAAAAAGGACAGATTCTGTAGCGTAGTGCATGCTTCTCGTATTTATACTTACTGGCTTCTTAGTTCTTCTATAGCGGACAAAGTTTCTCGGATAAAGACCGGAAGGAGAAAGAGCGGGAAAACACCGCTGCAACTTCTCGACAGTCGGGCGTCTACATCGCGATTGCCTTAATCCGCGCGGATTGTTTCTGTCTCTCGAATTGGCTGTGCGTGGTGTATTATATATCCGCGCGGCTCTTCCAGCTTTGGTCCTGCTCTCTCTTTATTCCTTTTTGTTTCCTTTCATTTTCTTTTTTCTCCATCGCACGATTGGTTCGCTCGGTCCGGGAGAAATTGAACTGTCACGGATATAAAGCGTACTAGATGTACTTGCTTGAACCGACCGTTGTACCCTCATTCCCTCTTATGTCTTTCTCAAAAGTTAACTTGTATATATATATATATATAATACTGTACGGCCGTCACTAGGCGGGGAATGGCTTCGTTCTGGAAGGGTCGTCCTATTATGCGCGTATGGGAATAAGGATTTCGACAGATGAATCCGGTGACTTGCAAATCGCTTGTGTGAAATCGCTCGGCATAAAGTGAACCAAACTTCAAACTTAGACACGGCTCTTACGCATATCGTCCCTGAAAATGCGCGTATACGCCCGGCACAAGAGGGCTCCCCGATAAGGAAACGCTGAAGTGATTTTGAATGGAATTGTTGTAATTTTATGTGAAGAGCAGATAGATTTGCTCTGTAGTGACGGTTTAGAGAGAGAATGTGACGAGACGAAAGCAGAGAGGTCGTGTGGAAATGATGATGATTCGCGACCGAAAATGCAACTGAGGGACCAATAACTATCTGTTTTATTGATTTATATCGCCGGTATCAAGCACGATTCAAAACGGCCTGCAAGCCCGCCATTTTTTAGCGTTAGCAGCGCTCCCTCGCGGTCAACTCCAGACCACGCTCTAGTTTACCACTTGTCCACAGAACGGAGTGACGTGAGGATCAGCTGCTCAGCTAACATTTCGTCTGCTAGGCGCGCACGTTCAGTCATGCCTTGTCACGAGCGTCGCCGTCGTCGCCGTCAAAGGTATCGACTTGTGTTGAAAACGACATTCTGGAACTTAGAATTGCCGCGATACGCGACGTCGCGAATCATTTTCGCTTCGACTCTTTGCAAAACAGCGATGCAGAAATGTACGCCGTTCCAAGCAGCAACGAGGAGGTGCCCGGGTACGCACGCTTGGGCCATACTCGCTGGTGTGTCTCAATTAGCTATATCAGAGAATTTTAGCGTGCACGGCATTCCGGTATACGCAAAGGGGTCTATGGAATATCGGCATAGCGAATGCACACCAGCGGAGAAATAGAATGCGATAGGTTTCTACAATAACAATTCTGTGCTTGCCAGGTTCTTTTTTGCGCCGCCAGATGGCCCCACCTATCCGGCCTCTTACGGTTACGGCTGCAGTGACCCGGTATTACGCCAGCGCAAGGAAGTCCACGGACGAACTAACATTCACTATTAACGCTACATGCGTGTTACTTGTTAGCGATGTTATTTATCTATAGGCTACTCCACTTTGATAGCTTGTGGTCGTGTTGGCGTGTTCCGTACGTGTAATGAAACACCACGCATTTTCCCGCTTTTTCCGCGCCTCGACGAGCAGGTCCGCACTACGCAGCGGTTCCCCGACATGCTGGCACGTAGTCGCTCCGATTGATCGCACTCGCGCTGTGGAGCACACGACAAACTAGTCGATGCGACACGATGAATCGCAAGCACGGATCGGGCCAGCAAGGAGAGCCACTGGCTGGGAGTGAGAGCGTCGCCTGGCGTCGGCGCCACAATAAATACACCCAGATTCGCGACGTCACTGTTACTAGCGTATCGTCACTCAGGATGGTATTTGCGGAATGTATCACACCTTACACGTAGCACTAGTGTCGATGTCTCAGCGTGATCAATCTTCCGTTGAGCTTTTGTACGCTGTTTGCCCTCGAAATAAAATTACTTCCACGCGACGGACGCCATTCAAATTTGGCCAAGAAGACCTATGCATACCGAGCAATCGAATGAATGGCACATCTCGACTTCAAAATTTGATGTCAGTGCTCCTTTAAAGCAAAAAGCAAGTAAATAAAATTCGCGGCCAGCTTTCTGTTATTCGTGACACGCGCGCACATACATCGGGCGTATCCCTTCGAACTTTTGAGCCCCGCCACGACGGCAAAAACCGTGGGGCCAGGCGCCATCTGTGCTTCTTTCTCCGAACAATCAACCGAGCTATAGGGAAGAAAGAGGAGCTTGGTGTATGGGGAAGTCGGGAGCTAGATGGAATGGCCGATCGCCTCGGCACCGCGCAAGCCCATGCACCGCAGAGCCACCGGCGACTCGGGAGAAGTGGAACGTGCTCTGCGAGTGAAAATCGTTCCGCTCCTTCCCTCTCCGGTGATACGAGCCTGCTGCGTGTGTCGTAAACATCGATAACAACCGCTGCTGTGTATGTACCACCTGCAGCGCCGCCGCGGCAGTTTGTAATATAAATGAGGGAAGCGCGGGAGCGGTTCCATTGTGTATTATAACCTGACGGAGTTTCTTTTTGCGCGCGCGTATAGAAGAGCGGAGCGGCGCCTCTCCAGGGAACGGGGCTTTGCGTAATCACCATCTAGCGCAGCAACGCTTGCTTCTGCGGGACAGTGCTTTGTTGCCCTAAATAATGTTTGGTTCGCGTGATATCGCCGAAGCAGTGAGAAACCACGTGGTTTTGTCCGCTTCACGCTTATTATATATGGTCATACAAATTAAGTTATATAAAAAAAATAGGTATCGCAGAAAGCTGCATTTTGTCGTATCGGTTTACTAGTTTCTGCATTTATATCTTTGCGCAACCAGTAGGTTTCAAAAATATGGTGTCACCATTAGAAGCCTTGAAGGCTTTCTTAGTGGACCATTTACCAGTTAGTAATTGACACTGAGGCGCTCTATAATAATTGTTGGTGTTTAACGTCCCAAAACCGCGATATGATTACGAGGGACGCCGTAGTGGAGGGCTCCGGAAATTTGGACCACCGGGGGTTCTTTAAAGTGCGCCTAAATGTAAGTACACGTGCATCAAGCATTTTCGCTTCCACTGAAAATGCGGCCGACGCGGCCGGGATACTGAGCCGCTCGAGTGTTGTGAAATGCTTTCACTGACAACTCCTATTTCACTGTCAACCGAGATAAAAAAAATTTTCAGCACGAATATAACTGTGAAGCACGTGCACATGGACATCGCTGATTGGCATCTATTTTTTTTCATATCTAGAACGCCATTATCAATCAGATATAACCCTGCGTAAAGTTATTGTACCGGTAATTTTTATAGCTCGTCGCCGCAGCAAGCGACCGGCGGCTCTCTTCTAAAGCAACTACTTGCCGTCTTATACTCGTCGCTATATACATGAGCACCCATGATGAGGAGGCGCTCTCTGCAATCTTTGCAACGCTGTACTATGACTGCAGGTATACTAATCCAACTAGCCCCAACGCAGGCCTTAATCAATGTCATATCGGCCCATATATTCGTAGTCACTGCTGCGTAGAGCGCGCTCCATCGTGGGACATCTTATACAAAGAAGCCGGACGCGTTTTCTCGTGCGTCCCCCCCCCCCCCCCCCCCAGGTGCAGCTTCCGTTGTGGAGCATCGTGGTGCTGCGCGGGATGTACAGAACAACAGCCTGGAGTGCACGTAGGGACCAAGGGACTAATGACTCTCCCGGCGGCTTAAACGAGACGGTCCCTCGGGGGCAGTCTCCTTCGATAACCCGATACCTGCCCCCCCTCCACCTTAGGTGACCCCGTGGATGAGCGCCGCGGCTCTCTCGTGCCGCTTCCCTTTATAAGCGGCCTGAAGGACCTTCTCCCCCGCTTAATCCTGGTCGAGACCTTCCCTCCATCCTTCCAACCTGGCTTAAAGGTTTTATTTCGCCTTTGCCTTTAGCGCCAGCGCTTCCTTGGATTTCCGAGAAGGGGAAAGGTAGAAGGGAAGCGACGGGAAATAGGGCGCCCTCTTTGGCGTGAAGGGAATGGAGCTGCTGCTATGGCGCTTCCCTTTATTGGGAATAAAGAGCAGCGTTACATTGGGGAAATGCCTGCGCCTATGGAGTCGCGTCTGTAACTATGGCCAATGTGTAAGAGGGAGGTCTTATGTCCATCTCTCCCTCTTCCTCTGTGTGTTTGTGTTTGATTGTATGTACGTGTATTTCGTGCGTGTGTGTGCGTTTCGTAATGTTGACGCGCCGTCCAGAATAAAGGGCGACGAGGATTTGGTTTATGTAGAATTCGATATCGATGCGACGGCAAACAACGTAGGAAAGGGTGGGGAAAAACAACAACATGGCGCTGTGCAGGTGTTGTACAAGCGCGCCGTGTTGACGCCAGTTAATTCCAACCTATCAAAAACAAGAGTTTTGATATTTTATGTATATGAAACAAATGGCTGTAACGTAAGCGGTATCGGCCTTTGTGGTGGTACGAACAAGTATACATGTAAGACTGCGCGTTTCGGTCGTCGCTGCAGGGAAGCTCGGGCCGTCAAACAAATGCCGAATAAAACACCTACTCTGGGGGTCTATTCGAACAAAATCGAAAGCATTCATTCGTAAAGGATGTGCGGGACTGGCACGTTAAAAGGACGCGGCAGTTCTTGCTAGAGATTTTCAATTAGCTTGCGTCACCGCTGCGCTCTCACGCAAATCGAGTACGGCACCGATATTTTCGTGTTTCCTTTCAAACGTTTCTTTGCGTTGTTATAAAATACTGCGCATGCAAGATCAAACTCCGGTTAGAGTACGGACGACTACCTGTAAAACCCGAGTGCCTCTAACGCTCCATTCGAAACGTGGGCTTCTGTTCCTGACGCTAACACCTGCACGCGATATATTAAGCCTTACATTATACATTCGCAAGTGATTGCGTAATTATTCGCAGAACCCTGTCGACGATGCTGTCTTATTTCAGGATTTTTTTTACGGCGTCGTTTTTTTTTTTTTTAAATTTAATCTCTAAAGCGAGGCGGCAGATTCAATTACCTCTGTCACGCTATTTTATGTTGTTTTTTTTTTGTTATGCACTCAGTGTCGTATTTCTCGGGAGGATTTCTGGCTCGGCCTCCCGGGAGCTGGCATCGAGTATGTGCCGACGCGATTAATGGAATTATAAGGCTCCATTAATCAACGTTTTCCTACCCGCAGTACTCCTGTCCTGCTTCGCATAACACGCGTGCCTCCGCCGTCTTTCTTCATACCTTTACGTGTCATTTCTTTCATTTGTTTGTCGCGTTTTGTTATCTTTTGTTTGTTTCTTTTCGTCCTTCGCGTGTGTCGATATTTCTCGTGGCGACCGCCGTTAAAAGTCTGTCTTTAATTCCTGTACCGCACGTTGTGTTCCGTCGGTTTTAAATCGTTGCTCGTGCGGTCAATTAATCACGCGAGGCATCGCACCTTACTCCTGGTTTCAGCGTCGGTCGTGTAGCACCTTCTCGTGCGTGAGTGGCTTGCCCTAACGGCATCTGGCGCACCTGTGGTCCGATTGAAATCCGCGGGTCGAACTCGGAAAGCGTTTCGCTTATTATTATTATTATTATTATTATTATTATTATTATTATTATTATTATTATTATTATTATTATTATTATTATTATTATTATTATTATTATTATTATTATTATTATTATTATTATTATTTCAATGCAATATTCCGTTGGCCGGCGGCATGTCAGACATAACTATTAGTTATACGAACAATTCTTCCGGCCTTAATTTTGCTGCGCGTCGAGGTGCGCACCTGTTAAAAACCTGATCCCGTAACCCCACACCCTCACGTGTACCAGCGTCTCTGCTGACCTGTCGTAAAATTGTTAGAACTATTGCTTACTTTAACCCATATATGCCCAAATTCAGAAAAAGATACCAAAACAAATATTTTTTTTCACAAGAAGTGTACTTCTACCCTTAGAAGAAAGCAGAAGTTCTTAATTTAGCGCCAGGTAAAAGCAACAGTTTTTCAAGCCGTCCTATACATATAGGACACTGGGCATTAGGGGTGCAATGTGCGGGTGTGGTAAGCCTAGAAACATTTCACGTGCACACCGACATTGCACTCCTTCCTCTCCATGACGTCTTTCACACAAAGCACGCGTTTGCCCGGAGAAAGCGGTCGGCACGTGGCAGCATGAAAAGCAAGCAATGTCTAGGCTTGCACACATTGAGAATGAGGCCTGCTTGATGTGCTGTAGGTGGCGCTAGTCATCAGCTAACGAAATAGCGATGTTAGAGTGCATCAAAGAAGCGTCCTTTATGTAGGACACTGGGCATACATGGGTTAAGGATCATTGAAGCCGAAGTGGAGGCTGACATTAGTAGGCTTTCTGTTGGATTGTGGCTGCACGCGGTGTAAACGTAAGCATGCACTATTGGAGAGGAAAAGTGCCCTGGACAGGAAATCTGCAAAAAAAAAAAAAAAAAAAAAGCTGAGTTATCGCTTAGCCTTAGAACGCAGCCCCTGATTGAAGGCTTCAGCCTGTAGTATTTTGAGCGACCTACACAGTTATCGATTAAATGAGAAGGCTCGCGTATTAACAGGGCAAACAGTCGCATTTATCGCGGGAGCTCGTATCATGGAAACTTTCGTGTCCGGAAGTATAAGGACTTCGCTGTTAAGCCTATACGTCTCCGTCTTAGTGTATACGTCTGTGAATCGTGATTAAGAAGTTGCGGTCACTGACCAAGTCAAGGTGAAAGACACGCGAGGGACGTTTCGGGAACCGTACGGGTTTCTCGATCACACTCGCACGTGTACGTGTCCCGAAACGTCTCTCGTCTGTTCTTTCACCTTGAATTGGTCAGTGAGCGCAACACCTTCATCGTAATGTTATACCTGACCGGACGAACATTCGTCGAACTCTTGACTACCTGTTTGTGAACCGCGTGCTCAGACGCTTTACCGCCGGCAGGCACTGCGTGCACGTGCACGCGATAGGAACTTCTTTACTAAGGGTCCGTGGCAAGTTTTCCCAGCGCAACGCCTAGGAATGAAAGAAATCCGGGAGGAAGGAGTGCCGACGTTGCTTCCTCGATCTCCCCCGCGATACGGTTGCCACTCGACAGCCCAACCGATGCTCATCCACGCACGTCTGCAGCGGCCCTTCTTGTCCTCAGGGCGGAGGGGTCCGTCGAGTGGCCTTCGTTAAGCAACGACACGGCCGCTTCTATCCTCGCCTCCTCCACCTGAGCGCGTCTTATCCTCCCGGGCTTCCTTCCCGCCGAGGTCGCAGGAGGGAGGTGGGCTTTGCCGCGTAACGCCGGGTCGTTACGGGCGGCTTCCCTGCGGGGTCGACCACTGGAGGTCCGATGGCTTTGATAGGGCGCAGTGAGAGTTCTAGCCTCGGTAGCCAGATAGACGGGGAGTTTGGGGTCGAGTGCGACGTCCCCTTTCGTTGCCGAGGCTGTAATCCTCTCTCGACTCCAGCCTCGATGATCAGCGCCCTGCCGGCGTTGAGTGCTCGAAAGCTCAAGGTGTCTTTAACTGGAGGCTTTGTTTTTCTATATGAAGACGCTTATTCTCTCTCGCAACGTTCGCTACACAAAGTTGGTAACTGTACGTTCGGGTGTTTTTAGTTACGAAATTTTTTAACTGTCGGGGTTTTTTGAAGTGGTAGCGGTGGCTGCATTATTGCCTACAAGATAGCAACCACGCGGAATTAGTCGGGGCAGCGTCCCGCGTTCCTCCCAACGACGCACGCGCAGAAATTGGCCGTTGGTTAGTGTAACCATATAGGCCGCAAGGCAATCTCGAAGAAAAAAAAAGAAAGACAGATAGAGAGAAAAATAGCGAGAGAGAGAACACCTTTGGCAGAGAGATCAATCACTGGCTGAAACACGTTGGAGGGCTAGGTGGTTACAATCCATGAATGAATGTGGAAGTGATAGAATGTGTTTACTTTTAATTTATTATCTTTTGCATCTATTTCTCTGATATTTATTTCCTGATATTTAATTTTTGTTTATTTACTTTTGTTTTTCTCCGTTTAGTTATGTGTTTTGTTGCTGTTTATTTCGGTTAGAGATTGGACATTCCAAATTCCCATATACCCAGATACATAATGCGGCTGAAAGCTGCCTATAGGAAAATGGCGACCACAAAAGATTCCGTGTCAGGTACACACGCACTAGCTATATGTTGTCAAAAAAGATGCCACACAAAGGTGGGTCCGAGCAACGTTCCCAGGTTTTCTGCAATGCACAGACATAATCCAACCCGGCGAGTCACTCTCAGACCAAGGAAGTTTAATCCGGTCCCGCTTTTATATATTTTTTACTATTCTTTTTCCATCTTGCAATGCAGCCTTTTGTGTTTTTTATTCGCTTTCTTCATTTATTGCTTTATTTTATTTTTTGGCCCTTTCTGTTCTTTCTGTTTTTTTTTTGTCTTCTTTTCTTTCGTCGTGATCCGATTTCACAACTCGTGTGTGCCGAACAGCTGATGTGCCAACTGCTCCCTTCCGACGAGTTCTTCATCGCGATGAGCAAACACCGGAGTGCACCGAGCGTGAAGCATTTTCGGGGCTGCCACGACCCTGCGCTTCCGTTTTTTTTATTTATTTATTTCTTTCTTGTTTACGCCGACTTCGTTCCAAATTAGATTTCACGACGACAGGCGCGGGCGCGGCAGCGTTCGCGCCCAACTCGACTCGACAGACTCGAAAACCAAGAGTAAAGGACACAAGGAGAGCTTTAGCGCGTTGCAAGAAGTTCCTTTACGAAAGAACGTGTGCGCGCAAAACGCAGAAGCGGGAAAGGCGCGAGGAGGTATTGCGCGCATCTGTGCTCCCGCTGTTGCCTGTCCTCAGCGCCCACCACGCCGCCTCCCCTCCGCCCACCCTACATTTCCAAACTCAGCGTTATTTGCTTCGCGGTCTGTTGCGAAATCGCGGTGGCCCCTGCTTCTTCCCGGTGATTCTATTTTGAAAACATGACTTTTTTTCTTTCTTCTTCACAGCTTGGCTGCTTCGTTGCTATTTCGCGATCGATCGTTGTTTCGCGCCGCCGGCCCTCTCCTAACCAAATCTACGTTGACGGACAGTGCGAAAACTCGTTGGCTGTTGTGACGCAAGCGAGTCGTTTATTATTATTATTATTATTATTATTATTATTATTATTATTATTATTATTATTATTATTATTATTATTATTATTATTATTATTATTATTATTTTAATCAGCACGTTGTATGGCGCTTTTGATTCTCCGAGGCGACTGCGCTTTTAAGCACATAACGTTGCGGGTTAGATACCAACGGCGGATGCAGCAGCTGAATTTCCGAATGGAGCGCTACACCGTTGTGCAAAGCTTGGTTGACGTCTGTATAGAAAACAAAGAGAAAAGCCCGAACGATTTAAACTGGTACAGAAACTTGCAGTATTATACTGCGCCCGCCATAACCTCTGTCGCCCATGGAACGTGTTTTTGACAGATTTAATTACCGTGCTTGTACCATCTGCAAAATTGACGTCTGGAAGGTATTTTATATATTTTGAGTTCGCATGCGCGAACAAAGCCTCACCTATTTCAGACCCTCGGAACCCGAGCCCGAACGAGCCGGTACAACAAGTTAAACGTCTAGCCGCCATTTCTGTACGCGCTCGCCGCTGCGCTGTTGGTGTCTCAGAAACTCGCCAACAGACGACGATGAGGAGGACGACGATAACGAGGAGTGAAGGCGACGACATCGCCTAGCATGCGGCAAGCGTGCGAATGCGAGGAGCGCCGAACGCCGGAAGTGCGTAACTTCTGTGTGCCGTGATCGAGCGCTGTGCCGCTAGGTGGTGATAGTTGCCCAGGCTTGTCGTTTTGAAACTGAACTGGTCGGTAATGAGGAGTGTAATTAATTTTTCGCGCGCTGACAGATGCCGTTTAATAACAGGCCTGCAACACATTGCAGCAAAAAAACGCGAGGCCAAAATTTTTGTGTCGTACCCCTTTAGCACCAGTAGCGCAGCCAGAAAATTTTGTCGGTGGGGATTGCATTTAACGGTGGAGTTCAAAAGCCAAAAAAAAAAAAAACAAGAATATAATGATTCATTCCTTTTTCATAGGTATCACTCAGATAAACGTAACACGAAAGTGGAACACGTCTTCATAGAAATAGTTGCAGGCTTACTGGACGTCAAAAGATGCAGGTGCATGAATGTTTGCAGTTTCTGTTGCAAAAGAATAGCACAGCAGGTCCAACGCGTCCTTTCCGATTCTAGTACACATACATCGAAGCTCCTTAGCAACTTCGTCTTTCACTCAGTGCTCCGGTGGGCACGACGCGATGCGTCTTCCTGCAGTAACGTACGACGCATGCGCGATGAGGATGGTCATTTCTAAGCGAAGCCGTTCCTTAGCTGTAGTCTTTGATGGGAAGTGAAAAGGAAAGCCGGAAGTCAATAGAAAGACGGGGAGTTGTCTCCGAAATGAATTTCGAGGTACCTTGCGCGGATGCCAAAGTCTGTAGCATCCGCGCGAATTTACCGACGTCGTTTCCGACGGTAAATTGTTCGTGGAACCCAGCAGAAAACAATGAAAGAAAAAAAAACCTATGAGAGCTTTTGTTATTGCTGGTTATGTCATTTTCACTCTTCTCTGACTATAGTGTATCGTCGGCAAGCAACGACGAAAAGAGTTCATACGAAAACGGCGATTCTCGCGTCTTCGTCTCGCACTTATTGGCGAGTGGTAAAATGTTTTGGATGTCGATGGCTGTCACGTTGTTTATCACCTGTCACTCGTTACGCAAAGCCAAACGTGAGATCATAACGACATTCGGAATGGTAAAAAGTGGTAGCGGGTGTCTTTTAACGTGATATCTGTCGTTCTTGTTTTGTATGTGTGTTTTTTTCCAAATGGCTACTCGATTGAAACGTCAACGTTTTTTGTCGTTAAAGCAAGCGCCGCCGACGTCCCAGAACTGCGTGATATATTTCGCTTATTAGAACGTTGAGGTTGTTGGGATTGCCGTATCAACTTTCGTTCCTTCCCGTATTTTTCTTGTTCTTTTTTTTTTTCTTCAAATATATACTGCATCTAGCGCGTCCTTACTTCCTTCGCCCGTTCCGTTTGAGTCTCGTTGAAAGCTGAATCAGGAAAAAAACTTTTCCAACCGTAGCTGAACGCAGTTTTCTCGTGTGTGTGTGTGTGTGTGTGTGTGTGTGTGTGCGTTCCGCAATATGGCGGCACTCTCAGATCTATGTACTACGCACCTTCTCTCTACTTCCCCGGCCTTTTTTCCTTACTACTCGCTTGTTTCTTTAATCCGCTGTAGCTTCTCCAGCCGCACACGCAACACACACTGGCGCAGCGCCCGCACCGAAAAAAGAAAACCAGAAAAAAAAAACTAAGCAGAAAGAACGGCGTCGCGGCACGCTAAGCAATGCCGGCTGTGTGTGTGCTCTTCGGGCGTCGACGCGTTCGGGTTGGCCACCAACACCGGCGCGAGCTCGGAGCGAGTTTCACCGTCGCCACGCTCTAATTCGATTACGAGGAGGACGACGACGACAAACCGCCCCGCGGTGCAGCCAGCGAGCCTTTTCGCATTGCCCGTCGCGCCAACGTCGCGTTCGGCGTCTTTCTCTCTCTCTCTCGTCTTCCGAATAGAGGAGAACAACTCTCTTCCTTTCTCCCTCCCTCACTCTCGTCCTCACAGGAACGCCCCATTTTCCGCGCATTGCGAGGAAGGCACTCGCATCGTCGTCTACCTTACGTGCCGTATGGATTCGATTACACTTTACCAGGGGTGACGCTGTTCTCTCTTGTGTTGCTTTTTTTTTTATTGGGATAGCAATTATATGGACAGTCTCAGCTGGTTTTTTGCCGCCGCCGTCATGCACCGTATATATATATATATATATATATATATATATATATATATATATATATATATATATATATGTATATATATATATTATGAAGTCCAAAAGAAAAATAATTCACAAAAATGCTTCCGAAGTGCGGAATCGAACCAGCGACCTCTCGCTCCGGAGCGCGTGGCGCTAACCACTACACCACAAAGCGCAGATCCTTCAAGTAGCTAACGGCGAGCGTGTGACCAGAGCGGGGACTTCTCAATCGCGCGTTATTGGCGCAGCCGCTGCTCCTGTGTGCGATCGTCTGTTTCAGGCGGGTACTTTGTCGAACGCAGCCTCGCGACGCATCGCCTGCAACGAATGTCGAGTGTACTTGAACTTGTTTTACGCCCAATCGAAAGGGCCATGTCCACCGGATGGCCGACGAGTGCGCCGATGCCACCGACCGATTGCTGGTAAGAAAGTGAAACTATGTGTGAGTGTTCTCGCTGTTATCTGGTTTCCGCCGTGCGATACTAATTAGTTTGGGTGTTTCTTTGATTTCAGTAAGCTGCCGTTCCAGCTCTCAAGTATGTAGATAAAGTGTGAAAGGTCGCGGTGCCTCATCGAGGGCGAGGCGGTGTACGACGCAGGCCACGTTTTGAATGTGCGGTCGAGGCCGTCAATGGAGATCGCATCACTGTCGCAGCTCTCGTCCTGCAAACAAGTGCGCAAGTGCCGCCTTGTTGCACACCCCCCTGCCGATGCCCATCGCCGTTTGTCCCGTAATGTTGGTTCAGTGAGAAGATATTACTGTAGTCATTTAACACTGCCGCATCGCATGGGTATTAGAATATAACAAATAGTTAATCGCTGAATATATACCACGCACAGGGCCCAGAGATTAACGTGGCAAAGGCAAGCTGGGTCGAATTATCACGCCACGCAGCCTAACAAAAAGCTTAAAGAGCTCCGCTTTTAAAAAAGTGTCTGCACTGCCTCAGGTGAAAACTTTTAGATAATGTGCACTAAACAGTGGCATCAGGTTTCGCTTATGAATTTATGATAGCGTTCCCCTAGGCGCTTGCTTGCTTCATAGTAAAATACGTATGTACACCATCTAAATGCAGCCGAAGTCTCGGATATCCCGCGCCGCTCCGTTGAGCTCACGAGGCGCGCTTTCCTGCGAGGCGATTCGGAGGCCGCGTCGTCGGCTCCTTGTCTAGGGGCCTTCGCGGCAGGTTGTGGGACGGCACCGCGCCTGGTGTAAGTCGCCTACGCTTATAGCCTGCATGCAATAAACGGCTTAAGTATTGGCGAGGCGCTTAAACGCGGTCACAAGAGTGACGAGTACGGTGGGTAGCAGAAGTCACTGTCCGCGAAGTGCTTGCTGCACACTGTCGATGAAGGCGTGGGGCGCTTTCCCATTCTGAGCTTGACTATCCACTTCTTCTTCAGCTTCGGGTCCTTAGGACAGTTGTGAAAGCTGACGCCTTTTTCAGGAGCGGATTTCAGGAGGCACAGAGCAGTACTTCACCATTGCGCAGCACTCGCCGCGGAGACAAGCGGCCGCAGTTCCACGGTTGTTCGAACAGCGTCAGTAGCCACCATACGCAATTGAACTGATTTTTTGTTGAGATTTACAACACGGTGGTTTCAACACGGCGCTTGGCCTACGTAGCAGACGAAAGCGCGCAATCCCCGCTCTGACGTCATAAGGCGCCGTTCGCAGCGCGCCATCGGTCGCACACCAGGCCACACCCTTTACCGCTGGCAGGACTCGGAGACGGCAGGCGCTTATAAGCGTTTCTTCATTACCAGCGAGATGGCGCGAGGAGCGCAACGGGCGCATTTAAAAGTCGTCGGCCAGCTCGCTCGCTTCTATTTGCGCAGGGAGAACTTCGCCCTTTCGCTGTCTGCTTGCGCGGTGTAGCAGCGCGTCCATCACGGACCGCTTTTCTTGCTATCGCATTCCTCTTGCTATCGCATTCCGCGGGTTGCCTTTTTTTTTTACGCGTCTCTGAACGCTTCCGGGGTTTTCTGGAGATATTTTGTTCCTTTCCGTATTTATTTAGTATTTATCTGCCGTCGTCCTGCAGATCGCGCATTCTCGGCCCTCCCGCCTTTCTTGTCTGACGTGGCACACTGCATTGTCTTTCTTTTCTTTTTTTTTTCTCGTTAATGTTCCTCGTCTGAGGCGGATTCAAGGAAAAGAAAAAAAAAAGGAATCCCATACGTCATTTAGTTCCTTCTCGCACTTGATAATCTTCGTCTCCCGTAACGACTCGGGCAGTCTGCGATCGCAAGTACACAATGAGAGTTTCCGAACGCGGCTTCGTTCATCTTTCTGATACCGAATCAATGGTCCGAGCGGGTGGTCTTCGTCGTGCGCTCCCTCCGCACACGCACACACACCGCGGGCGATGCCCAACGGCACGATTCCCGCTCGGTTTTTGTCTCGTCCGTCATCGCCAAGGCGTCGCCCAAACTTTCTATATAAAAAGGACCCGAGTCTCTGCTGGTATACGCTTACGTCATTTTTCCCTGGACATTGCTTGTTTGATTCCGTTGCGCTTTACCGGTCTTCGCCACCTTTATCTTTCCTCCGGCTATCCTCCACCGAGTCTCTCGCTTTATCTCCTCCGTGGCCATTATTTTCGTCCCTTGCCAACATTTTCAACGGTCGACACCGCCTCCATCAAGCAGTGACAACAACAAAAAAAAAAAAATGGTGGATTGTACCGCCCGCGGCAGGAGCGTCGTCGCCATCGTTGCTCTTTCACTTCAGCGATGACTAGTCGCATTCGTCTTCGATGCATTAAAGGGCCCATGAACCACCCATGAACATTTGAAAATACAAAAAAAGTGAGTCATTCTCTCACGGCGTTTCCCGTCCTTTCGGCACAGTTCGTGACGCCAAGTCTGTTCAGGTGACGTCATGAGGAGATAAGCTCTCGATTGGTCCATATACGAGAGATATCAGTTGTCAATTTTCTCCTACCCTGCTTTGTCATGCAGTGGCACGCCCGTTCTGCCCTGTCCCGCATGGATGTCGTGCGCGATCAACTGATTTCACTTCGTTTTGGGCGTTTGGCCGAAAAGCGCGAAGTCCCGATAGGCTAAACGCTTAATGCTGATATTGTCCACGTGTTTTATGAAGAAATCAGCGACGATGAGGAGATAGCGCCTGTAGGAAAGGTAGTTAAGGTTCATGAGAAAGGAACCACTCTCTCGCCTTTGAACTCGGGATTGTTTTAGGGGGGCCCTTTAATAAGTTGTTCATTGCACGAAGTTACGGTACTTGCGCTGCACGAGTTCAGGCCCGCTGTGACATGAACGCGACCGCTATGTAAGCGATCGCCGAGGGCCATTAGGCATAAGTGCAGCCGGTTAGCGTAGTGCAGCCTGCTCGTCATTAGGCGAAGCCTTCGTTCTGGGTATAGAGCCGTTCGCATGTGTTCGGAGGCCGGCGAGTGTACGCATCCTTTTTCACGGCTCTGTTATCACGTTGTAATACTTTTTCCCGCGTCGCGCTCCTTCCACGTGTCCTACGAAAGACTTGTCGCATTTTAATTCGATTCAGGTTAATTCACTACCGCTGCTAACAAGCACACCGCCGTTTTGCGTCACCTGACGTGGGTTGTCGTCTTCTGTTTGTCGCCAAGCTTACCGCGTCTCGTCTATTGACGCTGTTCTCCGTGTCTATGTATGTGTTCTACACACGCGCACACGCATATTACGGGGCTTTGCGCGTCGAAATCACGGTACGATTAAGCTTGACCTCCTGGGATTCCCTAAGTGTAGGTGCACGTGTGTTCCATTGCGCTCCTGTCGAAATAAGGCCGTTTTCCTCCGGGAATCGAACCCGTGTCCCCGAGCTAAGCAGCCTTACCCGCTAAGCTACCACAGCGAGTCAGAACACTGCACAGCGTAATATTCTCGTTTCGTACTTACCCGCGGGATTCGAACCTTTGACATTCGTGCCATACAACAGCGGGGAGTGCACGATTACTATAGCTTTCTCTCCCATCACATATTCGCCGCCATGGCATGCCTTTTCGCCTCTGCTCCGGGTGTTTCCCGCTAATAGGCCATATACGGCAGAGCCCTATACTATACGCCGCGTCTGGAGTCCCGCGGCCCATTCACCGCGTCGGAAGTATCAATCTTGGGGAAGGCCCGGTGCTTCCCCATACAACCGGCCGCGGGTCGGCCGGGTATCGGTTGTTTCGTTTACGACGTTCACTCTCCCCTCCGGTCTTCTTCCTATTCTTCCGTCACATTCCTATAAAGCTGCTGCTGCATCGCTGTCCCCGCTGGTCGACAGAGACAAAAAAAAAAAAAAAGGAAAGAACTGTTGGAGGATATAGCGAGCAACCTCCGTTAAATGGCAGCGTGAGGTATAGGGGACTTGTGCCCCGGAAGCGTGCTTGTGATGTGAGCCATAGTGGTGGCCGCCTTTTTATGACCGCTGCTTCTTGCGCGGCCTTCCGGTGGCGACGTGGGCTGTCTTCTTTTCTTTTTAGTACCCCCCCCCCCCTTGCTTCCCTTTATGTGCCTACATCGGTGCTTGAGCGGCCAATGCCGTTCTTTGTTTCTTTTTTTTTATCGCGCTTTCGTATATATCGTATCGAATTTTCGTTCAGTCGGGGCGCGTTGTCTCCCTCCCGGTGCTCTGAATTCGCAGCCTGTAAGCGAAACCGTTTCGTGAGCTCTGATGACCGCTATAGGCTCCGTGTAGTGCATGCGCATTATCCAGAGAGCGGGGGGGGGGGAGGAGGGGAGGAGGGGGTGCTTTTTACACGCTGCCGCATGACAGCGGGCTGCCTTGTTCGTCGCCGGTCCGCGTTTAGAAAGTGCGTTGTCTCTCCGTAGTTACGCTGGGGTATTAGTCTGCGTGCAGTGTGTGTTCACATTTTATTGCGATGACAATTGACACTCGATGTGCATTTTGACCGTCGCCGTCATGTTCCGTATAAAGTCCAAATCGACAATATCACCCCTCGCGTCGTACATTCTCTGTGCGAGTGAAAGCGTTCGAAGATTGCCGACGGGTGCGGCTCAATGAGAAATGAAGCGAGCCGGCCGGCTCCGTCACGCGAAAGAACATGAAGGGGTGCTGGTGGGGGAAAAGGCGGGGGGCTCTGCGTCGCTTGGGTATACACACTGCGAACTTTGATCAAAAAGGCACGGTTGCGCGTGGTGGTGCTCGCTCTATCTCTGCACAGATCAGCAGACGGCTCATAGCTTTGTATGTGCTGTGCTGTGTTGTACGAGCGTTATATGCGTTAGGCATAACGCTTACCCCGTATACACTTGCTGAAATATGTTCTCACCACCTGGTTGTCTTCTTTCAGCAGCCGTCTGTTTTAATTAAACTGAACACAGGTACTCCATTTATGTAGTGATGCACCAACTGCGCATACAAGGATCACGGTGCACACAGTCTGCATGAGCGTTAGTGTTGACGCTTGTAAGTACAGGTATGAAGGCTGTTTCACATGCCGCGATTGCAGCGAAGAAAATCGCTCGGTTCGCAACCGCCGCTAATGGCGGTTTCGTTTCACATGGACCGCGAATGGTCTGCGTATAGTGAATATAGGTCTGCGATTTTCGCTCTGCGACTGGCGCGGCGCGCAAAGTTGCTTGCTGCCGTTCTTCGTGGCAGACATGGCATAATTTTCGAATGTAATGTAACAATCTGTGCGTTATGATATTCTTAAATTTTCATCACCGGTAGCGAAGAGCACGCGTGTTTTGCCATTTAAAAACACTTTCCAATCTAAATTCACTTGAGAATACGCAACAACGGCCATAACCAAAACAATCTCGTTTGCACAATTTCGACGGCTCGGCCGGGTCGGCACAATTTCGACGGGTCTCGACTGAAAAATCGCTCCGCCGCTGCGAACAGAGCGAAAAATTTCCAACGTGTTGGTCGCTCGCCGCTGACCGCTGCGGCGAGAGCGATCGGCCGTTTTTTTCGCTGCGAGCGAATTCGCAGCCTGAAAATCGCTCTGTTTTGTGTCATGTGACACGGCCTTAACCCGGTATACCGCAATATTGTGCTGCGCTACCATTATGTATCTGATCCGTGTGCAGTTTTAAAGCTTCTCTGCGTACATAGTATAATATACTCTGTTTTCAGCATCGCGCCGGCGAGCAGGTACCAGCGATTCTATAGGAAAATTGAGCAAGTGTGGCCTCTGTACCCGGCGCACTATACGGTACAGAGAAAGTCAAGTTCCTTTCTGAATGCAGCTTCTCTTTTTGTTTTCTTCTTTTCTCCTTTTTGCTTGTACGATCTGTTTCTTACACCTACAGGCGTGCAACTTTCGTATAAACTCCGTATGCCTGTCAGAAGCGAAAGAAACGAAAACAGTTTCCTTCGCGCAGCAGTCGAGCTGTCGGTCGAGTATTGCGCTGGCGCTGTTCAAAGCCCAAGCTCCCAACCCATAGTGACTGCCGCGGGAGATGGATCGCTTCGTTCCGGCGCTGTCCACCGGAGCGGTATCTTTGCTTCCTCCCCATTTGTGCCCTGCCGTCGCGTTCCGTCATGTGGCCGCTTGCTTGTCAGAGAGCTCTGGCAGAGAACGTTTTACGCGCACCGCGGTTTCACTGTATACACCGCGATGTATAGGCTCTCTCGCCATTACACTGTATACGTTACCGCGTATGCGTTCTTTTGCGTGCATGTTTGTATGTTTGTGTTTTCGTGTTTGTTTGCAGCGATGCCCGTCCGCTTCTCGGCGGCTTGACTTTACCGCTCTTAGCACTGCGCTTCTGGGGCGCTACTCGCTTGAAGTCTGCTGTGGCGTTCGCGTCGGTCCCTTCTGATGTGTAAACATTAACGGCCCGCTGTGAAGGACAAGGTGCAATTGGTATTAAAGCCGTGATAACTTTCACACATCGTTAACTTCATACAAAAAGTGCTTCACGTGTCTCGTTGCGCACGTAGTCATTTAGTGCTGAAGAAACGAAATCGTTGATATCGTTGATGCTTCTTTTAATGATAAATATCCGGGATTACTCCCGAACCGCGCTTTTTTAATGTAACGGGGTCCGCCGCGGTGGTGTGTGACGTGAGTATGGTGCTCGGCTGGTGACCCGAAAGTCGCGGGTTCGATTCCTGCCACGGCGGTCGCATTTCGATGGAGGCGAAATGGTGCCGGCCCGTGTACTGTGCGATGTCAGTGCACGTTAAAGAACATCAGATGATCGGAATTTCCGGAGTCCTCCACTACGGCGGGCTTCATAATCATGTCGTGGTTTTGGCACGTGCGACCCCAGAAATTTATTATTATTATAATGTCGCGGGGATCAGGAGTATTTACGGGCCTTGTTTAAAACTAAACATAAAACCCACTTCCCGAATGCCATTACGGCGATTCGTGCATGCGTGTCTCCAAATCTACGCCACAACCCAGAGCCCGCGGCAGCTTCGGAGGTTGATATCGATTTGTTCCGCTACCTCAGTATGCATGCTGCAGAAGCGCTAGATGACGCGATTGGAGACACACTACGTGTAGCTCCCGAGTATCATGACCTGTCGACGCCCTTCACTTTGTCGACAGATGTATATATCGTACAAGTTAAAATGGCAGCCGGCGCTCCGTACGCGGTTGCAGTAACAGAATGGATATGTGGAGCAGGTGATTAAGCGGCACTGCTGTTTGTGAATAGCAGTGTTCGATTACTACAGCTGACTTGGAAGCGCCGATCTGTCCTCGACTCTTCTGGCCGGCGAACAAGCGTTTCGTGTTTTTCTCGGTATACGCAGCCCGCGGGTGTGTCCGTGTGTAAACTCGCGTCTGTATAAATACGCTACAGTATACTGGCAGCGGGGCCTGTTGGTGCATATTCAGCAAAGATAAAAGAACTGCAAACCGACCCGTTTTCCTCCTCCGTCCGTGCTCTAGTTTTCGTTACCTTCATCTTTACTGGAACGCAGTACTTGCTGACAGGAACGGGAGAGAGAGAGAGAGAGTAGAGGAGAAAGAGAGAGAGTGAAAGTGAACGGGATCTATACAACAAACTTGTGTCGAAGAAAAATCGACCCGCCGGTCATTGACTGCACTTTGCGTGCCTGCTACAAGGCGTATAGCTCCTTATAATAGCATGCAGACAAGCAAAATGAAAATACGGAATCAAGATCGAAGGCGCCTTGTAGTTTGCGCGTTCACTTTCGGTTCCGGCAGCTGTTCGCGACTTACCCCTCTCTGGAGTATCGGCACGATATTTTTTTCGCTGTTCATTTTGTAGCCTTAAATGTAGGTCCGGGCCTCAATATTTCGAATACCCGCCGCGGTGGTCTAGTGGTTATGGCGCTCGACTGCTGACCCGAAGGTCGCGGGATCGAATCCCGGCCGCGGCGGCCGCATTTTCGATGGAGGTGAAAATGCTCGAGGCCCGTGTACGTAGATATAGGTGCACGTCGAAATTTCTGGAGCCCTCCACTACGGCGTCTCATAATCATACCGTGGTTTTGGGATGTTAAACCCCATCAATTATTATTATTATTATTATTATTATTATTATTATTATTATTATTATTATTATTATTATTATTATTATTATTATTTCGAATATTGATGCTGCCGAGCCTTAGACCAGCTTGAAAAGTTTAATTGAACAGCTTTTCTACAGTTGGTTTCGGTTTCTTTTCGCGGTGGTTATACCGTATCGTGACGTCATGACGGAGAGATGATCACGTGGTAGCTGCACAAGGCCGCGCTCAGGCCGTCTTCTGGCGCCGCATAACTCGTCACATGGCCCGTGGGAAACGTTATACTCAATAAGAAAAAAAGCTAAACGTTTTAGTTTAGGTAGAGTTGATTCAGTTTTCGAAAGTCGTATAAAGAACGTATACCGTCCTCCAGCAACGCATCGTCGCTCTGATGAAGGGGGCAATCTTTCATCTAAAATTTATCATATCCCGCGCAGTTGTGCCAAGACGCGTATACACACAACGTGCTCGCTCGCGTCAGCTGCGCAGCCGCACGTTGAAGGAAGAAATTTCGGCCGCCGCTTTGTTACGGAGAGGGTTGATTTATGACGGCGCAAAAGCTGGCAGCAGACCGGAGTGGCCAGAAATGTAGGCTATACCGCGCAGCGTCCTTGCATCGCGGGTGAGCGCTGCTTCAGGTGCAGCGGGCGTGTTTCGCTCAACGGCGAGCTTTAGCTTTCCTTCTCGCTCTTGTGTCTGTGTTAGTTCATTTGAGGTTTTGTATTGCTGTGTTTTATGTGCGCTGCTTTCTGTCTGTGAGCTTGTGTGTGCGTGTGTGTGCGCGCGCGCGCGAGCGTGTTCCGTGTGTTGATTTGTGCGTGTGTGCTTGCGTGTAATTGAACATCGAGCTTGCAAACGTGTGTACCTTGAAGTTAGAACTAACGAGACTTCTGTAAAAAAAAAGTATGGTGGACAAATTTCCGTGTTACGTCTTTTACAGGCACACATCTTGAGTAATAATCCCCGCCAGAGGTCTTTAAGGTAACAAAATGAAAATGTACGCTGCTCGCGCGAGGGCTTCTCTTAGCAAACGGAAACGATCACTCGAATGGCGTGCGTTGAAAAGAAAAATAGAAGGCGACGGACAACTTATCAAAACAGCAGCTTTGCCTAGGCACGACGGCTCCCTCGCGATCAAGGCGGGGCACGTACAGGGACGGCGTGTTTTTATTGCCCGGCCGTTCGTTCGCACCGGTATATTCCAATCATCGGCGGCGCTACCGAAATGCGGTGTATGGCGAGCAGCGAACGGTAGCCCCGGGGTCGACCACCTGTGGCTCGCTCGGTCCCCCATCGAGAGTGGTGTGTGCCTAATGGAAATTTCGCCGCTCGGCCGCGGGCCGGCACAGTGGTTCGCGTGCAAGGCGCCGATCAATGGTGTGCGCCTATCGCCCTGGGGCGTACTTCTAGCTCATGCCGCCACTGCGAGGGGGAGCGACCTGGGCGTATTTTTAAATCGACTTTCTCGCGTCTTGTACTTCTGGTCACGTGATCAGGGGGAAGGTGCGATCCTTTATCGCTTCTCTTTCACGCCGTTCTAAATTAGGCGTTCGCGCCCGTGGTTCTGGGTGGTTCCTGTCGCCACTCTTCGTGTTACGCGTGAGCCCGCCACTCTAACGGAAGCTCGAGACGAGGGTCTTCGCCGTCTTTGTGTGCGTTTTGTGAGGGGCGTTGAACCGTTACGCAAACGCTCTCATTGTGACGTTTTTGTCGGTGTGGTTGTATCTGAGGTTACGCGAGCAAGACGTTGTGGCGATTATAAGGTTGTATTGATTCGCTCAGCTTCCACGGTATACGCGACTGTTGGGTTAGCGCGCACCTTATGCGTTAACGATGCCTCCTTGCACACGTATACCGTAACAGGGCTTCTGTTCCTGTTTCTGCTACTCGGAGGACACACAAGGTAGTGAGGCGTGTTTGGGGTGCTAGAATGCGCTCAAATGAATTGTTCCTGGAGCTTAAATTGTTGCTGGCCTCCACAGGCGCAGGAGTGTTGCTTCAGTCATTCGCGAAGGAAGCATTAGCGCGCGTCTGGTGAACGCGTGTCCGTAGGCTCACAGAGAAAGCGAACGTAGGCAAAACCGCGAACGCAAGTCGGGTTATTTACTAACCTCCATCCACTTTTTTCTGTCCCGATTAATGGAGCGCGGCGAGGCTCTTCGCGCGCTTATCGTCAGTGCGCGATGCCGGCGTTACCCAACCGACTTATTCAACTTCGCTGTTAGCGCCGGGTTCTTGGTAAAATGTGTGATGTGCCGGGACTCGTAATCTAATAGGCGCACAAGTTGCAATACTCCGGTAGCCCTCCATGCGTCGCAACGTGCTAGAACGAAGAAAAAAAAAAGTAGTGTATTGATAATGCAGGTATGGGCAGGAGATGCCCTACAGGCGCAGCTTCGAACGGTGTATCTATCTGGACATACATAGCAACTCCGAGGCGTTCAAAAACCGATCGCCGCGTATCTAGCGTCGATAATAGCCCTTGCTGAAATACATTTCTTGCTATTTTGACACAATCCGCGCGTGAGATTTCCCGTGAGCGAGAAACGGCTCAGTTCCTAATCGCCGCGTAGTTCCCTGGCGCCGACAAGACCTGGGGTGAAAAGTCTCCCATTCTAGGGAAAAAGCGCGAAAGTAGCTCGGGGACGGGCCTTCCCTAAAAACGAGGGATGTCGTTTCCCCCAACTCCACGCGGGAACTATGGGGAAATTTGAGGGAACGGGCGCGCGGGCGGTGGCTGTGGGCGTAGGGAAGCGAAGGAGGGGGCGGGTGTTCTTGCCCGGGACCGAAGGTCATTGTCCTCTCCCGCTCGTAGTGCCTTGCGGGATCGTCGCGCGAGCGCGGCGATCGCTTGTCGCGATATTTTTCTTTATCTCTCTCTCTTTAAAGAAAGCGCGCGGGGGTTGGTTGGTGTGCGGTCTGTCGTGGCGCCTCTTGCGATGATGTCGTCGTATATTGTGTGTGCGAGCGTGGGAAGAGGTTGGCAGGCCACTTGTTTGCGCCCGCTGCACTTTATACGAGATAAAGCGAGACGTATCTCATATAAGGAGGCCCCATTGGACGGCGCCTACTGCTTACTTTTATATGTTCGTTATTTACTTTTCTTTTTTTTATCCCTACTGATAAATGTTGCGACGCGTGTGAGTCGCTTGGTTTCGTCACCGTTCTTTTGGCTCAAACTCCACTTGGTATGCGGCGTCACGCCCTCTGCGATGATCCGAGTTGCTCTGAAGGGTCATCTGTTTTTATTTCTCTCTTCTCGCTTTCGCGTGTATTTCAGGGGTGGCTCTTAAAGGTAATGGTGTTTTCCAATACGAAACTGCAAAAAATAAAAAAAAAATGGAAAGAGAAAGAAAGAAAGCACGAAAGATTATAATGTCGAGCTGCCGTAGGAGGAGCTGTCTACTCTTTTTCAGTTTGTCGCTGCTTTGTAGCTTGGCTTCAAATTGTTTAAATTCCAGATCACGAGGGTCCAGTAGATTAGAATTGGTGACTCTTTGACCAGTTGGAGCATCATGCTTCATTAGTTGAGTGGTGGAAAGAAAACAAGAAAAAAAAGCAAGAAAAGCATGGCGATTAGCTTTATAAAGGCGTAATATTTATTTATTTATTTATTTTTTATTTATTCTCAAGCATCGTCTGTGTGGTGGCGGTGATGTTGCAGCAAGTGGGGTTAGCCTGGCACGCATAGCCGCCAATCTTTCCGCTTGGGCGTCCTATGAGTTGATATCAATGATATGTCATCACGAAGACGCAATCAATAGTCGTTGTAGTACCTTCCTGTTTGCCGCTGGCCTCCGGGGAAAGTAACGCCCAAGTCCCGCGCATAGAACATCTCTTGTGCAGGCTTTGGACCGTCGCTTTTCTTTACTTGTCAAACTGCGCAGGCATAGCCAGATGAAAAGTTTTATGTTGCTGATATCACCGCAGATGTCACAAATGAAACATCGTCCAAGGTTGCTCGTTATAGTTACGTATGGGCAGACGAAGCATTCAATGCTCTCTCTCTCTTTTTTTTTTTTTTTGCTCAACGTGAACTTTTTGGTGACTGCGCGCTCTGTTGGCTTCGAATGGGCGCCGACGAAATAGAGACAGTTAATTCAACTTTTTGTGGTGGCAAGTTTCCTTATCTGTAGAAACAGTCGCAAACGCCAGAACTTGTTTGTGGCCTAGTTTGTACTTGCCAAGTTGCCATGAGGCATAATTGTTGCCCGTGTAGTCGACCTTGCGCGTCTTACATCCCTTGTTCATTTGCGGCTCTTTTTATGTTTGAGGTATAAACCTCGCACACTTTTCCGTGGTCGTGCCAATTGTTATCGCGCAGTTCGTTCCGATGCTTCACGCGGTAGTCTTACTTCCAAGCGGGTTTCTCTGCATGGCGCCCTGTGTTGTGGGGAAGCCAGAGGAGCTCATGCGCTGCGGAGAAGCTAGCGTGTGAAAATTCGCGTTAGCCAAGAAACTCTCAGATGATAATACGTGGGCAATTATTGCTGAATAACCAAGTAATGCCAAGAAATGACCTTGAGCACTCGGTGGCTGGGTATATGAAGTCAGTGTGTACGTGTAAAGGTGCACAGAAGCGTAGGTTTCTTATATTTCTGGGGCAAAAAAAAAAGGGGGTGGGGGGGGTGGGGGAGAGTTAGAAGGATAACTATGCATTCAAGGAGGCACACAATATATATTCTTTAATTTTTATGACGAAAATTGTGAAGTTTATTTTAGGAAAGTTCATTACAGAAGTATACTACACATATAGAACGAAATACAGCCGCTAATTTGCGCCGCTAAAGTATGCTTCCCAGGGAAAGAGTTCCGTTGCTTTTTACCATGGACACTTTCTAGGGGTTAGTGCACCCCTGCCTGTGATGGGGCTTTTTGTTTTGTATAGACGCGCGAGCCGAACTGACGATTGCTTTGTGGACGATGCGCAGGTGTTTGCCTTCATCTGCGGCCTGATCGTGATCCTGCTGATGATCCTGTGCCTGGCCTCGTCCAACTGGCTCATAGCGCACAAGTTTCGCCAGGGTCTCTGGGAGCAGTGCGTGGAGGAGGACGCGCCGCTCCCGCTGCCCTTCGGCCTAAACGTCAAGCCCGGCTGCTACGTGGCGCGCACCGTCGCCTACATCCAGGCGGCGGCCGCCCTCTGCGTCATCACGCTCCTCTGCGACATCGCCGCCACCGTCATGACCGGGTGCGGCCTGTGCAGCAAGAACCCCGTGCGCAAGTACCTCATGTACAGGCTCGCCTTCTACGTCATGGTCTGCGCACGTGAGTAGCGCGTAGTGCGCTTCCCTTTTACGCGTGCGCTTGCTTGCTCGCCCGCGTAAAAGCGCGAGAGCATCCGCGGTCTCGGATGTCGCCTCCTTAGTATCTGTCCTTCACTCCTATTCTGCCAGACCCTTCCTTCTGTCTCCTTTTGTCTGTGTAGTGTAGCCGTTACGCCTACACAGACCATAGCCGCCGTGATAGCTCAGCGGTTTAGGTATGTACAGCACTTGAGCGCGCATGTTCCTCCACCTTTCTCTCTTTCTCTGTATATATACAGTAGAACCCCGCTGATATGGTTGTCACGAGATCATAAAAGCAACAAATCCAGGGCTGTTATGGTTGATGAAGCCATCAGCTTCAGCAAATGCTCCGGCACCTGCTCCAACTCCTCAACTTCGTCATCACTTACGCTCGCATCGGCACACTCGACCACGACGTCGTCAACGGAAGTGTAATTGCTATACGCGATGCCGCTGAATGCATCAAAACCAATTTTTAGCACCCAAAACACAGATCTCGGAAGATAAATATGAAAAATACAGATCTCGGAAGTTGTGTTTCTGGTGGCGGGACTTAAAAATGCATCATAGATGTCACCTTCACCGCTTCCGACGGCCAATTCGGTCGTCAATTCCCAGGTGGACCAAGCCAAGCCACATTAAAAGTCAACATGGCCGCTTGGGCCGTCTCGGAGGGCCGGTTCACAGCGTACAATGCGGGAATGGCGCAGTTGCTACGTAACAGCGGGGTTCCCAATGCATTGGATCCTACGGGAGCTATGCCGGGGCCGGCCGAAAACGACGTAACAGCCAGGAAAACGCAGCACCCGGGAACGTAACAGCGGGTTTCTACTGCGTATATACATATGTAATAAAATTTTTGCAGAGTCCGACTTCCAAATTAAAAATTTTAAGCTAACTTTGGTCTCTTATGTGTTGGCACAAAAATCTCATTATGAAGCACCGTAGTGGAAGCGTTAACCCATTAATGAGTCTAGTGGGAGACTTCAGGATTACTTTTCTCCCCTGGTACATATTTGTTTTGTGCCCAAAGCATAGCACACAGGAGTAGCGCATCATCTGGAGGCCCACTCTTCTCCCACAGGCTTTTGTCTCAAAGCAGTGTCCCTTTGTTTTTGTTGTGTTTTGCGATGCTGGTATTTGGCTTTTTGGGTGTTTTTTGTTGTCATGCTTCGTTTACCTTGTTAAAACGTACACTAGCCAGGGGAGAGTGGGGTAACACTGTCACAGGAAGCTTTAATTATACGACGGAGTCACAATTTAACATGGCGAAAAATATTTCTCAGATGCATAGGTCGACAAAAAATGTGGAGCTCACTCAGACTCACTCATGAAATATGTATTGCCCTTAGGGCTCACTTGGACTTAGGCTCACCAAAATTTTTCTCATCCGGACTCACTCGGACTCAAACTCACCAAAACACTACCCATTCAGACTCGCGGCTCGATCTGAGCCTGAGTGAGTCTGAGTGAGTCGACTCATGAGTCCGTTGCCATATATTGAATTTTTTCGACCATAGCATCAATACTCTTTTAAAACAAAATCATCTCGCATAATTGGTGCTCTACATGGCGCCTTTTAATCTCGTACGTTCAAATACGTATTATTAATGGCTGTAATCCAATAAGGACACTTATTGAAAGAGACGACTTACACGACATATCTTTATCAACAACTTCCTGTGAAAGATCTTGCCGGAGGTAGGTCAAAAGAACTTCCCCCTCCATAACTCAGGCCTCTGATCAATAAATATTGAGATGGCATATGAAAGCTAGTGCTTTGAAGTACGTGTGAGTAGCTGTGAGTATAAACGTGAGCCGACATAAGGCTGACAGTAATGCTGAAGTTGACTAAATTAGACCATATGTCAGCAAAAGATGTGGAGCTCACTAGGACTCACTCAAGAAATAGATCTTGCTCTTTGGGCTCACTCTCACTCAGGCTCACCAAAAATTTCCTCATTCGGACTCACTCTGACTTGGGAGTCACAAAAATTTTCCTCAGCCGGACTCACTCGGACTCAAACTTACCAGAACATTACTCACCCGGACCCACTCAGACTCGGACTCATGGCTCAGCGCGAGCCTGAGTCGACTCATGAGTGAGTTTGCTGACCTATGCTCAGATGGTAGTAAATACATGTGGTACCACTACAGCTTGTGCAAAGCTGGGGTTAAGAATTTTTCTATCAAAAGTTGTTTTCTGGACGAGTATTCGAGTGGGTGTTTGATGCAACAGCTGGTAGTAAAACCCTTTACTGACCAATTGAAAATGCATACCATCTTCTTTTCTCGGCACTTCTATAGGCAGGTCGAAAGGGCACCCATTTGTAGAAATCCAAGAAATGACACCTTTTTCTTTGGTGAGCATGTGTGTGCGAAAGCATTCACTGACTCACTGTGTCGGGGATAGTTTCTGTTCCCTGAAGCATTTTTGTTGTCTGAAAACCAAGAGATGTCACTGCACGATTCAAGACTTTTTTTTTAGCCTGTCATAGCTGTAGCAGGCGCTTCAGCTATGAAGTGCCCCCATTGGCTCTCCCTAATGGAGAACTAGCTGCATGCCCATGCCTTTAATACAGGTGCCACAAACCACAGCTTTTACAATACATATGGCCACTAAAACTTACCACTTCTCACACTGTCTTCTTCATGTATCCGATGCTTCTTTCCTCCCCGCTACAGTGCTGTGTATACTGATTGCGCTGGTGATCTACCCGGCGTGCTTCGCGGCCGAGATCGAGGAGAGCAACCGGCAGCTGTGGGAGTTCGGCTGGGCGTATGGCGTGGGCTGGGGCGCGGCCATCTTCCTGTTTGGCGCCATCCTGCTCCTGCTGTGCGACAAGGAGACCGAGGAGATCTACTACCGCGAGCGCGCGCTGCCGCACGATGGGGCGGCGGACTCCAAGGCGTAGCCTCCGGGCGTCCGCCTGGGCAATGGACGCGCCGTCGCCGCCTGAATGTTAACCACACAACAGCGCGAGCGTGCCGAGGAAACGCCCAGGCGATCGTCGCCCGCAGTGCTCCACCTCAAGTCTGCCTCCTACTGACGATGATGCGCCCCTCGTTGCCACTACCCCTCCCCCCCTCCCCCTCCTTCTCCACTTACGGAGCGTTTGAATGTGGAGGGAAGAGAGCACCGCAAGTGGTTCTCAACAGAGTGGACACTCTCGTACTGCTCGGCTTGCGTTATACACGTCTTTCTGCACCGCCATGCTGTGGCTGCTCGTTCGGGAAGCGCGCATGGTGCGTTTTTCAGTAAAACGGCCTTGGGTTGCTAAGTGTTTGGTTGAAAAAAAAAATGTATTTGACATCTTGCTGTGTGAGCCTTGCACACCTTCCAAGTGCTTTTCCACCGTGTGGAATGAGAGAGATCCTTCATCTTAAACACAGTCTCTTTAGGGCTTCTTAAGGACTGTCAATTCAGAACTGAGGACATTGTGCACAGCTTGAAGACTGTCGTTTGCAGAAGGTGCGGGGTACTTGCACCTTCCACAAACAGAGGACAGGCACATGGTAGCCTCTAGTCATTTGAATTGTATCACACATTTCACTTCATTTACCTTCGGCATGTGAACCTAGACATATTAGCATGTCGCTAGCATTGTGCAAAAATGTTGGGCAGCAGCTCCCTCGATTTTGTTTTCGTTTGGGCAACAGATCGAGCAGCTGTGAATGTGGCTCTAGGGGAACTGCGTGTGTGTTCCCAGGTGTGCGGGCTCTGCTTCAACACTTCCTAGGCACATACGTTGGTGGCATGCTGTCACCTAGTATGTGCAAGTGAAGCTGCAAGTGAAGCTCTGTGTGCGTTTCGATAGAGTAGCCATGGCTGGATGGTGTAAGCGAAAAAAAAAAAAGCCTTGCAATCGCCCTGCCATGTCACCACCTGTTGTTACCATCGTGAAAGAGTGCATTGAGTGCTTCAGACTATGAGACATTTTCTTGCTCCCTCACATTGTTTGCGGATGTGTGAAGTTGTCCAGCAGTGCCATTCTGTGGGCGCTGCTGCCTGCTGTGCGAGTGCTGGTGTGCGTGATATCATTCCTCATCCACTCCAAGTTTGCAGTCATCAGCAGTGTCAGAAGTGGATGACTGGATGTGGAAGTTGTTGCGCTGTTTTTTCTTTTTACTATTATTACTTTCGCGTAAGAGCAATGATGTGCTGGATTCAGCTGCACCGCTTAACGCTCGCCTGCAAAGCCAAGAGAAGAGGAAGGCCGTGGTTGTTCCGTCAGGTCTACCGCCACGCTGCTCCCCACCTTTTCATCCGGGACAGTGCAGGATGGCCGATCGTTGTTCTCCGGACTTCGCGTCGTCGCGACGCTGTAATTCATCACAACTGTGCACCGTGGCTGTGAGTGTGTGTCTGTGCTGTGAGCATGCACAACTTCGTGAAAAGAGCTAGACCAGCGGTTCGACCCATACGGTTGTGCAGAAGTCGCAGAGGCAGACGACTCGCGGTCACAGTGCCGGTGTGGTGTGTGCTTGTGGTGTGTGCTCGTCATATTGTGTCGCGAGGCGACGAAGATGGCCACATTCGAGCGGTCTAGTCGGTCGAGCGTTCCGGCCGTCGCCATGGACGTGTGCGTGGGACGTGTGGAAGGTGGAAAGGAGCGGAAGCCTTGACGCTACCTGCTTCGTTCGGAGACGCGAGTTGGACACTGTGTCGGATGTGCCACGCTGTACGCAAAGTGCAAGACATGATAATAGATGATGCCTTGATGTGCTAGTTTAACAGTGAATACACGACCTGTTGGTTTAAAGCAACGCTCCTGTTTCACGTTCTGCAGATTAAGCAAAATATGGGAGCCTTCTGGGTGTGGCAATCGGCCTTGGCCAAAACCGTACTGCGCATAAACAAATAATGGGCTCAGAGTTTAATCCCACCGCACTTTTCTCTTTTATTCATAAGCCTCAGACAGGCTCGCGTTGCTTGACATTGACTGCTCAGCTCATGCAAGCTGCCTGTGCCTCAACACACTGTAATAGAAACGTACGTGTTTGAATATCAAGCTGCGCATAACTCACTGGCGGATTACGCCGTGCTAATTGTTAACTTTGGTCTTACAAAATCTTCAAAATCAAAATGAAACCTCGTCTTGACAGAAATCTCTTGGCCCAGATCTTGTTTCTTCCGCAGTGGTCGTGTCACTTTGAAACAAGTTTGTACATAACAACAGAGAGGTCTTTTGTTCATTACGCTTTGTTTTTGTTGAACTGTTCGGTTACCTGCCTACTCCCTTTATACCAGATCATGCCAGGAGCAAAAAAGCAATGAGCTGTAACAAATATGAACATTCACAGGAAACACACCTAGCTGTTCTATATTTTTTTTCTTTTTTCAAGGAGTGACTGTTTTTGTGTTCTCGCTATAGACCTGTAGGCCCACGCAAACTGCCCATGAAAACTGAGATCTTGCCAGTGGAATTTTATTGCTAACAAGAATAGCAAGGAGCAAGGTTGTGATGCACTTTTTGCACGGGAGCTTACAACAAGCTCTCTTTTTTGTTAATAAGGTGAATGCACTTCGGTTAAGTGCTTCTGTGTCTGGTTATCTTTGTGTGGCAGCTGTAATGAGATTTCGTCTAATTTTCAGATGCCATTAGTGCATACTGAGTGTCCGAAGGAGATTACCACATGACTGACACCCCTGTCACGCAACATAGTTAATGTCATTCGCAGCAAGTGAGATAACATTGCTGTTTTTGTTGTAGCCACGCTGGCACAGCGAGCAAGATTCACAGTTAACATTCAAGCATTGAATGTGTTTCCGGAACGCAAGCTTGAGCACCTTGTCTCGATCACAGGGGCTTTGCAGAAATCTACGAAATTGATAAGAAGGAACAAAAAAGTAATCTAATTTAACCTTTTTATTAGTTTCTAATGTTAGCTTTTTATTTCTTTTTTTATTCTCGACACAATACCATTCCAAGCAATTCGCAAAACTATGTGTTTCAGTCACTAACAGCTCTTGTCCGATGCTCGTTTACAAAGCCGTCCTTTGTGTCGGCGAAGTGGTAGTGGCACTGATTTTGATTTATTATGGAAGACAATGGAAATATGTAAATGAAAAGCATGATTTGCGACTTCTCATTACCGTAGCAGCCTGCCGGCAAACGTCGCCATCAATTGCGAAGGCTATTTTTATACCCATGTAGACTGGGAACAGTATGTTGCAGTGACATTCTTCAACATGCACATCATTTATTGGAAATGACACTGACTGCGACAGGGGTATCATTCCGCCTGTTTTACTTTTCCCCACGTTTTCCTTTCTTATAATGTTGGTTTGTTTGTTTGGGGCAGTAGGCAATCTGGGGACGAGTTCCTTAATAATTTTTAGTGGCGATTGCAATGTTTCGTTTCCTTGTGCATGTATTATGGTCACTGTGCAAAATCATATTAATTTATGCCAATTAATATTATCGAACGCCATCCTCGCATTTTTATGTTGCTTCAGGCTTGTTCACTGTCGCGGAACTTGTGTCGAGTGTTGAATGTGAGCAGCATTGCGCTAACACGCCACATTCTTTAGTAGAGAACGCTCATGTTAACACTCATGTTTCATAGGGCGGCTGGCAAGGCAGCTTAATTATAATTGACGTTTTATGTAATCTGACGTACATGCCCTGTGTCAACAATCTGAACCTCCTTACAGTTTACCAAGAGCTGCATTTTGATTCTTTAAATCTTTCCGGTCACCTTCAGTCTTTGTGTTGAATATTAGTATGCCCTGAATTATGTACGATGCCCCGAATTGTTGACTGAGATTGTCTGAAGTGCTTTCCAGAATGTTGACAGCTTCCAGTGGAGTGATTTGATGGTTGGTGCTTGGTGAGCGGGTGTTTTTGTGGAACATAGCCTATGCAGAACAGATGGCAGTTTCGTTTCATTATTTTGCACATTCACAAAAATTAAAGAAGCCCACATGAGTCGAGCTGAACACCTGTGCATCTGTGAACAATATTCAATCGTATATCTGTAATATTTTCTATGAGACATTACGTAGGATCTTTGTTCTCTTAGCATTCTCTGTTCCAAGTTCTTTTGAAAACTTGGTTATTCATTTAACTAAGAGCACTCAACAATGTGAAGTAAACATTCTCAAGGACACTGTCGAGCTTCCTGCTTTAATTTGTGAACACGTTTAAGTGTCCATCTATGCATGTTGTCTTTAGATTGCCGTGTTCCTAAAAGCTGCCAACTCTATTCATCGCAAAACAGGAAGTAAGCCACAGACAACAGCGAATGACAAAAAGCTTGCTTTGATTATAATACAGTAGACTCTCGGTAAACACAATTCTCTTAATCCGAACTGCTGCTTAATTGCAACAGTGGCCTCTAATATGATTGGTTTTCTGCTTGATATTCGCATAAACTTGGGAAAAACAGCGCAAAATTGAGACAGGACACAAGACGAAGAAGGCACGACAACAGCACCTTCTTCGTCTTGTGTACTGTCTCAATTTTGCGCTGTTTTTCCCAAGTTTAACCATGAACCAACTAGCCCAAGCCTCGACCATTGAATTTCGCACCCCTGTTCAAATCTCGGTTACCAGGACTCCTGTTAAACGGAACATATTTTTGTGGTCCCTTCAGATTCTGTTTAACGAGAGCCCACTGTATATTGAACCACTTAAGACTACAATATTGCATTCTACAAGATGTTCATTCGTCTGCTGGATAAATCAGTATTGTTTGTCATTGTCATGTTTGTCCTTTTTTCTTTGCCACGTGGTTCTGCGAGGTGTGTGTGCGTGTGCGTGAGGGTTTTGCAGGTGCGGATTGTCGGTTGCCGTGGGCGGCGCAAAGGAATGAAATGTCGTCGTACATTGGTAAGGCATCGAGCATGGTAGAGTTTCTGGAATGCATGCGTCGTTGCAGAAGGTTTGATCCTCTGCCGACGCTTTCTCCAAGTTCCTCTCTACTAGAGTCCACCACCCTATTCATAGCCCTGACATCCAAATAATCCCTGGTCTCCGATCATTACTTCTCTCTGTTTTCAAGTACCTTCTCGAGTATTACTAAACTCGGCAGTACGGTGAGCAAGCCCTGCGGAGAGGGAGGTTGCTTGTTGGGGTTCCATTTATTCCTTTGTTTGAGAATCACGCAACTTTGGTCTTGTGCATATTAAAATGGTAAAGGGCAATCCTGCTCGATGCAAGGCGTGATTTGTGCAAGGCTCTTTTTGTATGTCTCGCTCATATATTTTGCCTGTTGCAGGCACGGCAGCTGTCTAATATCATTCAACCTAGTTGGTCTTTCATTATTCATCATGGAAGAGCAGCAGGGCAAGAACAGCAGGGCCATCATGCCTCGTGCACAATGAGAGAACCGCCAGCAGAGGAGATCTAAATTGGTTAAATCGAATGAGTCCTTACTGAGGTTAGGATTAAGGATTGCGTTTGCCATAGATGTCCAAGCTGTCTTCTTCGATATGGACACGTAAACTGTCCAACAGATCTGAGGACTTACTGAGCCCTGTGCTGCCTAGCTTCGACGATTCAATGAGTAAGTGAATTCCAGAAAGCTTGGGGACCTCCTTCGAGGGCTAGTGGTCTCTTGCAGGTCATAATACCTTGCTTGCTTTTGCACCTTGCCTTCTTTTTGATTCGTTCATTGCGAATATCATTTCTCTGGCTAGCAGGATGGGTTTCGTATGGACGATCCACCTTTCGGATACTATACGCCACAAGTGATGCATACACACACATGCACGTGAGTGGTATCAACACTGCACTGCATGCACTGGAGTGTACACTCATCAAGTCGCCGTTTAGCTATATGAATCGACAATGATGATTAACACCAGTCCATTTCTGCTGTAGTATTTTTTTTCCTCTTGTGATCGACTTATCCCCCCTGTACGCTTGGCTGAAGGAATTGTTGGGGAAATGGGCAGCCTTATTCTGTGGCAGCTAATCTAATTAGTTATTATTTTGCTATCCTCTCGTTCATTGTGACTCGCATACTTGCATTCAGTATTGAAAACATAGTGCTCACGCTTCGACTGCTGGAAGCCAGGCTGGAAACTCAATACTGTGGCACCCTATGGAGGTATCGACATTCGGGGAAGCAGGCATGCATTTTGCGACCTTGAGTGATGAAGAACATGGGATAACGTCAGCCCCCATTTTTTTACTTTTGTCACCCTCTATGCTCACATATGCAGATTGCCAGTACATTACTTGGTTAGCGCAGGAACACAGAAAGTGTTGTCCTGAGTAGTATGACTTAGTGCTCGAGGTTTGTGTGAGAGCTGAAGGAGCCCACGAAAAAGGGTACTGCAAGAGGTCAGTGTTTCAACGCTGTAAGAAAGTGTGCTGTAATGTGTTATATTTATTATGTGGTGAGACAGTGTTAAGTGTGGATGCGCACTACAGCTGTAATGTGTACTCTTGTACTAATGGGCATGTGTAGCCGAGTTGCTTTGTGCCTCATGAATGTGTATGCAATCAAAATTTATAAAGAACTTCAGTTTCCTGTTTTGGAAACACAAGCTGTTTCACGTTATGGCATCACTCTGTTGTAGCAGCACGAATTGCCGGAATAAGTCGGCGGCTACATTTTTACATCTTTTGGTCGATCATCTTGCGAAAGAAAAAGGCCTCTTACTTTCGTGCATGCATTTGCCTAACGGGAAAATTTGTGCCGCTGAATCGCTGCATCGATTTTTGCATTTATTTCTGGCTATGTTCTTGCTACCTGATGCTCTAAAAGCCTTCTTGTTTTTGTTGAAGTGTAGGAGGTAAAAGAGTAAGCCCTTAAGTCATTGTCCTAGAAATGTGAATGTTGAAACCACTGCCAAACTTTTCCATCAGATGCAGAGTGTGTTGTGGAGTTTTGGCGCGAGTCATAAGATGCCCATATCTCTTTCTTTGTATTCTCCAAGAATGTGTGTAGCTTTCATGTGTTTTTGATAATGGACGTGCATGTGTTGAACTCCCATAGGTTTGGTTGCGTGGTTTTTCACACTTTCGAATTGTGTATCAGTGCCGTGCATTTTGCATTCTGCTCCATACGAGTCACCGCGCGGCTACCGACACATTTCTGTCGTGTGAACGCAGCACTCGCGCTGACGTTTGCACATGGTTTCTCGCAAGCGTGTGCGACTGTTGACAAGTGGAACTTCTCATTGTCAGGTTTTTTACCCTTAGGCGAGCAATGTTCAAATCGACTTTAGGTGGGAAGTTCTGAACACATTTTTAGACAGACACGGCCTATGCTTTTCTTTCTCCTTTGTGCTTTATGTTCGTGTTGTGTGCACATAAAAACATTTACATGCTTTTACACTTGCATGCACAGTTAAGTCAGTAGGTGGATCTTTCCAAGTCGCACTCCAACCTTCTCAGACCATAATTTTTCGCTTCGACATTTCCTGCATGTTTATGTTAAGTAAAGTGAAATTTCCTGCTCGCTTGTGCACTTCACTAAAGTGATTAAGCAATCCACTGAAGTACAATGAATCACTTGCAAGAACATTCAAACTTAGTAACAGTTTCATCGTGTGATTAGGTTTATGCAATATGACAGTAGTAGAGTGAACTGAACGTTATGTGCATTCGTACTTTCCCGCAATCAATGCACTAAAAAACTAGAGAACTGAATTTGAATGCAGTGTTTATATTATCGAAGCAGGCTTTTTTTTTATCACTGTCGCTGTGGTCACTGCATCTGTGTATGCACGACGAGTTCTTTTTCTTTCGGGGCAAACGCTTTAAATTTGCATTTAATTTTTCAACATGTCATAGGCTTATATTGCGTGTTTTCATTCTCATGATTTTAGGAGTGGAGGAGGATAGCTGGAGAGAGTATTATCATTTTGCTGTTTCTGACTTGTCTGTGCATTTCCTTTTGAGGAGTGGATTCGATCATTAGTACCATGCAGTGCAGTTTAATGTCGGTAAAAACACTATAAATAAATAAGTTAGTAAAAACAAGTTCAGCTGGAAAATCTAGTAAGCCTGCTTGATACCACCATGACTGCGTATAAACTGGGAAAGTTCTACTACTATTAAAGAAAAATATGAAATTTTACAGTGTCTGCCAAACCATACATGCATTGCATTTCTTCATGCACTGATGTATGTATTCGCAGCTTTCACCTCACTTTTCTCTGCACCGTACTTGAGGGACCTACCACATTTTGCTGCACCAGTTTTCCATTCCCTCGATGCTTGGCAATAGAACCGCTTTTTCACCGTCATTCGTAACCACATTGGTGAGCTGTGTTGCACTGCTCTGTGTGCACATTGCAAAGCCACGAAACTAGCTCGTGAAGTGTTTGTTGCAGCTAAAGTGTTCCTCGTTGATTTATTTTTTTCTATTTATAAACGACTTAGGTGTCTGCACGGTGACAGTTGTTAGGAGCTGGAGGGAAGGTAGTGAAATAATTTCGCGCAGTCCGTAGTCAGTGACATAATGAACATTAGACAGGCTCATATCATAATGTAATTGCAGATGAAAGTTGGCCTGGTTGGTCATCTTGAAATAATATTATAATGCGAGGAAAACAAGGGCAGCAGAGGAACACAGAACACAGATTGACATCTGCCAATCTGCTTGTCTGTGCTTAAGTTATTCGAAGATGAAAAAAAAAAAGAAGCTATTGCACGTTGTCTCAACCTCCACACTATCTGCAGTGATTCAGTAGTATTGGCCAAGTCTGTTGCCTTTGGGCCTTCCTTTCCATTCTCAACCGACGAGTTCAACATTTAGGTACGTTCGGTTCAAGAAGCGGTCAGTCATTGGCACAAGCTGGCATGGTCAGGAGCGTTCTTTTCGAACACAACAGAGAAATGCACGCTACGACGTGTCGCCTGGTAGGCACAGGCATAGCTGACCATCTAGCGAGTGACAGAAGAAACGCACTTGACAGCAGTCCATGAGCTTCAGAGAAGTAAGCAGTCCTTGTCCCGCAGTGTGCAGCAAATCGATATCACGACGGGTTAGTGTAGTGATGAGGAAATGTAAATTTGCACTCACGCTAAAGGACAACAAATTCGTGATGCCAATCGCACTGTGTGCGACATGTAGTTGTGTTCACAGTACAAGGAAGTGAATGGACAATGGGTATTGTCAGGCAAGCAGATAAAAATTCCATTTGAAGTGCATTCATTTGCTGCATTCTTGACCTGTCACTGGCCATGTATAACAAAGCAGCTTCAGTATTATTGCATGCCCATACCAACTCTTCTGGGAAGTTGTGTGGATTGTCCCAAGATGATACCGACCTCTTTCTTTTTTTCTTGCTTTAAAGAAAGTTTCCTACTTTTTGTGTGCACCATCAAAGGAACGCAATCGCTTACATCTTGTTTCCCTAGCCATATATAGAGGCGCACATGTTTTCTGTAGAATAATCTATAAAGGACTTCCTTTTGTGAGTTGCAGCTATTTCAATTTAGGTTGATCCTTCTTCTCTTGTTTTCGTTCCGTCCAAGTACACAGATGCCCTGCCTAAGAGGAGGGACCTTTTTTTGTTGTAAGAAATAAATAAAATATAAATTAATTTTGGGTTAAAAACTCATTCCTGTTTTGTTTTGCTCTTCTTTTTTTTTCTTTTTGTAAATACGAGAAGCCAAGCACTTGCCAATTGCTTTTGCATGCGGTGAGTGCAGGTGCGGTACTCTGGTGTAGCAGACTGCTAGACTAGCTTGTGATGTTGTGGGTTGTGCATTTCACCGTTCTATTGTGTTTTTTTTTTTTTCTAACATGTATAACGTTTAATCCTGCTGAACAGCTTGGCTGTAAAAGCAGGTAGCATCTTTTTTTTGTTTTTTTTTTACTTGAGCTGTAGCAGCACTCTGAAACCATATATCTTATAAGCAAAGAAGCTTATAAAATATATTTACTGGGCAACATACGAGAAAGACGGCTGTTGTATTTTCTGGTGCAGTTTGTCGTTAAAAACTTCGTGCCGCGATTATCGGATGCCCAAGTTCTCATTTCGGTAATATGGATAGGATACCTGGGCTAGTTGGTACATTACTCTAGGAAAACTTTAGTGCTGGGACATTGAGATTGGAAAAAAAACATGCTAAAAAATTGCTTTGTTCTAGCGAATTTTGCATAGACAATTTAAAAAAAAAAATGCAAAGTTCAAAGCTTCAACACTACTTACTGCCTATGCTCAGAATGAAGTACTGTCCAAACGAAATCTGCGTGCGATTTTACCTGTCGTTAGACATCTCACCCACGTGCACTCTCATCTGTGGCTTTCATGTGTGAAAGTTGCTTTGCGGTGTAATTGGTGAATGGGATAAAATTGCAAAAAAAAAAACAGCAAAGTATTCAAGCCTGTGCAAAGAGGCCTGCGTATATATGTACGTTCATCTCTCCGAGTGTTTATAGAACTTTTGACGTGCTTGCCGCCTGTGGCAAAAAAAAAAATGTTATTGCCTACCTTTGTGTGCGAGCTGTTTGTAGTCGCAACTCGCGTGTGCGCGAGAGTTTTGCAAACCTTTTTCATTGCATTTGCAATAGAGCTTGTTTTCTTACTACCATATCTCTCGGATAATTCTTGTCTGAAGATAATTATTGTCAATGTTCTACACTAGCCTCAGTTGGCAGTTCCCTTCTGATCACTTTTTTTTGTTCTTCAGTTGCTGAACTTAGTTCAGTAGTGCAACTCTTATAATGCGGTTTGTTTTTTGGAGAGATCAAATAAAAGTTACATTTTCGACTGTTAGCTTGTGTCAAGTGTCATATTAATTTAGCTGCCTATACATACCGTATTTTCTCGCATATAACCCACACCAAAAAAGGAAAAATGTGCCAAAAAAGTGGGGTTGTGAATTAGTATATGCAGGGGTTATATGCATATTCTTTTTTTGTTTGTAGAGTTAAAGTTAGGGGTGCAGATTATATGCAGGGGCAAGTTATATGCGAGAAAATACGGTACATATGCTTCCTGGTGTGCTCCTCAAAGCTTTTGAGGCCTTCATATCTGCTAGATATTTCGTGACTACACATAAATGAACACACTGAACATACACGATATGCTTAAGTTACTGAAATGCACTGCACTCTCATACCTTGTGTATAGCAATGCTCATGCGCCTCTGGTACCCCTTGCTTAATTAAAAGCACAGACAGCGTCGTTACGTGGTGCATCGGCACTACTGCATGTAACTAAACCATTTGGCTGCTAGAACCTGTGGTGCAGTTTTAATTTAATGCCTCCCTCTTCCTTCACATTGGCGTTACATTGATACTATTGCCCATAAACACGCTTTATTACACTGAGGCTAAATGTGTGTGCTGTTTACCGGACGCCAAGTTCGGCAAAAGTAAAAACAAATTACGTCAAGGACTTCCTTACGCCGCATTTCATTGCACTGAGGTTTAACTGTATGGCTCAGCATGCTTATATTGTTCTTGAAAGTGGATTCCAAGAAATTTCACGATGGTGTCCCAGCCAGCACAAAGTTCCATTCGGCACTTTATCTGTTTCAAATTACATTATAATGGCAAAGAAGTGACATTATTTAAGTATACTGCAGTCAGAGGATTAGGCAGGTGGACATACAAAAACGTGTTCTGCACTAACAAAAGTAAAAAAGAAGAGAATACAAATTCTGTGCGAGGGGCCAGGCTACATTGACTTCGGGACTTGATTGAAAGCAGGATGTATGCTATTTTCCTTTAAATTGTGCAAGTTATGTATAAAGCTTTTCTCACTTCATCTACTCCAACTCGTCCGTCTTTCATCTAACAAAGCTGTGAAGTGTGAACATCGGTCATGGGATAAGAGGACACCAACTTCCACCTGCCACGGTGTTCTAGGGGCGATTGTGCTCGACTGCTGACCAGAAGGTCGCGGGTTCGAATAGTAGCGGCGGCCGCATATCAGTGGGGACGAAATGCTAGAGGCCTGTGTACTTAGACTTAAGTGCACGTTAAGGAACCCCAGGTGGTCGAAAATTTTCCAAGTTTCCAAGTCCTCCACCACGGCTTCCCTCATAATCGAATTGTCGTTTTGGTATGTAAAACCCCAGCAATCATTTATTATTAAAGGTGAAAGGCTTAGATGCCTCATCAAACGTGAAAATTGACCAGCGTCCCTTGTCGGCGGCGTCAACACGAATGGTGCAAAAAACCATCATCATGTGATGACGTCATCATGACGTCACAGATAGCAAAAATTTGTGATGTCATGACGTCACGTCACGTGACGTCACCTGATGAGATCACCACATGACATAATTGCTTGGTCAAAAGTGGACCAATAATGGAGGCAGTGCAAAACTACGTTAGGTGTGGAAAGCTTTCGGTGGGTGGCGGGGCAGCATCAAAACCTCCAATGAGGAGAAGATGGCTTTCGCCTTCGAGTCGTCTTAGCTGAATGCATAAAGGACCCTGTGATTTTTAGAACACCAACTTCCTAACATGAAGGAAAGAAGTATTAATTTTAAGGGCTCGTTTTTCTTCGTTATACACAATATTAATGAGCACTAACAGACAATAATGCCAAGGAAAGTGTAGGGGATGTTATTAGTAGTAAATGTAAGGTAAATGTGAAGAAAGAAAAGTGGACGAAAAGATAGCTTGCCGCGGGCAGAAACCGAACCTGCGACCTTCGAATAACGTGTTCGATGCTCTACCAACTGAGCTACCGCGGCGGCCATCCCTCCGTCCACTTTATAGGGTATATATATGTACATTTAAACGTGGGAGCGTCAGTCAGCGCCGCCAGTAGCCATGACGGCTAGTGTGGAACACTCTTTTTCTGCCTCTTGGCGTCACGTGGCACATGAACTTTATTACGAGCTGGCAGCTGACCAATTATCCCTCGCATACTACATGAAAGCATCAAGTCTGCTAGAACGAGACCCTCGCTATGAATGAAGGAAAGAAGTGTTAATTTTAAGGGCTTGTTTTTCTTTGTTATACACAATATTAATGAGCACTAACAGATAGTAATGCCAAGGAAAGTATACGGGATGTTATTAGTAGTAAATGTACGGTAAATGTAAAGAAAGAAAAGTGGACGAAAAGATAGCTTCTTTCCTTCATTCATAGCGAGGGTCTCGTTCTAGCAGACTTGATGCTTTCAGGTAGTATGCGAGGCATAATTGGTCAGCCGCCAGCTCGTAATAAAGTTCACGTGCCACGTGACGCCAACAGGCAGAAAAAGAGTGTTCCACACTCACTGTCATGGCTACCGGCGGCGCTGACTGACGCTCCCACGTTTAAATATACATATAGTATATACCCTATTAGGTGGACGGGGGATGGCCGCCACGGTAGCTCAGTTGGTAGAGCCTCGAACGCGTTATTCGATGGTCGCAGGTTCGGTCCCTGCCCACGGCAAGCTATCTTTTCGTCCACTTTTCTTTCTTCACATTTACCTTACATTTACTACTAATAACATCCCCTATACTTTCCTTGGCATTATTGTCTGTTAGTGCTCATTAACTTCCTAACATGCATCACGTAGGGCAAATAGTTTATGTAGCAGCGAAATAAGCATGGAGGCAAGTCTGGAGAACAAGTTGAGTCATATGTTTCTCATCTTGCACTCATTCCGAATCAGAATAATCAGTGCATGAAGAAGCGGCACTTCAGGCCACCTCTTTGGTGCTTTTCTAGCTGCATTCTTACGTCGCGATCAATTGCAAGTCCGCAATTTCTTTTCATCGTATGTAGAATACCGGCCACCGATGCAATGCTTTGTGCATTCAAAGGTAAGGCCCATGCCTGTTGTGCAGCCGCGGCTCACCTTGATGCTTGTAGCTGGGATTAGTACCCACACCCTTCCTACAAGTCAGTGAACCTTGCTCTATATCGCAGCCATTGCCTTGGACAAGGCCTCTTGCATGTTCAAGCACCTACTCTTCAATGTGTTGATAGCAATCCACTTTTGATTCGCACAAAGTCTACCGTGTTTTGCGAGTTGCTTTCAGCTTTCTAATGAGCCTTTTCGGTGCGCTGTTATCATTCTCCAAGGCATACCTACCCATTAGTGTTGAGGTCAATGCCACTAGTGTAATATCATCCCATCAGGACTTGCTCGGGCAGTTCATATCCCTTTATGCACCGTGCCTACACAGCTAAACCAATGGACCACGTGAACTGACAAACACTGAGCTATAGTGGCCCTTTTTTACAAACAGTACCAGGGTAGTTCTAAGGAAAAGTCTACCATCAACATCAGGTGAAATTAAAACCAAGCCACCATGCTCGTGCTTACATTTTTATAGTACTACTATAATATAATAAGTGATGGGGTTTTATGTCCTAAAACCACTACATGATTATGAGAGACGCATAGTGAAGGGCTCCGGAAATTTTGACCACCAGAGTTTCTTCAGCGTGCACCTATATCTAAGTACATGGGCTTCTAGCATTTTGCCTCCATCGAAATGCAGCTCCCACGGCCGGGATTCGATCCCGCGACCTTTGGGTCAGCAGTCGAGCATCATAATCACTAGACCACCTGTGGAGAGTTTGGTACTATGATGACCAGAATCACCAGATGATCATTATTACATGAGGGATATATATGTGACATTTCTATCAACAATAAAAGAGCACAGTTCATTCTGAAAATGTGTACATTATGCGAGTTAATATTGGTATTTTTTTTTCTTTACAAATAAATCATCTGACGGCTTGCTCCTGCTCACGGCTCCCGAGTAACGCGAAGTCACGCCTGGTAAATAAATTTATAGCTGCACATGCAAAAAATAGAATGCAGCCACCAGTAAAAATATAATTTTTTTATTTCTTTCATAGAAATATACAGTGACAGCTAAGGCACAAGAAGTTTCCATTGCTTGAATCCCTACACAGTTAAAACAAATTCCTATAGCAACAAATGCAAAAAGATGAAATGTTTTGCGATTTCCAATGCAGCTCACACTAGCATTGCATTTTCAAAAATCTAACCACAATTTAACATTTGTTAGGTACATAAAAAACTGAGACTCGGCCCAGGTACTCTTCTAAGATTTACTGGTCGTAAATATTGATACAGTAAATTAAACACGAGTGCCAGCAAACCACCTTTGTAATTCACAGGACCCAGTCGGTGTTAGAAGTTCCTCTCTTGCTCTCTTTTCCTTACACCGATGAGCATGTCATCCAGCTAACAAGGCATCTGAATGACTAACTTGTTCTCTTTGTGAAATGTGACATGGGTACTACAGCTGCTGACAACCTAAAGGTGCAGTTGCACATACATACACCAGTGCCCAAGTAAAAAAGCATATGTGTAAATATGGCAACAAATTATATTTGCTTGTTTTTGGGATGTCAGCACAGAATGCTACACAAGCTAGTTATAGCAAAGTCCGCGGGACCAGACAGAAACCTAATGCATCAGTATCTTTGCCATAGCACCGTTAATTCACCATCTTGCTTCTTTAAAATCAGAAGGCATTCTCTGGCTAGCTCTACCCACTTTGGCATGCTTTGACATCCAGTCTTGCTATAGCTTATAGTACGTATGTAGCTCCGTCTGAACTATTTCTACAGATGCACTAGCTGCTGACTTAGTTCTCTCCGGCATTACACAGTAAAATAGACTAACGGTACCAGTATATCTTCAGTGCAAAACCATATGAAATTATGGGCACAATTCCAGGAAAAGCTTCTCTATGTCTCCTTTCTGGGGTTTGCAGTTCGATGCGCTTGTTTGGTGAGCCCCTCACCAGTAAAGTGTGCCTCAGTAGTACGTACTATTACACTATACATTCAAACGTCGTTATAACAAAGTCACACCTGCCACAAAAATAACTTCGTTACATCCGAAAATTCGTTATAAACATTTATTTTTAACACCGTGTCTATGACAAGACTATTCTTCATTTACTTTGTTATAACCAATAATTCGTTATATCCGTATTCGTTATATCGAGGTTAGAATGTACTACATATCTCGAGTCGGTGTCCTGATCCTGAGCACGATAGCAACATGGGCTGATCCATGAGATAGTAACGCCAAAACTGAAGCGGCCAGGGAACACCAACTCTTGCACTAACTTAAATAATCATCGTGAGATTGCTTCTGGCAATTTAGTTTTAGAATTATGCTAAAAGGTTCCAAACTGAGTTAGTGGGTCGATTTTTGGAGAAAAGCACACAAACATGCTTTTTTACATAAAGACTATGTATCTTTGGTTATGGCCTTGCGTTTCATCGTCTGAGCGCCGAATGTGTAAAGCAGCTTCCAATCTCCAAGGAAAAAACCTTCCTCTTTGATGTGATGAGAAAATGGCTAGTGCCCTGTGATGTGGACAGCACTGTACAGCCCTACAGGAACTGTTTAAGATGTCCATAGCTTCATGACACTGTTACCTTCTAAGATGCAAACCAGGGCTGCTATCAATACACTCGAACCTCATTATAACGAAGTCACATCTGCCACGAGAATAACTTCGTTATATCCGAAAATTCGTTATAAACGTTTATTTCTAGTACTGTATTTATGACAAGACTATTCTTCATTTACTTTGTTATAACCGATAATTCGTTATATCCATGTTCGCTATATAGAGGTTTGAGTGTATACACATGTAGATGCAGCCACTGTTGGAGAAGTCCGTGGAAGTCAGCCACCACCCTCCTAAATGAATTCCTAAGATTACACCATTCAAGGAGCGTTCAACATTAGAAGAGTGCGTAGCGGAGCTTCTACATCAGGAGGATATCTTGCTCGACTCTTGCCAAACCAAGAATTATCACGAACCCTTGACACTCTTGATGGCAGCCTGAATGGCTTTCCACTGCTCCTTGGGTACTTCGGAAAGCCTGTTGAAAACGCTGGCATGGTAGTTTAAGTGACCCCCATCCATTCGAATAACCTGCAGACAAGAAATAAATACGTAACTTTAGGTATCAAGCCAACAATGTACCTACTCCAACATTTTGATATGGATGACAGAATTTGGCGATAAGGCACGATTCGTCGACAAGACAAACAACTGATTAGAACCCCCCCCCCATGACATTTTCTGCCAGCCAAACTAGGTAACTCCACAACAGAGAGCTTTAGTACTGCCGAAAAATCCTACATACGCATCAAGCAAGCGCTTTGCGTTATGTGACATCGCATGCCACGACAGGGCTATTAGTACATGTGAGTGCCCACGTACGTAATGTACATAAGCCCTCTGCACCATCTCAATGATAGAAGTGAAAGTACCGGGACGCTGGTACTCTTACTAGAGGCCACTCAAGGCATCTGTGCTCGTGTCCAAAGCAGTCAGCTTGAGAATAATGGCCTCTTTGATTTCAAGGAGCCTCAAAAGCATGCAGTACTGACTTTTGTGCAGTGCTGACATCCTGAGCAACATGGAGCACTTCTTTGTTCAGCAGCTTCTGCATATTGCCCAGTCTTTTCAGTGCACAAGGGCTATGACTGTAGTGTTCTACCATTGCTTTTGCCTTCTTACATACTTTGTCACTCGCAAGGGTATGCGACGTCACATCGCTAATCACCACCTGCAGTGTGTGGTCTAAAAAGGCTCGCTGGAGGCACGCCAGTCTCCCCGGCAGCCATCTGGATACTGATGCACTTGTACACCACAACGTACTTCACATTTTCAGCTAGTGTCTCCCAGTCAGTGCACAGCTGCTCTAATGACCCTCCGGCAAACCTAACGTGTTCAAAGTGAAGTTCATCTCAAATTTCAAAGTAATTTAATGGCACGTCAGGCTTTTATAAAACCCTCATTGACACGAAAGGTCCGCATATCACTCGTAAAAGTTAGAGTGCCATTTTGTCTGTAATATGAGCGTGTGCACAGTGAATTTTAGAACCGAATGGAATACCAATCAAATAGCGATGACACTGAATCGAATTCGAACAGTTTTCTAATACTAAGGCAACCGTGCTCAAATCAGCCCTAGATGGTAATTTAACGCTTCTAAAACAGCCCGAGAACTCCCCAACATTTTATTTGAAACAAATATTCACTAGGTTTAACAAAGGAACATTAGGATTACTTTTAACCGACAAAAAATACGTCAATTTCGTAAACTGGGGCAGCGCTTCCTCTATTTTTCAGTGCCTGGGCGAACGCTCTCCTCGGACCATCAAGCACGCGCTTCGGCTCCGCTCGCCGCTGCCGCCTGGTGGCGCTGTGCAAGTAGACTACGGGAAGCTGGCGCTGAGCGGCCGCGCGTATTACGAAGCTCCCGAATTCGTGTTTGTATTCTAGTTTAATTGAATTCCTGCTTCTCACAGGCTTTCACAGCTGCAGGGAGGATGAAAGGAAACGCGAACATAGTGACGCACTGTTTTTCATCATGCTCTGACCGTGGTGGCAATAAAAAGATGCTAGATGGCCTGATTATATATCATGGATGACTCCGTCTTTTCATCAATGATCCGGGCTACAACCACTTGAAAGTAAATGTGAAACAGCAAAGAATGTAGATGCCGCATGTTCGTGTTTCTTTCCATCCCCACTGTACTTATTCTGCAGGCAGTCTGTGAGGCCCTGCAGCCGGTTCGATACTCACATTCGAGTTTGATAGTGTTCGCGTTTTATTTTCTATTTCAGGCTATTGCAAACGCGTCATTCGCATGCCTTAGTATGTCGTTCCACTCTGCAAATGGAACGGAAAGAAATCACGATTGTCTTTTATTTATTTCCGTTTATTGATAAGGAAAAAAATATCTCACGGGGTTCCTTATGCGTTCACCTAAGATGACTGAAAGGCAAAAGCCATCTTCTTTTTCTTCCCAGTCAATGTACTGAACATCCCTTGACTCCCACCGAGATATTTTTGCACTTAACATGGTTTTCCTACAGCATCAAGGATCGGTAGCACTGCAAGCTTTCAGCACCTCAGCTGATTATGCACTGCCTCCGTGATCGGCCCTTTTTGACCAAGCGAAGGAGTAATATTACACGTCACGTCGTGTGACGTCACGATGATGTCTCCAAAATTTTATGATCTGTGACGTCATATGATGACGCCATCACGTAATGACGATTTCTGGCATCACTCGTGTTGAAGCCACCGATGATCAATTTTAGCATTTGAGGAGCCATTTAAGGTTTTCGCCTTAATACAGTGTTCGACTGTCGTTCCATGAAATTCCAGCTGCCGCTGGTAATCGGGAAAGGTGACTTGCAGCAATTAGGCGGGATAACTGGTCTCCTAATACATCTTCAAACTACACTAGAATATGTAGCCGTAATTTACGAACCGAAGATTTCATAGATATAAGAAGCGGCGGCTATGCAGTAGCGTCAGTATTTGCAGACTACCCTTCACGTTTGCAGCCCAAGGTAACAACTGAACCAAGCATGGCAAGTATCACTAAACGTGACCGTGCTGTGTCTCAACAGTCAGCGAATGCATGTACCAGTAGCAACACTGCCCCGCGATCGCCGCCATGTGCAGCACTGACATTAGGTCCCGAAGCTTGAAGAATCGAGCCCATGGACACCACATGCGCTACCGGCGATACAACTGACAATCATCATGTAGAGTGTCACAATGAATGCCTGCACAAGGCTGAACAGGATGCACCATGTGACAAAAGCATCCAGGTCGATAACCATTCGGCCTCTACTTTGCTCACTATCGAAAATGCCAAATGGAAGAGAAAAGAACGATACTGAGGAGCCAGATACTGAGGCTACAACAACCCGCCTGACGAATACAAAGACGAGCTCAAGCAACTGGCAGCAGGTCGCATTTTTCACGCCTGTCACATTGACTCAAGTTGAGAGTTGGCACTACGACTTTAGACTTGAACAACAGCGTCTGCTCACACACATCGGCCAGAGTTGCAGGAAGCGTCCGGAATATGCAGCTGTTTTTGTTTGTTTTTCGTACCACCATGATTTAACTGGTTTAAGCTCTGAAATGGTGGAATCGCTTGGCATAGTTCCTCATTTCCTGGAACCAGCTGTCGCTTTCTCTCGGTGGCAACAAATGCAATTCAATTCTCAAAAGCTTTACGAAGGAAACGGGTGATCACGCATATCCCTGGAAGCAGTCTAGTGACATTTCATACTATTTAGCGCATGAACTCCAGGCCTACGTATAGTATGTGCTACACCAGCAGGTGGTAGCACGCATCGGGGAACATTAAGTGCCCAAGCTTTCAGTATTAGCTCGGTGGCGAATGCTGCTTTCGAAAATCAACTTTCAGACAGCCAAAAACCGACTCTCAGTCAAGCGAACGAAATGGTGACGAAACTATCTTCCGCGCGTCACTAATGCGATCTCTGGTATCGGCCTAGCAGACGACGCGCGAGCATCTCGATCAAATCGCCGCGAACGACACACGACATTGAAATGGGCTGATTGGCCAGAACGACAAGAGCTTCATGATTCCCGTTTACAAGTTTTCATTATACTTTAAACAACACGAATAGAGCCGAAAACTGAACCATATAACAGCTTCGAATGCAGCCACGGCATTCGTTTCCGCGAACGACGATGCGACGGCGAGTCTACTACGGTGGCGGTCTTCAGCGGCTAAAAGCTGCACTAACGCCGACGGCCGGTTCCCATTGCGCTCTCTCCGTTGCCCAGGCACAGGAAGATAGAGGCGGCACTGACTGAGGTAAGCTCGTATAAAGCAGCAACCAGAGCCTTAGAAATATTTTGTAACTGCAGGTTGAAATAAAGCAGCGACTTTAGTATTCAAGGTGGCACATTGCCAACAGCTTTTAATAACACTTTTACACAAATATTAAAAAATATTCATTGGAGAACATCATCACGAACATCATGATGAAGATAGTGGATTGATGACTCTGCTGCTTCGGCAACACTGGAGTTTTCATCCTGTAAACAATATATATTGTAGTGTCGATAGTCCCGTAAAACCTTGGGCTGCATGTATCTTGGTAATTTGATGACTAAAACAAGAAACGTTACCCCTCTTCGTTCCAACGTTTGTTCCTTTGAGGTTTTTTCATTGTTGCTTATTCTTAGAAAAATATTTGATATTTCTAACACGCACTATTCGATTCGAGTATCGAATCAAATAGAATGCTATTCGACTCGCTATTCGAAATTTTCCAATATTCGCCACACCCCTAGTCTATAAGTGCCTTTCACATTGCTGTCACTGTACAGGCCTGGGGCGAGTACACGCAACAATTTCGTTTGACATGGTAGGCTGTAGCTGAGTAGAGCTTGTCTCATGAGGGTCTTGAATCCCCAGTTTATACAAGGCTGTAACATTAAAGACCGACCTAATGCAACCATCTCTGCCACTTTCTGATGAAGTGCATTTTCTTTCTTATGAGACGAAAGCTGCTTTCTTGGTGGAAGCGTATCATTCTGCGTTGGTTGACTCTTCAAAGGCATGTTTGCACTGCATTTTCTGTACTCTTTCATCGACAAAGGGCGCTGTTTCGCATAATTATGAAGAATTGTCATTGTTCCTCTCAACGCCTGAAGAACACGTTCACCACGACTAACACAGAGCTGTCGCTGATTAAAGTTTTTGTAGTCAGTAAGAGCTCGTTAATTCGAATTTCACGGGACCGAAAAAAATGTCAAAATTAACCAGATGTCGAGTTATCGAAAGTATCAAGAAAAGAATAAATAAATGTCTATTGTATAAATTCACTTCACTTTCTTGAGCAACACGTAAATCCTGTACTTTTTTTGCATCAGAGCAGTATAAAAGCTGCAATTTTCATCATCCTGCGACTTCATTGACAATACGACCACGGCGTCAGACTTCTGTGTTTAATTAGCTTGAAACATGCCATGCACCCCTCCCTTATTACGTATACCACTGCCACCACCATGCAGGCGTGAAGATACAGTAATACCTCGTTAACTCGAAGTAGTAAAAACCAGAAAAAATTTCGAGATAAGCAGATTTCGAGATAAGCAAAGTTGGACAAATTCCATTGAGAAGTTCAGTTCTAGCTAGAAACGTTATTTCTGCTGACCAGTTTCTTAACAGGAGCGCCTAACTGGCTCTTTGTAAAGGTTTTGAAGAAAAATAATGACATACCATCGCTATTAACCAGCTGTGTTTTTCGACACTGCCTTTTTATTTAGTGCAGAGAGACCGACTAAGGCTGGTCCTGCCTCTCAGTAACACTTGTACCTAGCAAAGCTTTCTCGAGTTGCTTAACACGTCGCATGTGCCGATCATCCGCGCCGCTGCACTCAAATTTATTTCGCATCAAGCGAAGCATGTTTCTTGTTTCGGCGGATGTCGTCACACCTCGAGTAGCTGCGTCGACGCTGCCGCGATCACTGTGCGTGACGCCACATTGTTTGGCTTAAAAAATGGTCAAACCAGCCGATGTCGCAGGCTAGATCAGTTTAGCCCACCGCCATAGAGTTTCATACAATACCCTAGAGAGGAAACTGGCGCTGCGATCGTTCAACCACCATGGGAATGATGGGAAGTACAGGCTTCGGAATGGATAGCGTTAGCTAGCGAACTGTCTATGGATCTTTTTCTACAGTTTCAGTTTCGTTCTTTGCGAGGCGTGGGTAGTGGGGTGCGTTTCAAAGCATTCAAGCAGCGCCTTTGTTGTTCAAAGAGGCTGAAGACCGCTAGACCTCTTGGTTAGCTGCGACGCTGCAGCTTTACAGGTTGTATTTGACAGTTGTAGCAAAGCGCGTGCACTCACCGCTGCGCACAGAGGTAGCGTCCCATGTCAGTGCAGCAAACTGCATCGAGTTCACGTTTGTTTGATAAGCGCGTCTAACCAAAACTCGTTCAAATCAGCTGCAAAACAACGGCGAAGCTAAGTAGACGCACCGTCGCGCTCCTTTGACTCGACTTCACAACAAAGCGAGAGATGCGTTGGAGGCAGACCACTGAACAGACGCACCTGGCATCGCAGCAGACGATACGTTAAGTGTTTCTCACTCAATACAGTACTGTTATTCCATAAATAGATAATGCGTACTTTCGAGGGAAAAACAAGCATGTTTCTTTTCAAGTGTTGTACAAAAATAATTCATTATTTGGTGATGCCAAATCTGGAACACAATTGCAGAGCATCGCATACCCTGGTGGTTGAACTTGTTCACGTTTCAGTTCCATCGCACGGTCACGCAATCTTTTTGCAACAGGTTTTACGTACAAAAGAATGAAGCAAGTTTTAATTGGAATTAACTTCATATCACTTTGTTTTACACTCGGCAAACAAGCGTTGCGAATCTCAAGACCTAATCCATCCGAAGCAAATCGAAGCCTGTACTTCCCGTCATTCCCATGGTGGTTGAAGCGCGTCTCAAGGAGCCCGCGTAGACACTAGCGCCAGATTCCCCTCTAGGTATTATTGTAAGAAACTCTATGCCCACCGCTAAGTCCAGAGAATCGGCCTTATCTGTCGATGTGACTGGAAGGGCTCCTCTCGCACGATGCCACACATTCAGCGCCGTTCTGACGTCCGGAAACTTCGAGCCTCGAATCCGTTTCTTTGATTAGGGCTACCTTTCTTTGCAGCATCAGTGACTTGCTTTGCTTGGTGGCGTATCCTCACCACATCGCATGGCCGACGAAAAAATCTGCGCGACGTGCCTTGCGTAAATAAAATGCCGAAATCGCATCTGACGGTAACAAAACGTGTACGACCCGAGCTATTTGCAGGGCCTGCTTATGTGCACGTCTATAGCGTCACATGACGTGACACAGGGTTGCTCGACAAAGTTGGTATGCCGCTGGGTTCCGACTTTACTTTCGGGAACAGTGTTCACTTCGTCGTAAACGCGGCAGCCTCGCGCGAACCTTGTGAAACGTATGACATTTTGCCGCTAGTATTTTGTGAAACGGTTCGGCGGCGAAGTTTTGGTTCCATTCTCAGTCGAGATTTCGAGATAACCGAAAGTGGGCACGGAAATGCTTCGAGATAAAGGGCAATAAATACATTGCACCTATGGGAAATTGTTCGGTACCGCGGAAAACTTCGACTTAGCCGATTTTTCGAGATATGCGAGTTCGAGTTAACGAGGTATTACTGTAGTTCTTTTGCAGGTAAAATGGCCGGCTACTGATAGTTTGTCCATCGCGATGTAGCAAACGAGTTTTTTGCCAGCATGCCGACCACGGCTGAAAGCTTTTCATCTTCAACAGAATCCGCCATCACGTTTGAGCTTTGTGACATTGTGCACACATTGCATCAAGTTAAAACGAAGCTGCTGAGTGCTCGAAACTGAAGATAACGATGCGGACAGCGGCGCCTTGTTGTGGTTGTCTGTGAACACTGTTTTTGCTCTTTTTGTCACACATTTGCGGCGTTTCACGCTTGGCGTGCTCCGAGGATCGTCTGAAGTAACCAGGTTGCGGCGAAATATGACCAAATTAACGAGAGTTTTATGCCATTAAACAATGCATATGCTGGCCGGGTCCAGGGAACACGTCCGAATTATCCGATTTTCCAAATTAACATGGGCCAAATTAACAAGCTTTTACTGTATGTACTGCCAAAGATGACTTTTTCTGGCTTTCTTTTCCTGCATGCTCATTGGCTCACCATCAGTAGTTGGTGCCATTCTAGAAGAACATGTTCATTCAAGGACTGTATCAGTACTGAGGAAATTGTGACTAACGCTGCGGTTCGGTAAGTATGCTGTTCGTTTGCCTCGCAAACCAGCAGCATGTACAGTCGACTCCCGATAATTCGAAGTCGCTTAATTGGAATTATCGGTTAATTGGAAGTGGAGTGGGGGTCCTGTCAGTTTTGCATGCAGTTCAACAGGAAGAAATTCTCGGTAATTGGAAGCTAGAGGTCTGAAATTTCGGTTAATTCGAATTTATTTTCAATCGAATTCCCGGAGGAAATCGTAATGTTTGTTAAATTTTCTATTTTTGAAGTGCTAAACAACAATGCGTGTGCGACCGGCACCCAAGGGCATCGCAGTTGACCACAGCGCCGCAGCTCAAAGCGTCAGCTGATGGCATCGCAGTTGCATGCAGCGCCCCAGATCACGAAGCGGCTGCTCCGGCGGTTCCAGTTCCGGGCCTCATTGTTGATCTCGCTACGGTCGTGTGCGGACTCAGCGTTTCCACGTGCGACGAAGCTCCACGTGCATTTACTATGGCAACTCGCGGGCCTTATCGGACGCTTGACTTGGCGACGAAAGTCAAAATTTTGAAAGAAGTTGAACAAGGAGGCACCGCCAAGCAAGATATTGCGCGGAAATACGGCATCAAGCCTAATACCCTGTCTAAACATCCTGAAGAACAAGCGCTCGGTACTGGACGCATTCGAAAATGACCAGTTCAAGATGTCTCGCAAGAGAATGCGCACCGGCGCCCACTCGGAGTTAGAGCAAGCGCTGCTCATCTGGATTCGGGAGGCTCGAAGCAACAGACTTCCTCTCAGCGGCGATATCGTTGCAGCGAAAGCGTCATCGCTTGCGATTATGCTAGGCATCGAGAACTTTGCTTCGTCCGATGGGTGGCTCACACGGTTCAAGCAACGCCACGACATGGTGTTTAAAAGCGTGAACGGGGAAAGGGCTGCCGTCAACGCTGCAACATGTGCTACGAGGAGGGAAAATCAGCTTCGCAAATACTTGGGAGAATATCGGCCGGAAGATATCTTCAATGCCGACGAGACAGCACTTTTTTACAGAATGTTGCCCGAGAAGACGCTGACCATTAAGGACGATGACTGTGCTGGAGGGAAGCATAGCAAAGAAAGAGTGTCGGTGCTGATAGCGGCGAACATGACGGGCACTGAGCGATGTCGCCTGCTCGTGATAGGCAAAGCTGCTAAGCCTAGATGTTTCAAGGGCGTGAAAACGCTGCCTGTCGACTACGTGTGCAACAGGAAAGCGTGGATGACCGCAGACCTATTCAAGGATTGACTGACAAAATTGGATCGCAAGTTCGCGTTATCTAAACGCAATGTATTGCTCCTTGTGGACCAATGCAGTGCACACATGAATGTGCCGCCCTTGAGTGCAATACGTGTCGCCTACCTGCCAGCGAACACCATCGGTGTTACAACCACTGGACCAGGGGATCATCAAAAACGTGAAAGTACTGTACAGGAAGCATCTTCTTGAGCGGATGCTGTTGTGTATGGACAATGCAAGTCGGTATGAGGTGAGCCTTCTCAGTGCTATTCATATGCTGGCGCGAGCGTGGGGTCGCGTAAAGGACGAAACCATTGCGAACTGCTTTAGGGCGTGCGGCTTCATTCCAAGTGGTGCAGATGATGACGCGTCTTGTACAGTGGGGGAAGAAGGCACAGTTGAGCTTGACGTCGATGGTCTCCTGCCAGCTCTCGGTGACGTCCCTTTCGAGGAGTACGTTGCCACTGACAGTTCGGTAGAAACGTGCGGTGCACTGTCGGACGCTGAGATCGTGGAGATGGTTCGGCCCAGCGAGCCTAGTCACGAAACTGAGGTTGACGACGACAACGCCGCAAGTGAGCCACTACCGTGGGTTGCTGATGTAGCCGCAGGCCTTGCCCTCGCGCAGCGGTTTTTCACTGCTGAGAGCAACACCGAGGAAGCACTCGGGCACATATACAGCCTGCAGGACTTGCTTTCTGCTGCAAGATTCAGCAAACAGAAGCAAACGGCAATCACAGATTTTTTCTCATAAACTGCTTTGAAATAAATGTATTTTTCGTTCATTGTGGTTAATTGGAATTCCGCTTAATTCGAAGTTTTTCACGGTCCCCGTGAACTTCGTATTAACGAGAGTCGACTGTACTAGCACAGAGCGAGCCGGTGATGGCGATCGCCTTTACCTCGCCAGTGATGGTGACATAAGGCTACAGTGCTGAGGTAACGACGGCATAAACTTGTTGAACAAGTCGACGTTTTCCATTTAAAGATGCAAATGCCATAATCTTGATGGATTTTTAATTTGATTTTAGGGCATTCTTGCTGTCTTAGCTCTTTGCAACCACTAGCACTTTTTATTAAATATTTGCAGACATGAATCAAAATTTATATCTCACCACTTCTCGAAATCTGTCATTTTATTTTACACACAAAAATCTTCCTTAATGTTAGTCAAACAATTGCATTATGCATGTACTTTGTGTATTCAACGTGCACTTCAGCACAGAAATTGCAGCTATAGCTGTAATACATTAGAACCCCGCTTATATATGTTCCGTACTTACACATTGTCCCATGTATAAGTTTTGTGGTGTCTGGTCCCAGCAAAGAATCTACAGTCACCTATGCATTAGAATCGTCTATTCACGTGCTGTTCCTGCAATGCATCTGCCTGATATGCTGTGAAATGTCACTGCTCTGAATATGGTGAGGAGGTAGGCCAATGAGTTTGGCAATATGGACTGCCATGAGGCCATCCAAGTGTTCGAAAAGGGTCTGGCTCTGGCAGAGACGTGAAAGAAATGCCAGACTTTCATCAAAGGCGTCCTTAAGCCATAAACAGATGATTAAGTTTATCTAAGGGAAGGCCGTGAGCCGTGTTTTATTATTTAGCAGCTGTTTTTCTAGATTTTAGCTACATGTTCGCGTTATATGTTTCCCGGCTACTGCGTTTTCTTTCGCGGTCCTGTGAAAAACATACTAGGGGGGGGGGGCTGCGCTGTTTAGCGTGCCTAACTGCGAAATAAGAATGGCACTAAGTCACTAAGAGCTTATTGGTTCACTACATTTGTTAGAGCTAGACTCAAAATGAAACTGCCTCGTCCCTTTGTGCACACTGGCTCTTGCGTTGCACATTGTGCCAACTTACCTCTCCTGTCAGCCAACTGGAGTAATCACTGACCAAGTACACCGCCAAATTGGCAACCTCGGGTATTTCCCCTTGCCTCTCTATGGCACCCTTCACGGCTTCTTCGGTAAAGCGGCCATCGGGGTCTAGCCTGCTGGAGGCACCCTAGACGAAAGCACAAAAAGCCCGGTTGTGTATTAGCAGAATACAAACTACAAGATCCACAAGGCCAGCATGCTTACACCAACAGCCCAAGAGGTAACATGTGGCATTCACCAAAGCAATAATTAACGCATCTTTGCGTCTTTGCCATATTGATGTAAACATGGTTTGTACTGAAGATTAGGGATGTGCGAATAGTAAATTTTAGGTAGAATAATTTCGTGATTTGGTCGAATAATTTCTAATTAAATAGTTCGAATAGCATATATCACATATTATAAAGAAAAATGAGCATGTACCTATGTCATGTCCCAACTAACCTGCACAATATTTTTAAAGATTGGAACGAGGTATGTGTGAATTGCACTTCTTTGGTTTGTAGTAAAGTGGAAGCAACTTTGGATAGTAGCAGGATCTGAATTTCAGTACGATGCCAGTGATAACCGGTAAAATACGTTACGTTTAACATTTACTATTCTTATCCCATATAAGACTGTATAAGAAGCCTTTAAACTTAAAAAATAATTAATCGATATGCGGGTAATATGTTCATCTAAAGGGACACTAAAGGCAAATAACAATTTATGTCAGAGTGAAAGGTGAATGTTTGAGAAAGCCTAAAACGTCAGTATTATCAACAGCAGTGCTCTACTAATCGAGAAATTAAGGTAAATGTAGGACATGATATGCGCCACCAGTCGGACATTTTGGAATGAGCCCGATGACGTCAAGAGTCCCGAGTACAATTAATCACTAGTACTCAAACTAATTATAATAAAAAAATAACATTGCCTACATTATAAAACGCAATAAGATTCTGCTTGTGCGTTTCTGTTCCATTCATGGAAAAAAGAACTTTGCGTTACCAAGGAGAACGGCACGGATGGTTTAAAAGTTCTGTTTTCACCGGGCTGCTCACCGCTCACGCGGTCGCATCTCAGTGGTAGTTTTGTTATCACATACTGTTGCGCGTGCTTTGTAAACTCATAAAAGTCGCTCTAACGGAAAGTTAGACAAACTGGTGCGTCCCTGCTATGTTGCCAGGTGCCTGAATGGTGGGCGCCGCTTGAGCAACAGCTGCTGTAGTAAAGAAACCGACGTTACTTTTCAATGGGTGCCCTAATAAACCCCTATGCCGAAGTAGCAGTGTGCCATCCCTCTGAGACAGTGTGCTAAACGATCAAGAAATCTGTGTGTGTGCTTGCTGCACTTTGGTGCAGAGGATTACCTACGAGATCAACCACAACTTGGCAAGGCTTGCAATGCACCCTTCAGAGCAGAAACAGCAGCGTCGGTTAACGGGCATTAGTAAAGGCGGGCAATGTTGGGCAAGGCAAACGCTACGTCAGGAGCCTCTTTCCAGGTGGGTGATTTGAAGTGCGCTAACGCTGTGTGGACCACTAAAACGTGACTTTCTTTCAAAATAAGCATCTCCTTGGCACGAAACAAGCACTACGAGGTTTCTGGAACGTTATTTCAGCGACCAACTTCGGCAACATTTGCCTTTAGTGTCCCTTTAACTTCGAAGTGAGGCTTTGTGGTAGTGCGGACTTTTCCTGGACAGATGTTTTTACGACATAGCACTCCTACGCTGCAGTGAAACCACCTTTACAAAGGGTTTACATGCGGTCTAATATGTCGCCTGTTCGTTCACTTCGAATACTTCGAAAATTTTAATAACTTAAATTCATGTCGAAGCGAGTTCGAATATTCGAAATGCTCGAATATTTGCACATGCCCACTAGAGATACCGAAGTCACGAAGTAGCAATGGCAGCCAACAATTCTGGAAGCATACACGTGAGCATCAATAAAGGTGCGACAATTGTTGAGCACAGTTTGCCACAGGCCTGCACACTTGCAAAAGGACAATCACAAATTATTTCTATATCAGGCAACACTGACATTTATTATCATTTCTTCTTTTGTCACTAGGCATGGAGAACATGTGTACGTATTATCACACTCGATATGAGCCGCAACACACAAGCGCTTTGCCACGTGCTCGTGCATGGTCACTGATCTGGAGCCCACCAACATATGCAAGGTGCATGGGCTTGATAAACATGCCGGCAAAAAGAAACAGTAAAGCTTCATTAATACAGAGGAGGCAAAGTCATGAATAAGTATGTCATTCGTAAATGTAGGTATTACACAACTTAACCAACAACTAGATTAGCAGTGATGCTACCGAGGACTTCTGATTTGGAGCAATTTTTGGAGCAGCAAAATTTCTATCTTGGAGCACTTTGGAGCAGGTAATTTTGCATCTGGAAGCACTCTGGAGCAGCAAATTTTACATCCTGGAGTGCACTACTGAAGCATATTGCATTAACATTCAAGCCCCTGAATATTACTATGGGGCTCTTATGAAGGCTAGAAATATTTCGATTCATTGCAAATCTCGTGGAAAAAATCATCTCAGGAGAACACCATACTTCACTCGCTAATGAAAAAATAAGGGCTCATGCAGTTGAGTGTTCTGGATTAACCTCTTCGGCGATTATTTTCGGCACTAACAAATAAACAGAATACTGGATAAATAAAATTGCATTTTGTGAAATACCACTCTAAATACATCTACGTGGTTATAAGCAGACGTGGTAGACAAATGCCGTGATGTACAGCGGTGCCTGAATGCCAAAGAGCCACACTGTCCCTAATGCATTCCCCTAAGAAAACTCCAAGGCGAAAGCCAGGTTCTTCTCGATCGACGGGTAGATCCTCCCCCTCCCTCTCTGCAAGCTTTCTGCACTTCACCTGGTTTTGCGCTAGCTCCATGATCGGAGCACCGATCACGGAAGCAGTGTAAAGCAACGATATCATGTGATGACGTCATCACGTGACATTACGATATATGACGCCATGATGACGTCGCAAGTTTTGACGATCTATGACGTGATGATGACGCCATCACATGATGATTATTTCTTGCATCAATCGATTGACGTCGCCGACGGTCAATTTTCGTGTTTGATAAAACATCTATGGCTTTTGCATAAATATTGCGTATTGAACGTTAACAGCCTGGCTGTTAACAACCTGGCCTTACATACCAAACTGTCCTCCACCATGTCACCTTTGTGCCATGCGCGAAACAGCTTCGCTTATCATCCACTTCACAGAGTAAAATGGCTCCTCAATTTTTTTTATGTTTTATTGTGATAGCAATTATATGGACACTCTCAGCGGATTTTTGCCGTCGCCGTTGCCGTAATATTCCGTATAAAGTCCAAATTAATAACATCACTACGCCTCAAGCGGAGATTAAACTAGCTGGCCGTCTGTCTCCGTCGCACGGAGAACGCATGAGATAACATCTTCCCGTGTGCAGGCCTGCCGTCGATTGCTCATCAAACAGAGAGGAAACGCCCCGCACGTCTTTCGTAAGGAGCACGAAGGGATGCCAGGGGAGCGGGGGGTGGGGGGTGGGAACCGCATCGTTCGAAGGACGCAGTCACTCGCGCGCGCGCTATCTCGAGGTATCAGGAGACGGTTCGTAAACTTGCTGTGCTCTCAACGCTTACTTCGTGTTCAGAGAACTCAGAGCATGAAAACACTTCGGTTCCTGGAGCGGCCATATTCCCTTAAACCAGCGTTTTGTTGAGTTACACGAGATCAGATCCAAAAGAGTTAGCTGCGAGCTTTACTTCGTTTAACAATACAATTTGTTAGTATCGCATTCATTGCTTCGCCCTTAGGCGAAACTGAGTTTTTTTAACCGTCGGCTATTGACCTCGAAAGCGAGGGGCGGATGTGTAACATGGCGTAGCCGCTTCACTGTGGGCCGTCAGCGATGGGCCCGCTACCGACAGCTGCACATTTGCGACTGCTCCGACCAGGAGATATGCTTTTAGGAGCTGGTTCGCCAGGTCCTTAAGCTGGGGCAATGTCCCGCGTTGTAAGCGTAACCATAGTTCCATAGGCGACCGCTACAGGCGCAGCTCGCGCGAAAGAGAAGTCTTCTACCTTTTCTTTTTCGAGCGCCTTGATGATGACATTAACGCAGGCAAAACCACAAATAGCATAGCCAACTGTAGCATGCGCACGCTCGCGCGAAAGAGAAGTCTTCTTCCTCTTGCTCTTTGAGCGCCTTCATGATGACATTAACGCAGGCAAAACCACATATAGCATAGCCAACTGTAGCATGCGCGCGCTCGCGCGAAAGTAAAGTCTTCTTCCTCTTGTTCTTCGAGCACCTTGATGATGACATTAACGCAGGCAAAACCACATTTCCTCGATTTCCTCGACCACACGTTTGGCCACAGCTGCGAGGTCTGCGACCGCTTGTGGTTCGACAACAACCTGACCACAATTGCTACTGTAACAACATGTGACGTCTTTACATGATAGTAGAGGAATTGTACGGAGCATTCACGGTTTACCCGATTATCTCCGAGCCAGCTCCTCAATCATTATTCACTTCGTGGATATGGCGTAATTTTTTATTAATGAGATTACATTTTTAAAAAGCAAGCAAAAATTGGAATTGGAACCCTAGCACGTGAGCTCGACAGGGCGGGGCCTTTTAGGGGGGTATTTACCGCAGAGTGATTACAAACTCGGATGTGCTGGTAGAAGGAATTACGAAAAAGCTCTTCTGGATGAAGATCCATGGATAAAGTATATCTGAGGAAAAGTGTCAACGCGTTCCCATCGTTCGCGTGTTCTTCCATAAAGGCGAAGCAAGGAAAATTCTATATTGTTCCATATATCTACTGCTAGCGATCTCAGATTTCATTCACGATGTCCAGAAACAGAAGTGACAGACATTTTAGCGGCACGCATGTAGTTATTACTGAACATTGCTTTCCTTGCGTGCCATGGGACGCTTGAAACGAGCAATCAGCAACGTTTCTGGAACAGACGACGTTCGCCGATGAATCGCCGTCGCACTTTCTCGCTACCGATAGGCCTAGACGTCACAAGCCTCTGCGGAGAGCGCGTTTTGCTGTCGAGCCGACTTGCAAAACAAAAGCTGCGTCGGCACCGTGCGTGGCATCGTGGCTTACTCGGGACGCATGCGCGAGCGCTATTTATTCAGCGGAATAATTCTTGGTCCATCGTTGCGACTTTGGATGCCCCAAGATCAAGCTGCACATGTTCTGACGCGCCGGCGGTGCGATTTTTGGCGATAGACGCCCCTAAACCCGAGACTTTGGCGCAGTTTGGCGCAATTTTCGTCGATATTATCAGGATGGCGCAGCAAATACAATTTGGCACACTTTGGCGCAGGAGTGGAATCACTGGATTAGTTACTAATTACCCAATGAAATTGAAGAAATGTTAGTGTGCAATGATTTTTTAATAAATAAGAATGAATTCAAGGAGAGTTTGTTCCTGTGCATTGAACGAAAAGTTGGTCACTTGTGGTTGCCACAATGTCATATGCGATTGTAGCAAACTGCCCAGGTAGCTTCCTGAGTAGCTTCCATCATAGAACAGTCAGAATCATCTGCTTCCATGTTATTGTGGCCCCTATCCCCACTGTTCTTGACATTCTTAGGCTCGGGCAAGTAGCAACAACAGCAACAATTTTACCATCTCGACAGCGTGATGGTGCTGCCACCTCATCGTAAATGTCTGAATTTCGTCTCCGATCCTGAATTTCTCTGACCCCACATTCAAAGTTAAGTTTTACCCTAATCAGCGAACAGGCAAAGCACGTCGAGGAATGCTTTCTGTCGAAAAACAACCCCACAAAATATGTCTCAGTGCTTACGGGCAAGGAAGAAAACGGTACAACTGAAACGCCGAAAGTTGCATACTGTGACCACACGATCCCTTTATTTCGCACATAATGTGCCATAAGAGGCTCACCTTGGTGTAGACAGGCCCAGGCTCAATGCAGTTGAAGCGCATACCGTACTTTGCCCACTCTGCTGCAAGTGACCTAACGGCAAACAAGCAAAAAAAATTACACATCTGGTTGAATCAACCAATAAAGCTACATAGCTTTGAAGTACCCTCTGTAGAAATGTGTTTTTTTCATTCACTTTTGTGTTTCTTTCCCTTATCAACATGACACTTCAATTTAAACAACAATCATTCAGTTAATGCACTACAGAAGTTCATTAGTTCATGAATGGTATGACACTGCATGTCAAAACTGGGTCACAACAGAAATACAGTTAAACCTCAATATAATGAAGCCACTAAAATTGGCAGTTTACTTTGTTATATCAAATACTTCATTGCTATCAGCATCAAAACATAGCTGACATAGAAGCAAGGTTATCGAAGTTCTGTACGTCACAGTCCATGGTGCTAAGTGACATATGCAAGAGGCAGTCTGCATTAGGGTTTACCAACTGTGGCTATCTAGTGTCAAGAAGCAGAACTATGACGAGTGTAGTCGCCACTTGTTCCATGTGGGACCAATTTTTATTGATGACGAGTATAGTCGTCATCGGTGATTTTGGTACCAAATCTCAGGACGACTATACTCTTCAACGGGAGCAAAGGGATGAAGAATAAAGCAGCTGAAATATGAAGGAAGCCCCGCGAAACCACAGTGCACTGAACGTATTAAGAACTGCCATCTGCTGGAGATATCGGTGAGTGCAATAGCACAACAGTATAGCAGCCCCCAAAATGGCATTTCTTCAAGTTTAATCTAGGCTGGTGTTTCTCACGCAGCCTAAAACAAACAAGGTGTGTTCACTGAAAGCGTGCTCAAAGAAAACAATGCTGCTGTGGTAGCACATACAGATGTTCCCTTTCATACCACACAGAACCACTATTAACCAATTAGAAGTTCCAGGAACACTGCACAGTCCTAATGGCACCACCTTAAACATAAGGGGCCTATCTGGGGTTACAATGGTGGTCTTTTCCTTGAAATCGGGATGTGATGTAATTTACCAGCAGCTGAAGCACAGGTCCACTGAACAAAAGAGGGCATATGAGGTCAGTCTAATGCATCATCAATATGTGAAAGCGGGAACACGTCCTTTTTTTTGTTACGTCAATCAGCAATGGTTAATGCAAAATCTTGAAAAACCACCTTACTTTTTCACAAGCGTGAATGGAGCTGCCCAGCGTCTTGCTGAATTATTCTGACCAAAGGAAAAAAAAAATGTGCGTCTGTAAACAAGGGCTGCTTAACTACTGCTGAACCTCGTTATATCAAACAATCAGCTGATCACAAGATAGTTCAATATAGCCAAAATTAATACAATATTGGAGTAGTTGTGATGAGACACTGCCATAACCACTGATTTAGTACTGAACTGCAGCCATACTTTTCAGCAGAGTGTTAACCTTTCTTTTTCTGCATATGCCACAATCGTATGACATGCATGACTGCACAATACAGTACCAAACATACAACTACAGCCTTTGAGAAAGAAATCATCAAGCATGGAATGTCCCTGAAGCCAACATTTCAACAAAGGGATGTGTGTCTGTCGACAAAGACGAGTCGTCTTGCGAAGATGTTGGTTCTAGTGCCATTCCTAGTTCGATAACTTCTCAACACTTCAAGCCAATGTCTTTCACCGGTCTTCTGGCTTGCTTAATGTTTAATCACTACAATTCGAGAAAAACTTACTTCTAAGTAAGGATAAACAATAACGAACTGTACTTCTTCATTCGAAGCGCTGCTTTTGGCGCTGCAGTTTGTGCGGGAATCACAAGTGCCTTTTTTGAACAGCTTACAGCGCTAAACAGACGAGGACGAAGTTCAAAGAAGTTAACATGTCGTTACCTTCTTTGAACTTTGTCCTCGTCCGTTTAGCACCGTAAGGTGCTAAAAAATGAACTATCACCAACTAGCCCACGTTTCGCTTCTTGTCACAAGTGTCTTTCAGGTCACTGCTGTCTGCCAGTGCGTTGCATGAATGTCTGCTGCCTGTCTTCAGAGTGCACACAGTCTAAAGATCTGGCGTTTGACATATACACTTCATGCTTGACCAAAATAGCTATGTAAAGTCTGAAAGGCCTGCATTTACAGTACATCCAGCGGCTCGTTCACACCAAAGTATTCGGTGTCCACAGCAACAGAAACTTTCCTGCCGCTGAAATTACAAATTGATCACACTGCCAATCCTACACAGTGTGGTGCTGCTGCATAGCCCTGAAAAAGCGTGCGCACTGTTCACACCACTGGCTTGCACGCAGCGTGCATGCTTTTTTGTGCGAGTCGGTGTTTGTCACTACGTTGCACTTGTGAGGGCTTAGTGGCAAGCATATTCATGGTATTGAATCATGAGCAGAGCGCTGCTGAGAATGGTGCAACTACTGCACTGCATTCTGACTAGTTGCAAAGAGGGATTCTGATAGCGGCAGCAGCAAAAGGAGGCCCAGACTAGATTGTCAGAGATAGGGCCTTTTCAGCAGTTTGCATGTTTCTCTAGAAACCGATTGTCCCAGCGCAAACATGCCTCAGGAATACAAGTGTTTCTGCATGCCACCCCTACTGGAACATTACGATTGGAATTAGCAATCAAACACATATTTCATGGGTAGATCTACGACGGCATTAAGTGTGCCTGCCCCACCAACACAAGTAAAGAATGGGCGGACGGTTACATGGTTAGCTTTGCTAGAGCAGAAAAGTTGGTATGTCTCAGTCTCAAGAGGAAAGCCAAGAGCCTGGACTGTGGTTCTGCTGTGGAAACAGGCAGACAGACATCGATGCTGTGAGACCACAAATTACATATTTTGTCAGAAGCCATTTAGACAGATGCAAACAAGAACAGGCGCAGCCATCTCGTGCTTGGCGCGTCATCGTCATCTTCTCCTGGTCGGATCCTTGTGGCACATACTAGCACGCTACAGGGTCCCTCTTGTAGCGAGGAAGTCGCAAGTATGTTACAGGTGGCCAGAAGCAGATTGCTGAGCTGTTAAATGCACGCGGAGAGTATGGCAATCTGGAGTGATTGTAATATGAGATGTTGTTGAAGCATCGGTATCCAAGTACGCAGGTTTGAGATGGTCGACGGAAACCGTATCTTCCCGGCGGTTGATGAGCAGGAGGTAGTATTTAGGTATGCAGTTGATGATCTTAAACGGGACATCATTTGGGGACTACAAGGGAGGTGGCATGGCATCGTGTCGCACAAAAATGTGCGGGCAGTTTTGTATGTCAGGACTGACGTACACACTACGGGATGTCCATCGTTGTCAGGGAGGAACTACGGTACGCATAGCGTTGTATAGATGGTATGCATAGTCATAAACACCGGCAGGTACCGTGGGTGAGTCGCTGAAGAATTCACCAGGAGCTCGAAGAGTGGTGCCAAATGTCAGCTCGGCGGCGCTTATGGACGAGTCACTATGAAGAGACGAGCAGATTCCAAGCATAATGAAAGGAAGGTGTTTGGTCCACGATGAAGGAAAAGTGGAAGCCGTGAGTGGCGCCTTCAGTTGGCGATGAAAATGTTCGATGATTCCATTGGTGATGGGGTGGTATGAGATGTAGTCTTGATGTGGTTGACACCGAGGAGCCAAGGTAGATTGGCGAGCAATGTTCAGTCAAACTGGTGACCACGGGGAGTCTTAATGGTGGAAGGGACACCGTAGCGGCTAATCCACAGAGTGACGAATGCTCGAGCTGTTGACTCCGCAGTTATGTATTGAAGAGGAATCGCTTCAGGCCACCTGGTGAACCTGTCAACGCAGGTTAACAGGTAGCGATGGTTCCCGCATGGAGGAAGGGGATCGACGATATCGACATGCAGGTGGCTGAAGCAAGCATCTGGGAAAGCGAATGTATCAAGAGGGGTCACAGTGTGGCGATGCACTTTAGATTGTTGGCACCTAGGGCACGCATGTGACCAACGAAGAACGTCTATGTTAATGCTCGGCCACACATAACGAGAAGTGATGAGTCACTGTGTTGCGTGAATGCCAGGGTGAGCCAAAGAATGCAGGGCATCAAAGACTGCTTGAGAGAATGGGAGAGGTACGTAGGGACGAAGATGTCCTGTTGACGTATCACAAACGAGAGGCACGTCACAGTCAGGCACCAAGACATCAGCCAAGACGAGAGACGTGCTGCGCTTGTGTACAGCTGGAGCTCCTCGTCATTCTTCTGGCTGTGAAGTCGATGCTCATTTGGCCATGTTGTGTTGCATAGATAGCGGCATGAGAAAGCGCATCAGCAACAGTGTTTTGCACTGACGTGGCGAATGTCGCTCGTATATTCAGAAATGAAAGAGAGCTGTATGATTTCGTGGGGGGCACAGGAAGTGCTGGTGGACGTTAAAGCAGACGTCCATGGCTTATGATCCGTAAGGATGTGAAAGGCGTGTCCTTCGAGGAAATATTGAAAGTGCTTCACAGCCAAGTAGACGGTGAGTAGCTCTCAGCCAAAGATGCTGTAGCGGCGCTCGGGAGGGGCAAGTTTCTCGGAAAAGAAGGTGATGGGCTGCCAAGCGCCAACAACGGACTGTTTCAGATGCGTCTACTATGACGGATGTTGGGGTGTCGCATTTAGGGTGGGCGAGGAGCGTAGCGCCGGCAATGGCTTCTTTAATGTCTCTAAATGCACGCTCAGCCGTATCGTTCCAAGGTATGGGGGTAATCGGTGTCTTGAGGCCCTTGAGAGGGCCGTTGAGAGGCTGCAGTATATCAGTGAAACAAGGAATAAAGCGATGATAAAAGTTGGCGAGTTCGTGATGAAGGACATGGCTGGTTTGTTCGGAAGGTGGTGACTTCAGCTGTAAGTTGTTCTACTTTTCGGGTGAGCTCCTCGTCAGCAGTGAAGAAACGTGCATAGCTGTCGCCACTAGCTGCATTGTTGGGCGAAGGGTCTGTAGGGTGACGAAGTGTGGCCACGGAGGGAAAACCAACATCCATAATTCTGTCGGCCAACTGAGCCAGAGATTGCAGCGTGGATGATGAAGACGCAGTGAGAATTAGGCGCACCTGCGTTGCAAGACGCTGCGAAAAAATTTCTCAAAGAAGTGCGTTGTTCGGTGTCGTAGTGAGATCGGGCGCCAAGGTTTGCGTGCGACACAATAAGTCAGTAGGTTTGCAATCGCCGAGCTCCTCTAATGTAAGGAGTTGCTGCAGTCGATGTTGCTCTATGTCAGTAGTGTGCTTGATGAGCGTCTCCTTAAGATGATGATAGGGGTGATCAGCTGGAGGAGAGAATAGAACATCGCGAACGACAGTAGCAGTATGAGGCTGAAGTGCCGCAATGACATGGTCATACATGGTCAACTGTGATGTAAGCCGATGACGACAGAACAATGACTACGGTGATGAACCAAAGTTCCGAGCCGACGACCAGAACTCGGGGAGCTTGAGAGTGGAAACGTCGGGCTCGCGGGGTTGTGGCGATGATGACGGTACCTGGTGAGAGGTCATGACTTTCTGGCTTCGAAAAAGACTGCGAAGACTGCGGTGCTCGAGTTCCTGGCAGCTGCTGGCCAAGCGAAGCGGCCGAGGCAAGGGCAATTCAGGAAGCGAAGTCCAGGTCACGGCAAGTGCAATGCGGTCCAGGCAAGTCCATGCAAGTGCAATCAGGCGAAGTCCACGTCACTAATTTGTGGAAATGGGCAGACAGACGTCGATGCTGTGAGACCACAAATTAGATAGTATTTTGTCAGAAGCCATTTAGGCAGACATGAACAAGAACAGGCGCAGCCATCTCATGCTTAGTGCATCGTCGTCGTCTTCTCCTGGTCGGATCCTTGTGGCACGTACTAGCGGCGCACTACACTGCCAAAGCCATGATTATGCAAACAGTGAAAGAACGTGACAGCTGCCCTGTTACCACGATGGGTGTAAGCAACGAAGTAGGAATGAAGCCCACTTACATCATGAGTGTTTCGACACCACTCTTGGCGGCTGCACTGGGCGCAACATATCCAGAGCCGTGCTTAGTGTAGGTTGCAGAGATAGCCAGGAAGTTTGCACCTGGAGAGGAAAATATTTTGGGGCACTTGTCAAAAAAGTTGGAGCAATTTCATTCAGTGAAGGTGGGTGACCAGCAGAGCTCTAGGGAGCACTCCTGTCTCTGTTCTGGTCGCCGTTCTTCAAAATTACACTGCTCTTTGGGCGTTCTCACAATGTGCGGTCTACCCATACTTGCCATGCACTACCACGCCAATGCAGCACCAACGTGAATGATGTGGTGAAACACGTACGAAACACATACTGCTCCACTGAAGCTTTCTGCACTCTCACATGGCGTTGTACTGCCCCCAGGATCAGCTCACCTTTGACCTCACGATGATGATTCATGACATCACCATAGTAACGTCACATAGTAACGTCACAAATTCTGGTGATCCGCGACATCATGATGACATCACACGATGATGCCAATACGTGACATCACTCGCTTGGAGGTGGTTAGGTCGGTTCTTTTTTGTATGCGGACAGATGCAGATCGACACCACGAAATCAAGCAGGCGTGCCATTTAGAGCTCAACTGTAAGAGCTTGCAAACATGCAACTCAACGGGACTCACATAAAAGTACACAACAGATGCTAGGAGTAAGAAGGAGGTCCAGTAATCCTTATGTAAGCTTGATAGCCTGCAAGACAACAAAAAGCCTTGCTGAATTGACAGGGCACGTGCTTGTCTCATCTGCCTTGTCAATGGTGCTGCCAATTTAGCAGTTTCCTTAGTCTAAAATGTCTTACCAACTGGTCCAAAATACCAACTTTCTAAAGTTATGTTCAAGGCAATACAGTAAAAGCTCATTAATTCGACACCCATTAATTCGGAAATTCGGATAATTCGGACGGCTCTATTGGTCCCGGCCAAAGTGCATGTTAATCTATGGGACCAAACCTTCGTTAATTCGTCAGAATTGGGCTCCGCACCGCTTAATTCGGAAAAATTCTGACGGCTGCCGCTACACAAATGTGTGGTAAAGCAGCGCTGGCACCACTGGGGCGAAACCGAAACTTGAGTGACATCGCCATCGTTATCAACTAGTGGGGGCGATTGCGGCGTCATCGAACGTCGGCGTCTTCTTTCTTCGCTCCACTGCGCGGGAGCGACTAAAAAGCCACCAAAACATGCCCGCGTTGCCAGACCACTTTTTGGTGCTGTCCCTAGGAAATTCCAAGCGAGATGTACCTAGCCTAGTCCCGTGGCTCTACGTGCGTGTGAGACGTTGATCATGCAATTTAACCATGGAAATGCAGGTGGCTTGATTTAATGGACGCACGAATAAGGTGCATACTTGCTGCTTTCTTTGAGAAGGGCCACTTTTTTACTAAGGGGCATGCAGTTCGCAAGGCGGGGGAATCAGTTTTGTTTCAGCTCAATGAGATCACTGCGCAGGCATAGCCGCACAGTGCATTAGGTTTCATTTTTGTGTTAACCTTGCTAGCGTATCAAGCGCATTAGTTTACGAAGCTGGTCCTTTTTGGACGACGAAGTTTGAGACATGATCGGAACTTGTCTCGTGGTTCCAGAAAAGCCAGCTTTTCCCAAAAGGTGCCTTAGAAAAACGTTTAGCTCCAATATTCCGCGATATAGTCACCGAATAATCAATATTGTTACGGGGAATATAAACAGAGACTCGAAGGACTAGCAACAGATGTATTTACAAGTAGTTCACCGAGCAGCGCTGCCGATAGGAACAGCTCGCGCCAGTCTATCCTATTGTCGTCCTTTTCTTCGTCTTGTGGATCACGATGCCACTGGTACGTAGCATGACCCCAGCGGCGGAAGCACCGTCCCGGAGCTTTAAAGGTCGTTTTCAGAAGCAGTGTTGTAGGGCTTGAGCCGTGAGACGTGAACAACATCACTGGACCGAACAACAGATGACGAGGGACAGATGGGGCCAATCTCATAGGTGACAGGTGTTACTTGACGCACTACACGGTAAGGTCCCGTGTAACGTGAAAAAAGTTTTTCAGATAGGCCCACTCGTCGATTAGGGGACCAGAGTAGCACAAGGGTACCGGGAACGAAATGTGCGTCCCGATGTGAGGCATCGTACCGACGTCGTTGATTGCTCTGCGACGCCGTCAGGCGAGCGCGAGCGAGCTGACGGGCATGATCGGCTCGCGCGATAGCGTCATGAGCATACTCGCTGGTGGACGAGGTACTGGATGAAATGATGGTGTCCAGTGGTAATGTCGGCTCTCTTCCGTACAATAGGTAGAAAGGTGAAAAGCCGGCTGTGTCGTGGCGCGATGAGTTATCACGCGAAAGTTGCGTAGGGTAGGGCAATATCCCAGTCTCGGTGGTCCGGCGACACATACATAGCGAGCATGTCCGTAAGCGTGCGATTGAACCGTTCCGCGAGGCCGTTGGTTTGAGGGTGGTAAGCAGTGGTCACTTTGTGCTGCGTGGAACAGGAACGCAGGATGTCGGCGATGACTTGAGAGAGAAACGAACGGCCACAGGTCGGTGAGCAGTTGTCTTGGGGCACCGTGAACCAGTATAACGTCCCGTAACAGGAAGTCAGCAACGTCGGTTGCACAACTCGTTGGTAGAGCTCGCGTAATAGCGTAGCGCGTAGCATAGTCAGTAGCCACTGCTATCCACTTGTTTCCCAATGTTGATGCAGGAAAAGGACCAAGCAGGTCTAACCCAACGCGGTGAAACGGTTCCGTGGGTATGTCTACTGGTTGAAGATGGCCAGCAGGTAGCAGCGACGGTGTTTTGCGACGTTGACATAACTCACACGCAGCGACGTATCGGCGTACCGAGCGAGCAAGGCCTGGCCAGAAGAAACGTCGCCGTACGCGCTCATACGTCCGAGATACGCCAAGGTGTCCAGCTGTAGGCGCATCGTGAAGTTCAGCGAGGACACTGCGCCGTAAATGCTTAGGCACGACAAGAAGAAGGTCAGGCCTGTCAGCTCGGAAATTGCGGCGGTATAGGACGCCCTCTTGAAATACAAGGTGACGGACGGAGGCGTCGTTTGGGGAATATTCCGCGCGGCTGATGATGTCGAGCAGCAGTGGGTCCCGTTTCTGTTCTTCCCCAATGTGAATGAAGGCGGACACGGAGAAGATGGAGGGCACCGTGTTGGCGTCACTGTCATCAGGATCGTCGACAGGGTACCGGGAGAGGCAATCGGCGTCCTGGTGCAGGCGACCAGATTTGTACACGACCGAGTGAGAAAATTCCTGCAGACGCAAAGCCCAGCGACCAAGGCGCCCCGAGGGATCTTTGAGGGTGTTCAGCCAGCAGAGCGCGTGGTGGTCGGTAACTACCGAAAATGGGCGTCCATAGAGGTATGGTCTGAATTTCGTGACCGCCCAAACGTGAGCCAAGCACTCGCGCTCTGTGATGGAATAATTGCGTTCAGGGGCTGATAGCAGGCGGCTGGCGTATGCAATAACGCAGTCATGGCCACGTTGGCGTTGAGCTAGCACTGCGCCGATGCCATGGCCACTTGCATCCGTACGGATCTTAGTAGGGGCAGCAGGGTCAAAGTGGGCCAAAATCGGAGGAGTAGTGAGGAGCGCGATGAGATTGGAGAACGCAGAGGCCGCTTCTGAGCTCCATGAAAACGGGACGTCTTGTTTGAGGAGCTGCGTAAGGGGTCTCGCTATGTCTGCAAAATTTTTCACAAAGCGTCGGAAGTAGGAGCATAGTCCGAGAAAGCTGCGAACATCCTTTGCAGATCGTGGTACAGGAAAGTTTTTGACTGCGCTGATTTTGGCTGGGTCTGGTTGTACGCCGTTAGCGTCTACTAAGTGGCCAAGTACTGTAATTTGGTGACGGCCAAAGTGACACTTGGACGAGTTCAGCTGCAGGCCAGCGCGACGGAAGATATCTAAGACGGCTGACAGGCGCTCTATATGAGTCTCAAATGTAGGTGAAAAAACAACGACATCGTCCAAGCAGCACAAACAGGTGGACCATTTAAAGCCTCTGAGCAGAGAGTCCATCATTCGTTCAAAGGTGGCTGGAGCGTTACAGAGGCCGAAGGGCATGACCTTGAATTGATATAGGCCATCAGGTGTGATAAATGCCGTTTTCTCACGATCCATGTCATCCACCTGAATCTGCCAGTACCCGGAACGTAGGTCTATGGAGGAAAAATAGCGGGCACCATAGAGGCAATCGAGGGCGTCATCTATTCGTGGCAGAGGGTACACGTCTTTTTTTGTAATTCTGTTTAGGTGTCAATAATCGACACAGAGACGCCATGTGCCGTCTTTCTTGTGGACGAGTACGACAGGGGACGCCCAAGGACTACAGGATGGCTCAATGATGTTCTTGGCGAGCATTTTGTCGACCTCACTTTGGATAATTTGACGCTCAGTCGCCGACACGCGATATGGACGCCTATGGATAGGAGGCGCATCACCAGTGTTTATGCGGTGCGTCACACCGGTAGCTTGCCCCAATGGACGGCCGCCGAGATCGAAAACGTCGATGTACGACAGTAGAACCCGGTGGAGCTCGTCAGTCCGCTGCGGTGTTAAATCAGAAGCAATCATCGACTTAATTGCGCTGTCGGGGCAAGTATTGGATTGGTGCTGGGCAGAGGTATCGGAAGGAGTGGCCACCGTGAAAGCATTCACTGCGTTGTCTTCTAAGGTGGACAGCAATGCCACCTTATTGCTTGTTTTAAACAAATGCTTGTGGCGATCGAGCCACCACACGAACGAGCGTCATGCCGAAGCCGGCCTCCCTACTTAGGGCACAGTATGTGTGTACTAGGCGCAGCGATGCAGATTGCTTATTTTCTCGTCAGATCAGTCTGAAACAACCTGGTGATGCTCTTTCCGGCAACTAATTGCAGCCACAGGTAGCAAGCTTCACAGCGTGGCATTTAGTTTTCGTCGCATTACACCCCTGTGTAGCGGTAACACTTACAAAGCAATTCCTTCATTGTGGAGCGCAAAGAAATCTGTGCTGCGCACGCCGCCCATATTTTGACTCGTACCCTGCTTGTTTACGCCATGCTTGCACTGCCCCTTGGATTCAATGCACTATATATTTACATTATATATACGTGCTACAAGATGACAGATTCACTATAGTCAGCTTTATAGCATTGCAGCTGTGTTATGCCACAAAGCATGTACTGTGCATCGGTGATTCGCTGTGCAGCGAAGCCCACCAGCAGGGAAATCGTAACTGCCACATACGTTACCTGATGCTTTGTCTTCTTTAATTACAAAAAAAGGCGCCCACGCAGTCTCCAGTCACCGTACGAGCACCCAAACGTCTAATAAATGCGCCAGTGCATAGCAAAGGTTTCTTCAATTCTTCTACCAGCCAGGCAAACGAATTAGCAGCAACCCTCTACATTAGAGAACAGACCAAGCCACTTCTTGGAATAGCTTGGAATAGTGTCATGGAGAAACTTAATTATGCCAACAGAAATTATTACAAGATACCAATGAATCACGTGGCCTGAATTCAGCGTGATCGCATAGTGAACTTGCTGCACAATTGCGACGAGGCGCCGCTACGGATGTCTACTTCAAACGCCAGCTGCTACATTTCAGGTCAAATAATAAATGTGCAGATGATAGATTTCTTAGCACTGCTGATAGACAATATCTGTATAAATTCAAGCGAACACACGCGAGGTAACATAAAGCAGGGCATACACAGACATTTTAACGCAACGCACACTCTCGAGTGCCTCAAGTTTCACCTCACTTGACGACCGTCGGACCCATCGGATTCGAAGGGGATCGCGAAATAATTCGATATATCCATTATTACAAATGGAAAATACTCCTGTAAGCTTTCATATTAACACGTCTCGGACAGTCTCATGAGATGGCTGATTCCTTTAAGTTGCTTCGAAGCCGTAAATGTTTTATCAACCACTTTGCGGCAGCGAACCCTTCTCGGCCACAAAGGACTAGAGCTTCACAGCGTGACGTTTAGTTTTCTTCGCATAACACCACTGTGCAGCGGTGAAGCTTAACAAGGCAAATCCCTCATTCTGGAGCGCACTGAATTATACCAGGCGCTTACATCGGAACACCACTGATACCTTGAAGAGTGAACTTGTTGGCTAGTTGGTTCAACATAACTTAAGGGAGCAGCGCGAAAGACAGGGACAGAAAAGGCACACACACACCCGCACGTAGCGCAGTATGTGTGGTTGTATGTGTGCCTAAAGCCCCTCCATCGCGTCTACTGCCGCTTTTTTCCGGCGGAAAACGCATGGAGGGGCTTTATGTGTGCCTTTTCTGTCCCTGTCTTTCGCGCTTCATCCAAACTGACAGCAGAGTCGATGTCTTAGCAATCTCAGTCACTTCTAAGCGAACACTCGCGAGGTAACACAACAAAGCATGACACAGAGGCACTTGATGGCGTGTCTTGTTTAAAGATTTTGTGTATCTAACTTCAAGTTTCAACTCGGCCTCTCGTTGCTCTCGTCTGCTGTCGCCAACTTGACTAGGGAATTTCTGGGTACACCACGGCGCTAATTTTGCTCGGCGGCACAAGGTAGCCAACATGAAACATGCTTACACCGCTAACATTGGGCGATGTTTAGGTGGCTTTTTAGTCTCGTGCCCACTGCGCCTCCGACGCCATTTTCCCTTGTGTTGTGTCGGCACCGTCTCTTCTTGAGGAGTTCTTGTTTTTTCCCGTTGTGACCGTGTTTACATGTGAGGCCCAAGCATGCGGCTGTAGCCGACGGTGGCATCGACGAGGTGTCAGCCGAGTCAACCGACGGTGACTGCCCGACCTTCGATGCTGTCCTTCCCACAGATATGACCCTTCAGGACTACATCGCGATTGATGATTGTGTCGCCACGACTGGTCTCCTGCCCGATCAAGAAATTATTAATGATGTCGCGACCTCATCGCACCTCACGGGAAGTCTCGGAGGCGCTTTTGATATTAGAGGGCGTTTGCCTGAGCACTTCCGACAGTTTGCGTGCTGTTGGCCATTTGGAAAAGTTAAGAAAAATTGTAATGTAAGCCAGAATCTGCGTGAAAACGCAGACGACCATTACAAAATACTTCAGCAAATAAAGGTATGCTTCTCCAACTTGATTTTAATGTTGTTTTTCCTGTTCATTCGTTAATTCGGCATTCGGTTATTTCGGACATTTTTTCCGGTCCCGTGAAATCCGAATTAACGAGCTTTTACTGTATAGCCATTGTTTTTTTCCTAAGCTGACGTTGAACACTAAAGCAAATGGCCGTGCATCAGCATTTATCTGCCCTTTTCTGATTAACATGCGGTGAAATGCAGCACTTAGAAGATCCCTTTGTTTCCTTATGTGATCCATCAGTTACACACTAAACTTGCCAATGCGAATGAGTGTTTACCTTTTCCAGCCTCAATCAGCCTTTTGCCTACATCCAATGTCACAATGGCTGTCCCGTTAAGCACAATGTCCACAACAGTCTTCCAGGCATTGGTGGACAGCATCTCGGTTGGGCTGATGAAATTTCCTGCTGCATTGTTGACAACTATGTCAGGCAAGCCAAGTTCATCAATGCTCCTGTCCACTGCTGCGGCTACAGCAGAAGGGTCTCTGACATCTGCTGCGACGGCCAGGATCTGCAGCATAAGACACCATGAGAGAACAAATTTTTGTTTCTTTTTTTTAAAGGGACACTAAAGAGAAACAATGAATTGGTTTAGATTGATAAAGTGTGCTTGGAGAACTCTTGCGTAGTTTATTTCACCACCATAGGGTCATTATTAGAGGAGAAAACCAAGTTGAAAGCTTCATTTTTAAATTTCGCGCCAAACTTTGTAATTCGTGACGTAAAAGACTTCAAAGAGCATTTAACGTATTTTGGTGCCACTGGCTTGACGAAATTTCCACAAACTCGTCATGTCAAGTCTCTGGCCCCCTCAGAGGACAATGTACTTCGATTTTACCGATTAGGAACTAGAAAGGCCCAAGCAGGCGCCGTCAAAAATACGTGACGTCACGGCAAATGGAGCCGGAATTCCAAGGTGGCGTCGTCACCTGTATTTTCTTTTTGCGCGTTTTCTCGCTTATTAAGCGTCTTCTCACAGCAAGCGTTGTTAGGAAAGAGGTATCGTGGCCCATCGCTACCGCCACCTTTAGGTTCCGATGTCGTCCTTCAGGCTCGCTGCTGGGAATACGTGTTGTTGCATCCCTCCTCTGGAACGGCTGTTGGGACTCGGGTTGCGTGGCCGGTGCGAACACGGGTGTGTATCGTGCTCGGAGTAGTCAGTAATGGCAAGGTGAAGAAGGAAAAGATTTTATGTACAACTATTTACATCTTTTTGCTACCAGGCAACATGACTGCCAGCCCGACCATGTCGGCTGGTTCGACTCCGTTCGAGTCGTTCTCCTTCTCCCATCTCTCTGATCGATGGACCGGCACGGCCTTAAATCCTCTAGCCGTCCATTTTCCAGCTGACGGTCCGCCGGTCGCAGGTGTTGACGTTCTTCTAGTCTCCTGACCGTCCGCCGGCCGCAGGTGTTGACGGTCTTCTAACCTCTTGACCGTCCGCCGGCCGCAGGTGTTGGCTCCTTTTTGTATGTTGAGCAGCCTTTCCATAGCTGGGCAGCTTTGAAGAACGACTGGCGTCAGTTGTCGGGACCGGCTGGGTGAAGACGCCGTTTTCCCCGGATTGCAGACAAAGCATGCAGGGGTTGATCCCTGCTTCCACGTTCGATCAGGTGCTCTGGCACAACAGCGTGGTGTTTTTGGTATCGTGGAAGACTACTTTACCAATGCGAGAAAAATCGTTTTGCTCTTTAGTGTCCCTTTAAGTTCGTGGGCTGATGAGGCCCTAATACTGTTTAATCACCTAGGCCTGAGCAAGTGGCGTCACCTTACAGATAAGCGGGTGCTGAAACATCTCTGAGGTGGCGTGCCTAGACCCAAGTCGTAGCAACAACCACCAGTTACATGTGTTGCGGACTTAGGTGCTCTTTAAAGGCTGCTAACAAAAAAGCCACACCACCACCAGCCCTGCAGCCTTGAGAAGAATGCTTCAGCGGTATCCTTATTCAGAACGAATTAAGTCAAATTGAAAGTTCATTAGAGTTGGCCTGTAAGCAAGCATTATGGCAAGCTTTTTGTTTTAACACCTGTACCAATATTCGGAAGTCTACACAAATGGAACAAAAATATAAAAGAAATCTATGAACATTAAGTCTACAAGTGACTTCTCATAATGACAGCAAGAATCACGCATGTAGCAGCACTGGTACATTTGTGCAAGGCTGAAGGATGAAACACCACGACATTGCAAGTGTAATGGCAAACGTGAGCTAACACAGTCATCACATTCTATCTGACAGAACGCACATGGAGATAAGTCTGGTATATGTGCATTAGTATGTATAAAAGGCGTGAAAAATTAGGACTACTTACCTTGCTGCCAGTTTTCGAAGAAATCTCTTTGGCTGCTTTGTCCAGGACTTCCTGCTTCCTGTTTAAAAAATACGCAGAAACAAAACATTGCATTGTACGTATAAACCTTCCGTTTTATGGTGTGCAAGGCTATAAACACACAAAACCCGAATGACACCAAGAACTAAAGCATGCAGATGGAGCACTGCAGTGCAAGTTGCACTTTTGAAACTGTTATCAAAGAGTGGACATGAAAAGGAAACAACAAGAGAATATAAGTGCTCATGGCAAGCTATGTTTACTGTAAAGTGTCTTACAATTTCACTTACAAAGAGAAATGGTGCTGCATTGTTTTTATACACGAGAACGCTGGGGCTTTCGAATAAGTCTCTCTCGGAACGCAAGAATGCCGTGAAAGTGCATCTGGCAAAGGGAATTATGCTTGTTTTACTGAAAAATGTAAAATTCATCTAGATTTCGGCATCATGCTACGCTAGAACGCATCTTATATATTATGAGCACTTGCATCAGGGCATACAGCAGCTTGCATGTTTATACTTGGCATAAGAGCACTGGTAGAGGAGTAGAGTTAAAGCAATGATCAGAATCCCTGTGATCACTGCTGTCAATTTGCACTAATTTCAATCAAGTATTTATTTCGCTTTCTTTAGTTACGCTATGTGAGCAAATATTACTGGTAGCTGCATTGCAGGAAAACCATAACTATTTATGATTGTTTCATTCTAAGAAAACTTGTACAGTTATGGGCACGCTTGAGGCCGAATCACATTCAAGACGAGCCTCGCTTATCGACGCATCGGCACTCCTAATGGAAGCACAGCAGCCATTAGATGGCAGCACCAAACTTCCATGCGGGCAGTACTGCAGGAAGCTGTGCGGTTTTTATTACAGCAAGATATCCCAACATATGCAGGCTACTGCTGCCCCTTGCACAGGCAGCACTGATCCATGTTCAAGCATTATAAAATTTACGCAGTACAGCTGTGCAACTCACGATCTGACGTCAAGGGATACGAAACAGAATCGAGACAGAATTGTCCCGCGTTGTCTTGAACCTGGTTGTTAAAACGTGTCCCTGAATCAGTGTCCAATAATGAGGTAATTCCTATTCGATGGCTTCTAATCGTGTATCAGAGAAAACTGTGACCCTATGTAGTCAAGGACAATTGGCAGGTTCACCTACCTGCTCATTATGGTGACGTTGGCGCCAAGCTGTGCAAACATCTCGGTCATCCCCTTGCCAATCCCAGTGCCTCCGCCAGTGACGATGGCGACCTTGTTCTTGAAGGTGCCAGGTGGTAGCATCGGTGTCAGGACGGGCGGAAACAGCTTTTTGGCTGTGCAATAGTGGCGAAGGCATTGCAACCTGTTCTGAGAGAAAGTTCACATGCAGTAGCAATTAACGACAGCAGAATGGCAAAACATTAAGCCCATATTACACGAGGTACGACAAAAATACGACATACAAACTGTCTTTCAGGGACCATACAAATTGTTAATCTCTCCAAACTTACCATAACAGCTCTTTTTTTTTGTGTCTGTGGCATGAAATGTCTTGAGTAACTTGTTCAAAACACAGAAACAAGTCTGAAAAGATTTTACGTGAAAACATCACTGTTTATTTGTAATTGTACATATCTCCGTGCTACATGTATAGAAGTAATAAATTTTAAAAACACTCTTTTGTGGTCTCAGCTCAGCAGAAGCCATTCGGAAAGTAATGGAACGCCTAAGACAACGTAGACATGTTAGTCATCAAGTGATGATCTTGAGTGAGGAGAAGTCGTCAAGCACCTTTGAGCGGTTAGGAAATCAATGGACCAAAAACAATCACTGTAACAGAGAACCAGTAGATCACAATTGAAGGATGGCAAACATTACAGTATAAGGCAACTTCTAAGAATGGAGTAATGTCTTTCACAAAATTATCAGTTAAATTTCTAACCTGCCGTGGTTAGAATTATTTTGCGCGCTTGCAATAAGGTGCTGCTTGGTATTCACTGCAATGTAATTTTGCTTAAATTGCAATATGACATGCCGCATAAAGAGCTTTCCTTCACATATCACTTTGAAAACCGTGCGAAGCCGTCCACACCATTTCATGAATGGGTTCTGTCTGTTTAAACTGAAATAGATCTGCCATCTCTTTTGACAATTCCGTGAAAACGTAAGATGGCTTATAACCCAAATGAACAGGACCCAAAGGTTTTTTTTCTCTCCAGACAGAAGGGACAGTCGAGCGAGATTCCGCATGGCATGATGCAGGTACACAGCTTGAATTCCCAGATGAAGTGACACTCAGATCAATTGGCAATTACATGCTACTCATAATCATGAACATAGTGAAGTTGACAATTCATATATGAAGGCCTGGCATACCACACTTTCCCGGCTCCACGCCAGAAATATTACCGGTGTCACAGGGTACTTCTGATCGCAATCGGGCCGATCCGTATTAGGCTCGATCCTGATCAGGTGCTGCTACACAGTCGATTAGGCCCGATCGGAATCAAGAGGATCGCGATCTGCGAAGCGCGATTTGGGTGACGTTTGAGCAAAGCACGATAGGATTAGTTTTAGCCGCGTAGAAGCGAGAAATCCGATACGGATCGGCCCTGATCGCGAACAATATATGTGCCCGTCGACGACACCGGTATAAACTGTGGCCGTTGAGGTACCGGCGTTGTGTTTGAATGGACAAAGCTTCAGCTACATAAATGTGGCTACTCAAAGGGTGCAGTGCCGTCACTGACTCGGGCTCAAACATTGAACCACCTGTTAGCATCAACGCCGGTTCACTAGAGAAAGCGCAACGGTGCACATCATTGGGACTTTCAAAGCGGTACGAAGGACGGACGAACTTTAAGGACGTCTAGGGGTACAGAAACAGCCGGTTGGTAGCGTGCACACATCGAACGCCGAAAGTCGTAAAAGCAATCTTGAACGACTCACCATTTTGAGTAGATCCGCACAGTCACAAGTTTTGCTACGTACTCGACCGTAGAAACGTTGGCAGTAGCTAGCAACACAAGCAAAACACAGATACAAAGTGTATGCCCACCTCCAAACAACGTTACACAATACAATAAGAAATGTATGGTTATATATACGAGTCTGTGCCTCGCTTCGATAAACAAGTGATCGTGAAGAAAGGGCAACGAAGGGGAGGACACATTCGAAACCGAAACCGCAATTTCATTGCGTAATCTAAGGTCCGCGGTAGAGTGTCTTATGCGAACCAGTTTTCTTATGCATTTTTGTTAACTTTGAAAAAAAAAAAACTCGCCTTCATCACTGCGTTATATTACTTTAACTCGTGTTTTACAACTTCGACGATGGGGATGTGCTTTGTAGACGCGGACAGAGAAGAGACGGGACGCACGCAACGCCACTGTGTGTTTCGCAATTTTGTGCAAACACATTTTCGCATTTTTGTACCTTTCCTTGTTGCAGCATGATTTGTCCGTTCACCGTGGTCAGTTGCACGCACATGGCACGCGCTCTCAATGCAAGTATTATTTTTTTTCCTTACCACACATACGAGCATCAGTCACACGGTAGACAACATTTTTGAGCATGCGTCAATCCGGAATGTTGGAAATTTACAACCCAGAATGCAGTGGAATTGATAAATACGACAAGCTTACTAGCTCATGCGAAGTTTTGAGAAAGTGCATTTGCAGGGGAAAGGCAAATTTCCTAGGTGAATTAAATTCCAGCTGACTGGGTTATGGAACCATTCCCAGCTAGAACCAGTTGCCAGCTGGTCCTGGAACCAGTTGCCAACTCGTCCCAGCCGGAACTTGTTGGCTTCTGGACTGGTCCCAACTCGGACCATGCAGTGCCCATAAAATACCCATGACACAGGGCACGCACTACATGAGCATGCACAAAATATTTTCAATTGTGCAGGTTTAGGACACATACAATGCAGTTGTGGAGGCATACAGTTCGGTCTGCATATGATATCGGCAGAACTGAAAATCAGAAGGGTTGCTGATCGGGGGAGTTGGTCATTCATGAATGTATACGTATTAGCGCGGTACATAAACGAAAGGAACACGACACAGATGTAGAGGTATAAGTAGGTGCTAACCTATGTCTACGTCTGTGTCATGCACGTTCCTTTCTTTTATGTACCGCGCTAATACACGCTACATTCAGAACTGAAAATTTTGACTTGCAGGGCACTGTA